>NW_022196906.1:69052944-69101661 GCF_008632895.1 Mastomys coucha | reverse complement strand
GAAATCCACCTGCCTCTGCCTCCCAAGTGCTGGGATTAAAGGCGTGCGCCACCACCGCCCGGCTCCACATTTTTTAAAACACAAGTAAGATGTTCTTAGAAGAAAGTTTCAGAAGTTATGAGGAGAGACATAAGGTTTTAGAGATAGTAGTCATTTTCTATAGTAGCACGCAGTCTATTGGGTAGGAAATTTGCAGATTTACGAGTGACATGTAATTTGCATAGTTGTGAATGACAACTGATTTGTACTTTGTATCTCAACGGCTAGTTATTTTAGAAACCACCCAGTTGAGGCAAGTTATTTTAAACAATATAACCACTTATTATTTGACATACAAGAAGTACCACAATGGGCTAAGTTTGAGGCAATATATTGTCAAGTTTTCTACTTCTCAGTGGTATACACATCTTAGTCCTTCTCTGCATGGAGTCTTTGTTCTCAGATTGACTTTTTGTTTGTTTGTTTGTTTGTTTTTTTTGAGGCAGGATTTCTCTGTATAGCCCTGGCTGTCCTAGAACTCACTCTATAGACCAGGCTGGCCTTGAACTCAGAAATCCGCCTGCCTCTGCCTCTCAAGTGCTGGGATTAAAGGCATGTGCCACCACTGCCCAGCCAGACTGACTTTTTAAGATATACAAAATGGCTAATATCAATAGCATTACACTATGCTCACTCATACATCTCCAATGTGATAGAGAGATGGGGAAGAAAGGAAGGAAAGGACAGAAGATGAGAGAAAGCAAGAACAACTCCCCCTGGTCTTTCTAGATGAATTTAGGACAGGTGCCCAGTGTTTACCTTGGGGAAATGTCACACCTTTCTTGGCTTGTGCCAGATTCCCGAGCCATCCATGGCAACAATCCTGGAATTGGGATTGGGATAATTACCTTTATGGCAACTCTAGCCAACCATCTTCACCAAGTGCTAACTCACATTCATTTTTTTTGGAAATGCTTACATTTCAAATAGCCAGATAAACATTTTGTCAATATTTCAATCTTGCCTTTTTGCTTACAAAACCTATGTTCTTATATTGGGTACAGTGCTTCCCAACCATAACCCTAACACTTGGAAGGAAGAGCTGAGGTGTCACCCTAAGGTAGGGTTCCTCACCAACTTGAGCTCTAGCTGCCTTAAACAAAAGCAAACAAGCCAAAGCCCTTAAATTCTTTACTGTTTGGTTGTGTAAGGAAAATGTCTGTCAATTATTTTCTATATATTACTTACCTATTCATTCAATCATCCATCCATCCATCCATCCATCCATTCATGATTATGTCACATTCATGTAAAAGTATAGATGTGTAGGTCAAGGGACCACTTGTGGGAGTTGGCTTTCTCCTTTTACCATGTGGTCCTAAAGTACCATTATCAGCTGAGCCATTTTACTGCCCCACTTAGTTTTTTACATTTTCATTTACTTATTTGTGTATATATTGGGTAGGGCACACACATTCTACAGTGCATGTGTGTAGGTCAGAGGACAATATGCAGTAATCAGTTCCCTTCTTTCTCTCTGGGGGTCCTGTGGATGGAATCCAGGTCATTATGCTTTACTGAAGGTGTCTTTACCCCCTGAGCCATCTTCCCAGCCCCAGCTGATTCCTACAAGCCTAAACCTGCTTCTTGAGTTGAGGGTGACACACCACCATTACTTATGGCTCCTGGACTGTTCTGGCAACACCCAGAAATGTAGGGAAGCTTGTTTGTTATGCCTAACAGAGCAACACCAAGCATCCACAAACTTCATCAAACTGACATGGCTTCTTCCACTAATTATGCTGCTAGGATTGTTAATGTTTATTGTGTCTCCTTAGTGAATTCTGCTCTAAGCATCATGATAATAATTGGAACAGCTTACAACACTCAACTTCTCATCTTTCTTACCCAGTACCTCTTTGCTGTGCTTGCTCCCCAGTCCTATTTTGGGGTTGTGGAGAGAGATCAGAAGAAGTGTGGTCTCAACTAATGCAGATGTGAAGTAGGCCACCTAGAGCCATGCCAAATGATGTGAAGCTCTAAATGTGTGAAGAGCATCTCCAGTACAGACAGGGTCATCCACAATGCTGACGGCCAAAGCTTGACCAATTGTATAAAACCTGGGTCTGTGTTTGGGATGTAACTGGAGGAATGTGCAATTTAGATTTTAAAAATCAATGTGAATTAGTCTCAATCTGAATTCCCTTCAAGAGGAAGGCACTAGTCCTAGAGATAGGATATGAGCAGGAATCAATAATGTCTCATAAGTTCAACCTCTGAAATCATCTCTACAACAAGGTTACAAAAAGGTAAAACACTGGGCTGGGGAGATGCTCAGTTAGCAAAGTGCTTGCCTTGTAGGCAGGAAAACCTGAGTCTGATCCCCTAGAACCTGTGGTAGTCACAGTTAATAGTTTGTTTAATATCATGCATACATATGTTTTTAATTCATGTAAAGATTCAAAAACAGGAGTAGGTGTACACAAATATGATTTTCTGTATATACACCGTTAGCACATACGTTCTGAAACTGAACTTTTTAGTTTAAAATTTTATTACAATTTTTATTTTGCATGTGGAAAGAATGGGACGATGTAGGTCCCAGGGATAAGTATGACTTCTTTACCTGCCAAACGATCTAGTCTGCCCCTGCTCATCCTTTTACTTGCAAGGATCTCTTCATGCCCATTGACATCAATTTATCCTTTATTTAAAAATGCTGTGAAATAGTCCATTTATTTTATGGATTTACAGATATTTATTTAACTAATCCAATTGATGAACATTTAAAGAACTTAGGTAAAGTTGTCACCATCCTAGGGGATGGGAATTGATAGATAATTACACGTAATATTCTTATTTGGAATTTTAATGCCTGCTGGTTGTTGCTTTCAAAGCATTTAAATAAATTAAAATATTTTCTATGTAGCACATGGGCAGTTTATGAATCAAAGCTCTATGTTTACAGTGGGGAAGAACAGTTCTATATTCCAAGCTTAGGGAATGCAACTTCTTCTATGCTTGCTACCTGTATGATGATTTCATATCTCCAACAATTCATACTTCCTCTAAAATCATTAATTACTCATTTCATTCATATTTGTGCTATCCTATGTCTGTAATATTTCATTATCCTAAGTTTAAAAATAGAACTAAAATTTTTCTTTCTATATTTTCACTCTGTGGTATATCAACATTAATTTTATTTACATTTAATTTATTCCTTGACCCTACCCTCTCTTTCAGATTTTGACCCTCTGTTTGAGCCAAGCACCTTCCTCTTGCCTTCCCATTATGGAACAAAGCAACTTGAACGCTCCCTTTACTTCTCACCTATATTGAATTGCCTATTTTTTTTCAGTTTTATGTCTTCCCTTTTTATTGTTCTTGATCATATTTATAGTATTATGTATAGTTTTCTGTATGGTAAACTGCCAGCTGTTTGTCAACTCACAGAATAAATAAATAAAAACATTAATTGGATTCACATCTTACACCTAAGTTAGATGACTGATGAACATAACATCAGAAAAGAAAAAGAAAGAAAATCCAAATAAAGTGGTACCTATATACATTTGTTGAGAATAGTGTGTGCAACCTGCAGAATCTTTGAGGAGATGTCTGTAACCAACGGGGAGAGTGTGAGCTTTGTGAAATGACTTAACTTGGAGAGTGCACAGCAGTGGGCAGTCTGCGGCTGGCTGGCTTGGGCTATTTAGCCCTTTGCCCTTGGCCTCATTAACTCCCCCACTTTCTCCAACAGGATCTATAGCCACAGGCAAGCAGTTTGTGAGCAGCCTGGAAAGCCAGTCCCCCATCACAACCCCTGGCTTTTGTCCTTAATAAGGCTTGCTACCGTCCTTGGTCCTGACTTTCATCCATTTTCTCCCTGCAGGCTGCCTTTAAGGCTGTGTTTATCAGCAGTCTCCAGCACAACAAGAGGAGCAGAGATTCCCTCCCCTGGTAATGACCTTTGTGGATTTTGTACGGTGTAATTTGCCACCACAGCCCACCTTTACTCAGTAGAGTTTGGCTCTAAGTTTGGAGGTGAAGGTCAATCTTCCTTCAGAAGTCTTCCAAAACCTTAAATCATTTGTCCCTTTGTCTTCCACAGTGCCTTCTCAAGCCTGGCCAGTGTGACTCTCGGCTTGCCCATACTCCCAAAGTCAAGGACCTTCTGTTCACAGGTTCTGGCTCTGTCCATCCTTTCTCCTCTTGGATTGATGTATGAATAAAAAAAAAGCCATTTCCCCTACTCTGGTGTCGTCTGTGTCTTCAGAGTTCATGACTATTGTATCTGCTGCTTTGAGATCACACAGACAAAAGAGTTATCCAGCAAACAGAAAAGGTAGAGACACCTCTAATGTGTGAATCACTGCAGCTGTGAAGAACCGGTGGGTACCCAGACTGAGGGCTGCTTGGAGCAGTTCACAGAGCTAAGGTACAAGGAGGAGAGTTCTCCTTAAAAATAACACTGAATTCCCTTACTGAGGTCACACTCAGTATTGAGTCTACATATAGATCATTCCTTTGAAGTTGTATACTATCCCTACAAGAAACAGAGGCCTCAGAGGGGGCTGACTTGTTTTGGTTTGTATAACTACAAATAGCATCCCCTTTCAAGGACTGTACTTAGTTTTAAAAGTAGTGGGTGGATTAGAGACAGGAGAGAAAAGGAAGGGAGGGAGACCCTTCGGAAACAGCTATCATGTTCCCTGTAGTTTCCCACAGATGGACCTCTCATGTTTCTCCTAGCAGGGACATGCACCTTGGCTGCTGTCATGGGAGGAGGCATTGGTGCTCACTCGGCTCCCAATTTTTTTTGGTGACGATATAGTTTTTGAGTCAAAAAGAAGTCCTCCTTCTCCCTCTTTCTCTTTCTCTCTTATGTGCATGTGTGTGTCTCTGTGTGTGTACCTGAGAAAGCTAGAAGAGGGTGTTATAGCTATAGATGGTTGTGAATCAGTTGACTCAGCCAAACTGAGAACCTAGCTCTTATCCTCTGCAAGGGCAGTGTGTGCTCACAACCACTATCTCTCCAGCTCCATCATTTATCTTAATATGGTAGCCTAAGAGTGCTGACTTCTATTTACTGGACATCTGACCTGAGAATAAGGGGTATCCTTTGAATTGTGTGGTTTTTGCTTCACAGCAGTGGAAAACTGAAGGCTACAGTGTGTGAACACATTGACCAAATAGCAATGGCTCTGCCAAGGCAGGGCACTTCATTGTACACCTGTTGTGAAGCAGGAGATCTATCAGTGATGGACAGATTATGAAACTTACCAAGGAGATTCATATATGTGATAAAATTGAAATGGGTGCTATGGGTGGTGAGCTAGATATGACTCAACCTTATGATGAGATTATTCTGTGAACAGTACTTCTTATCTGGTTTGCATAATTCGACCACCAAAGCTTAGACAAATCATTACAAAGAAACACCACTCCTAGTCAGATGCAAGATGCTGAAGCCACCTGGGAAGGGCAAGCTGTTGTTCTTTATAAAGTTAAACTTAGACTCTCTATATGACCAACAATGCATTCCTAATGATTACTTCAAACTCCTGTCCACTCAGAAATTTACACAGGAGTATTTAATCCATAATCACCCCAAATATAAAGCCTTTGGTAGGTAAATGGATAAACAGTTGGTAACACAGCCATGCAGCGGGCTGTTTTTTTGATAAGAGAAAGAATCAAATTTCCCCATCATATGAATGAGCCATAAAAGAATGTCATTGAGAGGAACCAGTTTCAAAGATTACGCTAGAGACACAGAAGCAGAAGTATATGAGTAAAGCCATGTTCCAGGATTTGAGGACCTGCAGTTATAGATGCACTGAAGCCCCTTAACATACCATCTCCATGCTTAATGCAAGGGAGCTGATGTACAATTTTAACTGAGGCTGAAAGCCAACAAGGAGAAGGAGACAAGATATCTAAGTTTTCAGGTTTGAAGGCATATGTAATTGTAACTTTTATTCATCAGATGTAATTGTCAACTTGGAGGCTTACTGCTGAATAAGCTCACCCTTCCTAGTTATTTCTGAACTCTGGCTGGCTGGTTCTACTCACCTGTTCTGACTCAACCCCCTCTCCAAGCTGACTGACTGAATGTGGCTTCTCACTGATTTCCTAGCCTCTTTTTTTCCCTCCTCCCTATCTAAGGAATTGGTAAGGAAGTTGGGTAGCAGATTAGTAGATGGAAATTGTTATTTTTTTCAAGACAAGTTTTCTCTATGTAACCCTGGCCATCACTCTGTGGACCAGGTTGATCTCAAACTCACTGAGATCCACCTGCTTCTGCCTCCTGAGAGCTGGGATTAAAGTCAAGTACCACCACTTCCCGACATAGATAGAAATTCTATCAATCCATCTCAAGTATGAATTCCTGAGAAAGGAAGGGTATTTCACACCTGACGTGATGATTTACTCTGTCTTCTCTGGAATCTGGGTTTTGTCTTGCTCTGAAGGGAAGAAATGTGGTCAGCTGTTCTGTGTTGGGTTCTTACCCCAGTGGGAGCACTGTGGAGCCTGGTGGATGTGCCTTTGGGGAGCTGAAGGATCATTCTTGCTTTGTTTCCTTTCACTCACCACAGTCATCTCAGATGTTACTGCATTGCTTTCAAACATCTACAGTGGCATCTCCTTCAGGTTGCCATGACCTCCAACTACGTCTGTTATTTCTTGGTCTCCAGCTCTGCAATATCTAGGCTGCTCTCCTGCCATCATCCCTTGTTTGTTAGTTTTTGTTATTCATATAGAACTCATTAAATTTATCTTTAACTAGTGCATAAAACATAAAATTGTATATATTTGTAGAATAGTATATTTTAATACATATTTAAGCTAAACCAAATGTCTATCTTTATAAACATCTAAAAAATTATAATAAAATATTCTAATTCCATTCTTCTAATGCTTAGAAATATAAGCATATTTTTGGTATGGGTATTTACAGTCTTCATAGTTTCATAATCTCACATTAACTATTTAGTCTATTCTGAGTTGAGTTTTATAACTGGTGTGAGAAAGGAGTCAAGTTTCATTCTTCTATGTATGGAGAGCCATTTTTTCAAGCATCTTTTATTTAAAGATTTGTTTTTATGTATGTATATGAGTGTTTTCCCTCATGTATATATATGTACCACATGTATGCAGTGTCCTTGGAGGCCAAAAGAGGGCACTAGATCCCCTGTAACTAGAATTATAGATGCTTGTGAGGCATTTTGTAGATGCTGGGAACAGAACCTGGGCATGGGCAACCTTTGGAAAGCCTACCCCAGTGTGGGCGATGTCTCACAAAAGCTGCAACCTAAGAATCTCCCAATAGCTTGCAGGCAGCTTCACCAAAGGCCTTCTTTCCTTAGCAGTCACTAATGTAGACTTCAGATACAGGAGAAAGCAGAGCAGCATGGCGCCTCCAACTATTTCAAAGTTGCTCACAATGGCATTAGCTGTTTAGTCCTATAGAAATTTTGGAATCATCTTTTCTAATTCTCTGAAAAATCAGATTGCGTTTTTGTAGTGATTGAATACTAAAGAGAACTCTGGGTAGTATGGCCATTTTAACAATACTGATTATCATAATTCATTACAACAATGTTTTTTCCCTTACTGCGTGTCCTCTTCAGTTTAGAGAAAAGCCAATACCAATTATTCTAAAACATTCCAAAGGAAGAAATTCTTCCAAACTCCATAAGGCTAGCATTATCCTGATAACAAAACCAGAGAACAAAACCACAGACCAAGGTTTTCAATGAATAGTGATGCAAAAATTCTTGGCCAAACATTGGCAGCACATTATAAAGATCATTCACCATAATCCAGTGATACTCCTTAAGGGGATGAAAGGATAGTTCAATATATGCCAATCAATTAGCATGATACGCTGCTTGACAGAATGAAGGACAAAAACTATAATTTTCCTTGTAGACTGAGAAAAGTTTTGATAAAATACAGCACCCTTTTTCATCCAATACTCAGAACAAGTTAAGAACAGAAGGAACACACCTCCATGTAATGACAGTCATGAATAGTAAGCCAACAGCTCATATTAACTGAATGAGGAGAATCTCATTCATAGCAAACATAGGTTCTATTTACAAAAGCTTAGCTCTCGACTGGAAAATGAGCTAAGCAAAATAGGCTATTTCAGAGGAGACTTCTGGGAGTCTGGGCATTGTGGAGAACTGGGGAAAGACCCTCCTACCCATGAATCCTAGTGGGTGGACAACTTTATCTTCACTTAGAGAATAAGGCTCCCCAAAGAGGTAAGTATCCATTTTGCTTATTTTTCAAAAAAGAGACTGTATGTTCAGACAACTTAATCTCAGTGCTGTATGGATAAAAGCACTGATGTGTGTTGTTTTAAGAATGGATCCAGCCACTAAAGTTCTGTGAATCTTAATGTTTCTCAGTACAAATCCATCAGAGATAAGCCTATTAAATACACTGCTGTTAACGGACAAGGAGCGCCTATCACTAGTGTGTGATGAATTTATGTGAAATTGTACCATAGGAGATGGCGTTGCCCAATTGTAACTCCAGATCAGTGCAATTACAAGGGCATACTCTGATGCTGTGCTTCAGGACAGTAAATATGGTTATGTTGGTTTTTAAGAGACACGAGTCTGCTCTTCAGTGCCATTTCCTCCCTTAATGCTGTTAACAGTAACATCTATGATCCCTCCGTATCTCTCAAACAGGTTTCCCTACAGTTGCATCAGGAACGAAAGCTAATGACATTTGTGTTCAGACTCAATAATCTCTTAATTTACCGAATTAAGGGTTTCCCAATTAGAGGTAAGAGGCTGATCTAGGCAAAGAAATGTGGGAGTATTTACTTTCTATTTAAAGACTTTTTGGATTAAAAGATATTGGAACAGATAACAGTGCAAAATTAGTTTTTGCTTTGATGGCAAGGTTAAGACTCCTGCTGTTGCTAGGATATACTGTCCTATCACAGCTGATCTTGACAGTGAAAATTGGTGCCTTAATTTCCCAATGGTGCATGCTGCTTCTGATTTAGGCCTCATTCTGGTTAATCACACTGTCATTCTTGCTGTAGATTGCCTTTTGACATCTTCATCCGCAAGAGGGTCCCAGAGCCAGTACTCGGGACATGGAGTCAATGCAATGAATCCTTCCTGATCACTGGACCCGCTGCTGACTGAGAGAAAAGGTTGGGAGGAATGTGGGTGACAGCAGAAAGCAAGGATGGCGGAGACCAGTCTTTCTCTTGGTGTACATGGGAACACATGTGTAACCGAAACTGTGGAGGAAATGTTCATGAACAATGTTAAAATCTGTGTCAGTCAGAGCCAGTGATTTTTTTTTTAGTGAAATATCATAATAAAAGACAATCTACCATATATTTTTTAAGGAAAATGGAATAAATGAGTTATATTGTGTTTTGAAAATCTAGCTCTCATCAACCTCTAATTTTAAAGCCCTTAATTTAGCAGAATGAAGAAACTTGACTGGATACAACTATCTAGTCATGATACCCTTTATGGTAGGGGCTATTGTTGTTAATGTTGTTGTTGTTGTTGTTAGTGTACAGAAGAGGGGGCCATAGTTCAAAGTAGCAAAGTGATTGTACAAGATTTAAAAGTCAAGAAGTGGCATACTTATAGTTCAACATCCACCCCCCTAGTCCCCAGCCCAGGTGTCACCTTCTGTAGCACGGGCTCCTGAGCAAAGGCATGTGTATAAGCTGCTTCATCTCAATAGCCCAGCAGTTCCTCTACAGATGTTAGCAACAGAAATTCTCACCATAGAAATGTTGATTTGTTTCATGGAGAAATGATTGAAAAAGAAGGAAAGAAAGAAAGAGAGAAGGAGAGAGAAAGAAAGATAGGAAGGGAGAAAGGAAGGAAGGAAGGGAGGAAGGGAGGGAGGAAGGAAGGAAGAGAAGAGAGAAAGGAAGAGAGAGAGAAACAACCAAACTAATTCTGTTATATTTCATTGTGGACTGCTGAGCCCTGCTTTTGACATGGAGTGTGCACAGCTCTGGATGTGGGTGGATGCTTACAGTACAGTATGTTCCTCTCAAGTCTGTGTCTTTTTTCCTCACTGCCCATCAATTGGACTCTATCCTTGCACAAATGAAGTGGCACTTGAGGAAGATTCATCCAAGGTCATGAGTGTGGCCATTAGTGTCACCCTGATTCTCTTCCTTCCTCCTGGTCATAAATGAAGAAACCTGAAATACTGGATTTGGGGAGTTGACTCATAGATAGACCAGAGACAGAACAAAGTGATTCTGAAAAACTTGTTCTCATTTTTTTTCTTGTTTTCAGTTGAGAACTTGCCCTTCAAGTTATCTGTTAAAAATGAATACACCAGGAAGTAAGAAAGAGTTATAGGACATATTAAGTATTGACTAAAACAAAATATTTCCCTGAGTAGCATGAATTTTTGTGCATGTATCTATATGTTAATGTAGTGTATGTGTGTGCAGATAGACAGACAGACAGACAGACAGACAGACAGACAGACAGACAGACAGACAGATAGATAGCCAAACAACCCAGGTTAGCCTCAAACTCAATAAGTAAAAGGATTACTTTGAACTTCTGATTCTCCTATCTCTACTCAAGAGCTGAGATTACAGGCACTCTCACTACACCTGATTCATACAGTGTTAGGAATCATACCCAGGGCTTCATGCTCCCTAGACAAGCATTCTACCAATCAGACTCCATTCCTAGCCTCCTTGTGTTCTGTATTAATCTTGTGTTTCTGATAGATCTCTTAGGGACTCAGAACTCCTTCTGCAGGGCCCTGAGGAGCATTTGGCTGTACAATTCAGAAGTGGCCATTATTTCATCTGGAATCACACTCATGCAGTATTCCAGGGCCCTGATGAGGCTCACACACAAAGACAGCAAAGAGAAGAGAAAACAAAGATGGAGAGAATTGGGGTTCTTTTGTTTTGTTTTGTTTTTCGAGACAGGGTTTCTCTGTAAAGCCCTGGCTGTCCTGGAACTCAGAAATCCCCCTGCCTCTGTCTCCTGAGTGCTGGGATTAAAGGCATGCGCCACCACTGCCCGGAAGAATTGGGGTTCATTAACCAACAGTGTGTGAGTCAGGAATAGCTGTTGACATTAAGGAGATTTCACAGGAGGATATGTGCTGCCCTAGAGCCCAGGCTTCCTCCTTTTGTATGCTGGGTCTGCCTTTATTTTGGCACCACAACTAAGTGCTTTTTATAAAAATAATCCTTTCCAGTTGGAAGACATTGAGGAGGAGGGTGACCCCATAGGAAGACCAGCAGTCTTAACAAACGTGGACCCTCGAGACCTCTCAGACCCTGAGCCATCAACCAGGCAGCATACACAAGCTGGTCTGAGGCCCCCAATACATATACAAGCAGAAGACTGCCTAGTCTGGCCTCAGTAAGAGAAGATGCACCTAACCCTTGAGAGACTTGAGGCACCAGTGAGTGGGAAGGCCTGACAGGGTGTGGGAGGTGTGGGGGGATGGAGACGGGGTGGGGGAGGAAGAATGGGATGAGGAATTGTCAGAGGGCAGAACTGGAGGGGGATAACAACTGGAATGTAAAAAAAGATTAAAGATAATAATAATAATAACAACAACCCTTTTCCCTTCTTATGCATGCTTTGTAAACTAAATTCAATCCCTTCAGTTTGTGCAAATTTCAAGGGATGCCCCCTGCTAATCATGTTTCTATTGCCATTGCCAGTTAGAGTCCATTTTTTTTCCTGCACATTACCTCCACTCCCAAAGAGATCCTTTAGCTGCTTATGAGCTTCACACTCAGAATAGATGGAAAAGTCAGCATTGATTTGTGTTTTAAGCTTAGAGAAGGGTCACTTACTTCATGTGCAGCAAATGCTGCCAGCAGCTGCCCTTGTGGCAGAGCCCTGTCAAGCTCTGGGGATCAACCAAGACACTGGAAATCCCAGAACATATCTAAAACAGTAAAACACACCTTATTTATTCTTCACTCTTTGGTGTGGCTGCTTTGTCCCTGCTCTATGTTCTGTACCCCTATGGTAGTGTATGTACGTCTGCATATGTCCTTTGCTAAATGGTTTTTACAAAATGCTTGCAATAATTACCTACTGTTCAGCACTTTTTAGTAGGATGTTTAGGAAACAACAAGGGAAAGAATATCTCACCTTTTTTTAACTGCCAGAGAGAAAACTGAGGTTGGGTAACTTTTCCAGGGTCTCACAGCTCGTAAAGAACAGAGTGGTAGTAGGAGTGGAAGTATCCAACTCTAGAATCCTTCCTCAACTCCATTCTGCCTCCTAATCATGCCCTTCAAGATGCTTGCACCTAAACCTGCAGTGCTCTGCTTGACATGCCATGCCAGAAGATCTGGGGGAAAACACAGAGGAACACAGAACATAAGGAAAGCTCCTTGCCTGTTATCCCAGCACTTGGGAGATGTAGAGGATTGGGAGTTTAAAGTTGATCTGGACTACTTGAGAATCACTCCCAAGTAAACATCAATATCTACAAGAAAAGCTGCTTGGACACCTAGCCATTGTATATGCAGCTGGTGGGTATGAGTAAAGCCGCATCAACTCAGCAGCAGGTGCTGAGTGGCAAGCTGTCAGCATCCATTCCCAGCACACACAGAGTGGGCAGACATTTTATTTGAAGAACAATGGCAACCATAACCCAGGCAGCTCCTAGCCACACAGTCTTCACTGTTGACTGTCCTCATGGCTGCTCAGTATAAAGGAAGAGAGCCACTAGGCTCTGCCAGAGACCCTGGACAGGACTCAATCTCACTGACCTTTAGGTGGTGAGAATAGCCTTGTTCCTGCACAACTCTGCTCTCCCATCCCCCACAGCTGCTATGGAACTGACAGTAGAAGATGCTGCCCGAGGCTGCACAGCTCTTATTATTAGTTATATGCCATCGTATGTGTGCATACAGATGTCCAGGAAATGAAACTGTGCCAAGCACCAAACAGGACCACTGCCCCAGAGAGCTTTTGGCCTTAGGGCAATGGCAGAATATCAGACAGATAAAGGGAATAGAGGGCCAGATGAGGTGAGGGTTTAGTACCATTTGGCCTGTCAGAGGGGGAGGAACGAGTAGCCAGAAGGCTGAGAGACGGGGTCAGCATCACCAAGGGACTTACAGAAATAAGCTGGGAAAGATTGGGGAAGCCATGGGCATCTGGACCTCCTGGTATTTCAAATTACAGTTGAGGATGTGTGAGACTTTGCTTTTGATCAGATCAGGAGTGATATGACAGCCAGGAGAGGAGCACATTGCAGACTCACTTTCTTGCTAAACACTCTATCCCCAGCCCCCACTGCACATGGGATTACATTGCACAGACTTCTGCAGCAAAGGGGATGTGTAAATACAGGACAAGAACTGAAGATGACTAAGGTTAATACTGAGGAAATGCTGAGTGGAGAAATGGGGAGAAATAACTGACAGGAAGCCACTGCATGCCACGAATGCATTATGCACAATAATGAACGTTTTAAAAGGCAACAATAACCAAATGTCACAGAGGTCTGGAAGGAGAAGAGCTGAGCAGAGAGCTCAGAATAGGATGGTCCCAAGTCAAATGTCCTTTATCACCTTGCACCCAAAGACTCCTCAGGGAGGATAGAATAGAGTAGTTGAGAAAAGTAGCCTAGGGTCATGCTAAGAGTACTGGGAATGCCCTCTGAAGAATCACCATGCACAACACCCATAGGACCCTTGTCAGGTTGTTCAATCTATGTGAGCCTCAACTTTTCCACCTGTAAAATGTTTTTTAAATAGAATCCAGTTTATAAAATCATGAATTATAAACAACAGATTCATGCCAGATATGGTGGCACATGCTGAGTCCCAGAAGTAAGGAGGTTGAGGCAGGGAGATGTCTATGAGTTCAAGATCAGCCTGGTCTACATGCCGAGTTCTTGTAGAGCCAGTGTTTCATAGGGAGGCTCTGTCTCAAAATAGTAATGATAAATGACAGATTCATAAACTACTTATCCTACCATGTGAGACTGTTACAAAATAAACTACCTCTAAGACCGCTATCAGTAATAGCTTGATGCTACTAATATATAGAAGTAGAAGCCAAGTTCTACTCTATTTAGAGACCTGGGAAAGACTTAGGTGGGAACATATTTGAAAACCTCTTTGGGTTTTAATGAGTTTGTGGAAGTACATGAATCAAAGTGAGGGAGAACAAATACAAGGGAGGATCCTGGGCTGGAAAGGCAGGACAACAGAACAGTGAAGGAGGTCTACATGGGACCCAAATCCTGGAGGTGTTGGCTGAATCCTCTGACCACTGTCCTGTGGGTGATGCAATGGACAGATATCAGAGCTGTGAGAAGCCAGAGTCACAGAGTCCAAGAGCTATTTCAGAACAGTTTGAAGAGTACACCAGTGTTGAGAAAGATAGAAATACCAGTTTTGGGACTGTGGCAGTACCCTAGAATAGCTCACCTGAAGGTCTGAGTTAGCAATCAGCTCTTGAAAGAGGGACATTGAAAAGGATATGAAATGCTGAAGCTCTCAATCAGGACTCCAAGAATCTTGGGGCATCAGTGACAGCATGGAAGAAGTCGGGTGACAAGGAGAAGGAGCAAGTTAGTCTTAGCTTATTGAGTCTTGGAAGAAGCTTTCAGAAATGCAGATATACGGACTGGGTATGACCAGCACCCAGACGTGGGATTCATTCCCACTTCAGTTTAATTGATCCATCTCAGTGACCAGGTTCCCTGGGGAGGAAAGAATGAGACAGAAATGTAAGATGGGACAGAAATGTAAGATGGGTGAGAGGATGAGCTGAGGTACCAGGAAGTATGCTTGTTTCT
Organism: Mastomys coucha; assembly: GCF_008632895.1. Taxonomy (NCBI): domain Eukaryota; kingdom Metazoa; phylum Chordata; class Mammalia; order Rodentia; family Muridae; genus Mastomys; species Mastomys coucha. The sequence continues at coordinate 69,086,862 of NW_022196906.1, read as the reverse complement.
AGGCTGGAAAACTTGACTATGAAGAAGGTGGAGTCAAAACAACAGGTAATGGTTGACAGAGCCATCAATAACGTAGAAAATCAGAGCAGAAGGGCTTGGGTGGAGATCAGGTGGTAGAGTAGTTGCCTGGGCTAAACAAAGCCCTTATTTGTGTCTCCAGTACGACATAGACCAGTCACAATAGTGGCCTCTGGAAATGGAGTCCAGGGATCGAAACTTTTGCCAGAACTTTGGTGAACCACCATACTAATTCTATATCTATGAACAATTCACCCATTCTTCCTTCCAAAGCCTTGGTTTTCATGTCTGTTAAATGGGAAAAATGATGCGTACTTTGTACTTGACAGGATATTAAGGACAAAGTGCTTTGTGGCCAATAGTTCAGCAGTAGAAGGGCAGCATGTTAAGGGGGAGCCCATGGAATCAATGGGCCCCCTGATCACCAGGTCTCTAAAAGCCTGAAAGCAGCTCCGTGCTTAGATTTCTATTCTTCCCCACAGTTTGGTGTGCACCATTTAGGAGCGTCTGTTTCCATTTTGTTGGATGACCCCTGAAGACCCTGGCTTATTTCCCCATGATATGCATTCTTCGTGAGCTTCTTTTGTATTTCTCCAGCAGCAATTATACACAGCCGGAAGGGCTACATGAGAATAATCCCACTATGGACCCCAGACCATTTAAAAGTGGTAGGGGAAGGAATGAGAGGCTGTAAATAAATGTTTTGTGTTTTATGCAAATTAACAGGGATAACGCTATTTTAAGACCTGAGAAACACAGAGCCAGGTATTAGTTCACTATGAAAGACAGTGGCATCTCTATGAGGTTCCTGTCTTTTTTTTTTTTTTTTTTTTCAGACTTGATGTGGTTCCTAAGTGCGCAGTGAAGCCTATTACCTGCATTCCCTTCCTGCGCTATGATTACAAGTTCTGGGTCTTGCATCAAAGACTTTGTTTGAAATCAAACAACATTAACTCATTAAGTCAATAATTCATGGACTCTTTTATCTAAAGTGGCAACATCACACCATCAATTCACAAAACAGCCACTTCTCTGAAGTGTGGGTGATGATAATAATGGATTTTCTAACAATACCCTCTCAAAGCAAGGTCACTGTGCCTAGATGCTGCGGACATGCCAATCTGACCCTGGCTAGCAAAACAAGCCTTATTATTGAACCTAATTATGAACTATCAAGATAATGGTCTAGACGGAACTGAATTCTTAGGGGATTATTCAGAAAAAAAAAAAGCAAGCTATTTTGGTTTTAAATCTGCTGTTTGTGACAGAACCTGTAAGTAAGCATTCAGGAAATGTTTTCTTTTCTTCTCTCCTCCCTCTCCCTCCTTTTTGCCCTATAGAAAGGACTAAAGTCCACACAGATATCTTTGCCATGTTAAGCACAGTTTCAGTGTTGTTATGTGATTGCAAGTGATTTTCTGGTTGGAATCGTGTGTGTGTGTGTGTGTGTGTGTGTGTGTGTGTGTGTGTGTGTATGTGTGTATAATCTAGCTATTACAAATAGCTAGATAGGGGTAGTGGAGGCCACCAAGTGCACCACCTACACAGTGCAGGGTGTTGTTCAGAGTCCCTGTAACACACAAGGCCACATGGTTTGCTAAACCATCTTCTGTGACTTTCACTTAGGCACTGGTCATGAAAATAATTCTTTCTGCTATTTCTGGAGAAGTTGGGTGGTTAGCATGCTTCTCACATTCAGTGTCAAAAACATGGCCTCACTAGTTGACTTAGTTTGGGGAATGGAGCCATGATGGTTTACCCTTAGCATGAACTTAGGGGATCAGAAGAAGGAGCCAAGGCACACAGGCTGGTTTGTAGACTGCACCAGCAACATTATAAAAGAGCTAAAGGAAAACTTAACAAATTATGGAGCTGATGAATAAATGAAGTATGTGAAATGTGAAACTGAGAAAAATGCATTGAGAATTAAAGGATTAAGATACATTTTATTAGACTGGGGAAGTCCTGACAAAATGCTTTGTCTTATGTGAAGAACCACACTTTCAAAGAGTATAGATGTTTCATCTCTCAACCCTTGAATAAAAGACCCTGTAGTCATTCCAACCACCCCTGAGGATCTGCAGTCAGGAAAAAGACACACAACCTCAGGTGCTTTGGGGGATTTTAAATGTACATTTAAGTGGCTATGTGAGTAAAAGTATCACATACAACTGCAGCCAAGAGCAGAGAAGAAGGCACAGTCTCTGCTGAGTTCTTGCTGAGTCTATAGAGAGTATAGAGTGTAGAATATAGAGTGTAGAGTATAGAGTGTCAGATACGGAGTGTAGAATATAGAGTATATGGATGTAGAGTAGAGTATAAAGTATATAGAGTCTGTACCCAGTGGTTGGAGGCATTCATTTGACAGTGGGTCACACAGACTCCGGTAGGCTGTGTTGTCTTTGTGTTTTGCCTTCATTGCTTGCTAGTGACAGATGGGGTAGAGTGGAGAGCAGGAAGCAGGCTGCTTTACTTCCTCTGAGCCTCAGTATTCTGAACTCTAAAAATGATAAGAACATACTTACACCACACAGTGCAGACTGGTTGAGAAGGTGGAATGAGGAGATAGCTAAATAGTTGGTGCTCTGCCCATTATCTCTACAGTAAGGAACTGTCAGATCCAACCATGGGAAAGGTTTTCCCATGTTTCCATTGTTTGATATTCATGGTCTTAACTCTTCACCTAGATTCACTGCCTGAAGCTGGACTTTGACTTGCTTTGCATTTTCATTTTGGCTACATATTTTTTATTGATTTATTTCTAAACATTTTATTTATTTTTTCGCAATTTCATACATATATAATGTTCTTTGATCATATTACCCCCAATTGTCTCTTTTCTGTCCTGCCAAACCCATCTTCCCCAGTAGTCTCTTTCCTACTTTTATATATTTTTTCCTTCTCTTCCTACTCCTCTTCTTTCTTCTCTCTCTTTCTCCTTCTGTGCTTCCTGTCTGTCTTCTTTCTTTTCTCCTTCTTTCCTTTTTTTCTCTTCCATTCCCCCTCTCTGTCTGTCTGTCTCTTTCTCCCTCACCCCTTCTTTTTTTGTGGCCGGCTGCATTTATTTAGAATTGCGTGGATGTTCAGGATGGGGATTATTAACCGGTGGAAGGGCAACTTACCAGTAGCTGTGCAAGTGAACATGATTCTGGGCTCCTAGCAGCCAGTACCAGACTGAGGTTCCTTAGGGAGTGGAGGTCTTGTAATCCCTCTTGCTCCCAATCCATGATGGGCCTAGTCTTGTACACATCTTGTTTATGATCTCTTTACTGCTATGAGTTTGTGGAGTCAATGGTCATGTCATGTCAGAAAAGAACATTTCTCAGAATTCCTTCCTGTCCTTAAGCTCTTACATTTTTTTCCATGACCTCTTTAGAATGTCCCTGAGTCTCAGAGATGTGTCTTGCTTATTTACTTTAACCATCAACATTATTGGATCCTGAGGAGGAGGAGGTATTGTTAGCAAATATATATATATATATATATATATTTTCAGTCCTATATAGAAACATATAGACAGATATGCTCAGATTCACTTCAGTGTTAGGAATTCCTCAGAATCTGGTCAGGAGGACAACTGAAGATACATAAGTTAGGAAATGGAGGGACTGTTTAGTGGTTATGATCATTTGCTGTTCTTGGAGACGATCCGAGTTCAGTTCCTAGCACCCACATGGGGGTATACAATCACCTGTAACTCCGGTTCTAAGGGAATCTAATGCCCTCTTCTGGTTTTTGCGGACACTGCATACACATGATGCACACACATACTTGTAAGCAAGCACTCACACACATAAAATAAAATTACTCAGATTAAAAGCTGCCCAATGTCCATACTTAGGAATAGAGTCCATTAAACTTATGTTGAAGAACACACTACTTTTTTCCCAGTTCATTCCATTTTCCTCCTAATTTCTTGTGATTTCTAAATTTGACAGCAGTAAATTTGGTACATGAACAAAACGCTAATGGAACACTCACAGGAATTCAAATGACCTCAGATAAAGTCCTCACCCTCATTCTGGTCATTATGAAATGGTTTTACATAATTAGCACATCTACTGTAGACATTAACAGCTGCATAGGTAATTAAATTATCACATTAAATATGTTAAGAGGGAAAAAAGTCAAATTTAAGTAAAATCATTTCATTTACATGCTATTATAACTCAAGAAAAAAGAAAGAATAAAACTGACTAATGTCCAAAATTAGGTCAGTAGAAACATGCCTATTTTTCTATTCATGAAGTAAAATAATTTTGCTATATTCCTTTTATTCCCTGTACCTGAGTTTTCAATAATAATAAAAAATAATAATTGCTATTCAGATACTTAAAATGTCAATTTTCTTAATTGTTTAGAATCCTTCACTTCAAAGAACCTTCTAAAATATACTTAATAACTTAATATTAAAAGACATATGATCAAAGGAGAATTATTTTTCTTTCAGGGTTTTATATAGCCCAGACTGACTCAAACTCACTATGTGGCCGACTGTGAGTCTGAATTCTAGATCCTTCTGCCTCTACCTCTTCAGTGCTGGATTTTTCAGGACGGGATCGCCACACTTGGTTTATGAAGCTCTAGAGATCTGACCCAGGGCTTCATGCATGCTGGGTAAGCAACTGAGCTATGTACTCAGTCCTGTGAATTCTCAAAGAATGGGCTTCCCACTGATAAATGTGTGTTTCTACATTAAGCACCAGTACCACTGGAGTTAACTATGGAATTCTAAACTAGTTCTCAGGTCATAACTGACTCTGTCTTGTCTGTCAAGCACAGGTCATGTGGGCTGTGGTCATAGCAAGCTCCCCTTGTTTGGAAAACAGTTTCCAGACTTACCTTGACCATCATTCTGGGCTTTGGTGCCTCCCTAGCCACACTTAGAGATGGAAAATTTTAATTATTTACCTATATAATGCATCCATGCCCAGGCTTCAGTAACACAGCAAACAGAGCAACCAATGGTAACACCAGTGGTAAAGTCTGGGCTTTTGCAGTGCCTCCATCACACTGAAGAATGGGACAAGGCCAAAGAGCTGGCGAAGCATGGTGGTGGCAGAGAAGCCCGTGGGTGGCCATGCCAGCTCTTTCCTGAGTGCTTCCCCCATTCTCACTACTCTCCTGTCTGCAGCTCTGGATTCTTTTATGATGGGAGAGTGACTTGGGAAAGAGTTGGTATTTCTCACCAGCCAAAACAGACAGGAGCTGATAATAAAGACAGCCATAGTAACCCCTTCTGTTTGGCCCTGAGAAGCATCAAGGAAGGATGAAGGATGGATGGATAAAGATTGTGAGAGCTGAGAAATTTACATTATGGCATCTGTGAACCTAGGTGGGCCTTTGAGCCAAAGAGGCCTCACTTTGCAGGTGAGAAACTAGGTTCAGGTAGAGATCATCACACTTGCTTTATGCAGTGCTAGAGATCTGACCCAGAGCTTCATGCATACTGGGCAAGCAATGGAATTATGTCTCCAGTCCTGGGAATTCTGAATGAGTGGGCTTCCCACTGGTAAATATGTTTCCATATGAAGTACCACTCCCACCACTTGATTTCAGCATGCCCTGCTCAGACTCACACAGCTATGTGCAGCAAAGCCGAGGCAAATCAGAAATCCTACCTCTGATCTGGTGATCTTTCTGCTTAGAGCACACAGAGGCTAGGCAGAGAAAGGATATGGGGCCAGCAAAGACAATGAAGGCCATTAAAAGGGGGTCATGGATGAGATAAGGAAAACCAGGGGAAGCAGTGGATTTGTTCTGTATATAATATTTGTGGAGGAAATACCATGGGACAGAGTCAAGTGTATACTGGAACACAGAGCTGCAGATGCGTGCAATCTGTTCAGAACGTCTTCTTGGGAGGAGGGTTTCCTAGCCAGCTTTGCCAATCTAGTGCAGCCCAGAGTCATCTGTCAGGGGATGCCTCAACTGCTCTGAGGTGCTTCCCCTCAGCTCTCTGGAGCCATCTTTCTAATCTGTTCTTTCTCATTCTTTGGACATGGCCAGACTGGGACTTGGGTAGCTCCAATCTGCTCTGTACTAGACATTTAATTCTCTTCCTATCAGCTGAGGATGGAAAGAACCTAGACACACATCTTGGTTTTGATGTTGAAGGCAGCAGAGCTGCCAATCAGTTAAGTAGCTCCCTCACCTTTGGGGTTTATCACATGTGAAAGAAAAACACATCATTTCTACTTTGGTTGGGTCACTGAATTGCCTATGTCATTGTGGCAGTTTTGTTTGCCCCTTACCCATCACATCAACTAAGAATCTCTGGCACAACACCCACAAATCCCAGGCCATCCAGCGTGGGAGGGAACTACTGCTTTTGATCCCTATATCATGGTTTCTCTGTATGCTGGTCATTCTGGCTCTGGACTGGAGTGATTACACTTAACACGGCAGGTACATTCATATCTTCAGTGTAGCTTCCAGAGGGCCTTCCCAAAGTCTGTTCATCACAGGGGGAAAACAGACTTTCCTGGACAAGAAAAAGAGATGTAGCCATAAGGAGACCTTGCTTTCTGTACTTGGGCCGAGGCTAGGCAACAAAAGGCCAGGCCTTTTGTTACAAACACTTTCTTGTTTTCCACTTTCAAACCTACCAGATGCTAAGAACACACTGCAGTGCTTTAAAAGCCACCAGCTGGAGTCAAAGGTCTGCCATTGTGATGGGAAAAATCTTTAGCACTTACAACCTTCAGACTCTCCTTCATCCCATTTCTAGCATGCCTTGCCTTTCTTAACCCTAGATTTTATTAATTTCTTTTTGTTTGATATTTGCCTTTTTTTATCTTTTGAACTATACCTGGCAACATTTTAGAGGGAAATGATCTGATTTGATATATGAATGTTACAATTTTTTAAAATATGATTTGCATCTATCTTTGCTATATATATTCAACAAAATCAGTTTACGGGCAGGACTGATTTGGTAAAACTGAAGAGTCGATACACTTTGTCTCCTGACTTTTAATTTTTTTGCAGTTTTCTGCCCTTTTAAACTTCCTTCGTCTCTTTTTATTATATGAGATTGCTGCTGTTGTTATATTTGCTTGTTTTCTATTGGTATTAAAAAATAGAACCATTTCTTTCCCCAAACTACCAAGGTCCCCAACCCAAAATAATATAAAAGGACTTCTAAGAATCTGCTTCAGACAGGAAAATATGGATAGACATTCACAGATAGTCAAGTGTAAGATAATCGTCATGGGACATAGGATAGGGCTTTTCTGGGAAACTACTGAGCTCTAATAGTGGACGTTGCTTGATAGTGCCTCACTGATGCTAGCTTCTTACTTGTGACAAATTATATCATAATAATATAACAGCAGAGGTCCTGACTTCGGGGCTACTTGTGTTTGTAGTGTTTCCGCAGCCTGTTTATATGTCTAATATTACTCTAATTTAAAAAAAAAAAGGCTTGTTTTAGAAAGATAATGTTGATCTCTGGATTTCCTTTTAGCTCTCTTTATGAGTGCATATTCATTGTTACCTATAATAGTTGCATGCTGACATTCTCATGTATGTATAGCATATACTTTTATCATCACTGTGTGGTCCTGGTTAGCTATACCAGTCAGCTATAGTTATCTGGGAGGGAAATCTCAGTGGATGAGTTGGTAGATAAGGCTAGCCTTATTGTCTTAATTGCTGAGATAAGAACCCCCTCCTCTACTGTGGGCAGCATCATTCCTTAGGCAGGCTATACTGAACTATATTAAAAGACCTAGCTGACCACAAGCCTGTGAGATAGCTAGTCACTGAGAAAGCAGCAGAATGCCTAGTTCCTGTTCCTGCCACACTTATTGGCTTTGAAGAGGATAATTCACAGGAATTTCCCTCTCCTGTGTCCATTCTGCTCCCCCAGATATCACTCCACAACTAGACACTTGTCTCTGTACCAAAGGGTTATTAATTTTTGGAACTCTAGATTTGGCATATGAGAGAAAACATGAAGTGATTGTCTTTCTCTGACTGGCTTATTTTGTTAACTTAATGTCCTCAATGCTTTCAAAACCTCGGAGGGCAACTCCGCAGCAAACTTATTCACAGTAAAAATGTGAGGCTCAATGCAAAGTTACCCCTAGATCATTGCTCCAAGGTGCATTTCCCAAAGTTGATCTTTTTTCTTTCTCAGAGTTCAGTGTGTGTGTGTGTGTGTGGGGGGGTACTTTATGATACAATCAGGGTGAGATGCTTGGGTGTCTCTTTATCCCCTAGAAATTCCTGCAAGGGACCTGAGGCATAGTGTCCAAAAGAGATCATCTCTGAAAATTAAAAATCAGCATCCCCTCAGCTAACATGGGAGCCCTGGACAGTGAACCTTTTATTCCTCCAGATAACACACTCCTTCTTATGGATATAAAACTCTTCAATTACACTTTGGAAAAGCTTAGCTTAGATCGCTTACTGGTAAAGTTTAGGATTGGCATTACTAATGCTCTTGGGACAGAAGCTTTCTGCTACTGTCACCTATTACACATCTCCTCCTGGCCACACAAGCAGCTCCCTGGGGAAGAGTCACCCTACAGGAAAACCACTAAGGTTTTATTATAGATACAAAGGCTGGAAATTCTACTTAGAAACACATAGTGTCAGTCTCCTGACTCTGCTAATTGACTCTAACTTTAATGGTGCTCTGCTCATTATGCCCCTTTTAGCAGGGCCCGACATCAGCATTTGGGAGCCTTTGAAACAGCACACATCTCGAATCCATTGCAGTTTGATCACTGAAAGCTGCAGAGATCAATTGTCCAGGCTCTTGCTTTCTGGAGCTGGCAGAGCAGACTGAGGGCTGGCTGATCCTCTTAGCGCAGAAGCCTTCCAGTTGATAGTGATTGCCCCCCACCACATCAATTGCTCGGTGACCCACATCAATTAAGGCTGCTCAGAGGCATGAAGAGAAGTCCCTTTACCAACTCCATGGTGGAAACACAGAAGTAGTTAAGGAAGAACACCCGTCTGTGTGAATCTTAACACTATGAAGTGTGAGGATCCGCTGTCCATCAACATGCCAACTGAGGGAGGGTTCTAATGAGCCCTTCTAGGTTGTTCCTTCCCCTGTGCCTTCACTTCTTGCCCCTTGGGCTATATTATGTATAGTTTCAGTGTAAGGGACCTTGGGAGGTAAACTAATGGCTATACCTAATTATAACTTACTTGACCATGAAATAGTTAAGCAATAGTTGAGGTAAATAAATCTTAGTATTTACTCTAGTTCAGAGTAACCATGCTAGGTTGTATCACTAAGCAAAATAAAGTCTCTGCCTGCTGAAGAACTCTGACAAGAACACCAATAATCAATCATAAGACAACAGCATACAAGGTTCAATTAGCAAAATTTCTATATGCTTTGACAGCCCAAGTTCTGGGAGTAGAGGTGCTTCTTATAACAAGCCTTGGAGAAAGGACAGTGGGTGGGTGTTAGAGAAAGGTTAGGATCAAAGTGGCAGGAAAGATTTGCTGATACAGGAAGAACTCGTCTATCAAAAGAGGCTGTGTTCTGTGCACAGATCTTCCTGACCCTAAAATCCAAAGAGGCTCTGTATATAGTAAGCACTGAATCATGGTCCCTAATGCAAAGGTACACTTGGAAAAGCCCTGCATTTCATTTTGTTTAAATATTGAGGGTTTTCTTTTTTACCCATTTGGCAAGTATACATTTATGAGACTGGGCATCTCACAAGTTTTTGTCAAAGGGTGCAAACAAAGTACAGTTGCTGGTGCCATACAAATACATCTTCAGTCTAGCTAGGGGTAACAGCTCAGCCACACTTGCCAAGCAAGGATGAAGATCTGAGTTGAATTCTCAGCCTGCCCCCCGTCCCACACACTTTTTTTCAAAGCAGGCTGTAGTTGTGTATGCTTGTAAACCCAGCACTGAAGATACAGAGACAGGCCGATCCTGGGGATCTCTGGCCAGTGACTTCAAGGGCAGTAAAGAGACTTTGTCTCAAAAAACTAAGGAATATGGAACCCGGGGAACAATCAAGGTTGTGTTCTGACCTCTGCACATGGCACACATGCACATGCATGAGCATGCACATGCTTTTTTCTTTACTGTCTTCTTTTCCTACTATTATATTTATCATTTTTAATGTGACCGTCTTGTCTCCATTCGTGGGAGGAACTCAGATAGGATTCTGATCTACAACTCGAAAAGCCATAGAGAGTCTTAGTGTCATGAAATTTTAAATGTAGTCCCAAATCAGAAAGAAGAATGCCCCAAAGCATGTGACAGTAGAAAGTCCAGTGCCACCTGCTATCCCCCACTGTGGCCAACTCTGTCCAGGGCCCTGAACTGGACTTCCTTCCTCCTAACACTAGGCACTTATGTTCGGTCCTCACTCCTGTGAGTTGAGCATCTGAAGGAGGCACCCAGGGTGGGATCTGTTTCACTTTCTGCATTGTGGAGATGGTGATGATGACTCTTCCTTCTTTGGAAGATAAGTAAGTGTGCATTAAAATTGTGTGTGGTTTGATGGTTCAGATGATGGCACATGATGTAATAACTCAAAGTAATGATCAGGAGCATTTTTTTGTCTTCTCAAACACTTAGAGCATTTTTTTGTAGAACATGCAATACAAGTTCTCTCTTGCTTTTAAAAGCTACTTGAATTATGACACGATTCCTAGAACCTGAGAAGAAGGGCCATATGTGAGGTTTACTACCATATGCCAAACACAGAAAAATTATTCTATTGTTTTTACATAACACTGGGATGGGGCTGTGAGGATGACAGCTCATGATAAACTTAACTTTGTGACTAGTTAGGATAGTGGAGCTGAATGATTCCAGCAATAATACAATGATATGGGAATGGAAACATGGTCACCTGACTCGACCAGCACATAATGAGCATGCATATAATGAAATATCACACTGGGGCTTGTGAGGTGGCTCAATGAATAAAGTGTTTGCCCACCAAGCATGAGGACCTGAGGTTGGATCCCCAGAAGCAATTATAAAAGCCAGGCAAGCATGGTGATAGCCCATACTTCCAGTAAGTAGAAAGTAGAGATGGAGGATTTCTTGGGTAAACTAAAAAAGCTAGAGTAAGTAGACTTGGTGAGTTCAGACTTCAGTGAGAGATTCAGCTTCAATAAATAAAGTGGAAAGCAATTTAGCGAGACCTGCAGTCAACTCAAGTGTCCATATGCATATACACATATTATGCATGTACACCTGTATTTCCCCCCTAACCTTTTTATGTTGAGGGAAACTCACCTTGCCTAGGAGATGGCTAGTGAGATATGGCTCATCTGTCCGATGGCCAGAATCTGGTGCTCTAGGGGCTGCTGGCATTAGAAATACAGAATTCAAAAATTCCAAAGGAACCCTAACAACTAAAGCAGACCCTAAAACTGCAACACAGTCTGACATGTTAGAAAGCAGAGTGCTATGATAAATATACTCTTGATCTTGAAAAAGAGCTTACAGAAGCAGAGAAGAGAAAGTGAGAACTGAGAAGTGACTGTTATGTGGTAGAGGAGGGTTACGTCAGATCTGTCTGGAAGTTCTGGCCCCTGGCAGGGATGAGCATGGCTCTTCCAGCTGCAGTGAGCTGAAGTGCTGAGACCCTCACCGTGTTCCCAGGTACTTTGGTTATTTTTATTCAGCTCCGTTTGGCAGCACTAAGTGTTCCCTGTTCACCCCAGCATTTCCCATGCATAGGCAAATATTAAATTGGTATTGTGCTTAAATTATGTTTTAGTAGATCAATCATGCAGGGACAGAGTCGCTTCTTCAAGGTAAGTTTTAGAAAAGAACTGACCATGCTTATTTGCAGAAAATGGAGGAACGTCAGGAGACTTGCCAAAAAGTAAGACGGTGACCACAAAAGAATGCAGTTGACATAATGGGAGCTGGCTAGAGAGATGCAGAAGCCAGCTGAGAGAAAATCCAGTGGCTGGAACAGTGTCTGCATCAGAAAAAATTGAACAAAGTAGTATTGGATGAAAATTCACATTATTAAATATTCATAGAGTCATACTGATGTAAATTAAGGGATAAACAAGTACATTGGGGAAAGGAGTTTTCTTATGTATAAAACACAATTTTTGAAGACATTTATTCTAAGTGGGGAACAGGACTGGGAAGATAGCTCAGTCAGTAATAGGCATGTCTTGTAAGCACAAGAGCCTGAGTTTGATCCCCAGCACTCAGAGAGCAAAAGAGGTTAGGTACTATGGTGCTTGTTCTAAATGCTAAAGCTGGGGAGGTGGAGGCAGATATATCCTTCAGGCTCACTGGCTGGCTAGCCTAGATGACTTTGTGAGTTCCAAGCCAGTGAGAGATCTCTCAATATACCATGGAGGATAGTACCTGAAGAACGGCCAAGGTTTTCTTCTGGCCTCTACATGTGCACTAACAAACGTGGAGAGAGAGAGAGGGTGGGGAGAGAGAGAGAGAGAGAGAGAGAGAGAGAGAGAGAGAGAGAGAGAGAGAGAGAGAGAGAGAGAGAGAGAGAGAGAGAGAGATTACTTCCTAATCCTTATCCATTGCTTGTGGGGTTGTCCTTAGTGACCTTGTTCTGAAGAGCACACTTTGGAGAGACGTCTGTCTGAGATGGTGGTCCACTTTACAGTGGAGAAACTGAACAATCTTCAAGGCCCAGGTGATCAATGTCATGACCAACAATAGCGACTATGCTCTCAGGAAGTGCCCTTGATATGGTTGATGCCATGCCGTCTTTTTGTGCATTCTTTCCCTGAAAATTCACAGTGCATGTCTGAACACTCTCTCTGAGGCAAATTCCATAAACCTTCCAGACTCTGCAAAGCAAGGATAGTTTGAGAAACTGTCAGATCTAAGATAAACTACTAATGATGCTGGGTTGGGACCCCTAGGTGGGAAGAAAATAGAAAAAAAAAACACCCTGCAACTTTCACCAAATAATGGTAACAAACCAGTATCAGTTTATTAACTGTCACAGTTATATTCTGCTAGTGTAAGATGTTTGTGACATGCCATGTGGGAACTCTTCCTACTATGTTTATACTTCTTTCACCATAAATATACAACTATTTGAAAAAGTAAAGTTTGTTATAAAGAAGGAGAGAGTGAGGGCTACAAAGTTCCTTCCCAGCTCTTGTTCAAGTTAAGCCAGCTGGATCCTGAACATCTGAGGAGCCAGATGCCTTTGTCTTGACTCTGCTCTTGTACAGAGTCCAAGACAGTGTGAGCCCATTCTTCTCAGTTATCCCTTTATCTCACTAGGAAATCAGGATCTCTCTCCATACATTAATTTGAAATATTTATTTTACTTTTAAAGTGTGTGTGTGTGTGTGTTCTCAAGGCCAGAGGCATCCTGTTCCCTTGTCACTTGAGTCACAGGCAACTGACCTGCCCAGTGTAGGTACTGGGAACCTAACTGGGATTCTGTATGTGCCCTTAATCACTGAGCCATCTCTCTCCTCTTCTCCCTGTTTTTATATCTCCAATATATTATAGAGTTTGCGTTGGTGTCAGCTGTTTACTGTATGTGTGTTAAACTGAAGCTCTCTGTTAGATATTAGCCAATGTGTGTGCTTTCTGTAGCTTACCTTGCCGTGATCAGATATTAGTATGTGAAAGATTGAGGTGCATATTATATATGTATGGAGCCTTCCTTTGACCCTTCAAAATGCTTTCTTTTGTAGATCTGGGAGGAGGGAAAGCAAGTGAATGGGATATATTTCTCTATCCTAAAACCCATATTTCTTGCCTGCTAAGCAGTGAGTTTCTGATCTTGACATTATTTTTTGAACAGCATTCTCTTCTGCCTTCGACAACAATGTGTCAATCTAAGAAATCAAAGTATCTCTGAATAATCAATATGCCTAGCATCTAAGAAATTCCTCACACCCTACCCCAAATCCCAGTTCTCTCATGTGAGCATTTAAGCACTATACTCCAGGGCTCCCTGTTTGCAAGAAATTACTTTTTCTTTTTCTCTTTTTATTCTTTTCTCTTCTCTTCTCTTCTCTTCTCTTCTCTTCTCTTCTCTTCTCTTCTCTTCTCTTCTCTTCTCTTCTCTTCTCTTCTCTTCCTCTCTCTCTCTCTCTCTCTCTCTCTCTCTCTCTCTCTCTCTCTCTCTCTCTCCACAAGACTATCTCTAAGTTCACCTGTGTGGTTTATCTTTAATCCACTAATGAATTGACTAGATGGCCTGGCTGTTGGAGTCAGTGATGGTCCAAACTTAAGGGATGACGTTTCCACCAAAAGCATTTGCAGAGCCTAAAGAGGTAGCTCAGTAGTTTAGAGTGTGTGTTGTTCTTGCAAAGGACTTGAGTTCAATTCCTCATGTTATTCAGTTATACTTGTTCCAATTCTATCACACAGAAATAGTAAGGAGCTATTTTGGTATTAGATACACTAACCTAGAAAGTATGGATATTGTGGAGAAATACTACTGAGTCTCTTATCTTTCCATATCCCACATTATAAATAATTTTGGCTTTTAGAGAAGTCATTTGTGACTTTTGTTCATCATGGCCTCAAGGAGATAGTCATCCCTCAAGAGAAACATTAAATTTTGGAGGTTGAAAATCTGAGATAAGCCTTTAGATCTTATATTGGCTGGTTTTGTGTATCAACTTGACACAAGCTTGAATCATCAGAGTGGAAGGTGCCTTAGTTGAGGGAATGCTTCCATGAGAACCAGCTGCAAGGCATTTTCTCAATTAGTGATCAATGTGGGAGAGCTCAGGCTGATGGGTAGCACCATCCCTGGGCTAGTGGTCCTGGGTTCTATAAGAGAGCAGACTGAGCAAGCCAGTAAGCAACAGCCCTCCATGGCTTCTCTAACAGCTCCTGTTTCCAGTTTGAGTCTGAGTTTGAGTTCCTGTTCTGCTTCCTTCAATAATGAACAAAAACAGGGAAGTATAAGCCAAATACATCCTTTCCTACCCAGCTTGCTGTTTGATCGAGGTGGTTTTTGTCACAGCAAGTGTAACCTTGACTTTATGAAGGGTATAGCCAGTAGACTGACGAACCCTCCTCCACACCACTATAGCTCATCTTAGGGACCTTGATCTTTGTGGTGTCCTTAAACCCCAAACATCATCTCTTTCCAGTGTATCTTTATTTGACTTTGGCACAAATTAACATTCTGGGAGAGGTGGACTTTTCATTGTGGTCTAAATTTATAGTGAAATTATTTTTCCATAATGACTATTATTGATTATTAATCAAGGAGGAATGAGGAATCAAGACAGGAACTAGTGAGATCAGAGGACATTGGAATGAAATCAGAATTCATCCCAGAAGATCCAGGGAAGGGTTCAGCAGATCTGTCTGTCTGTCTACTCACCTATGCATCTATCTCGTGTGTGTGTTACACACACACACATACACACACACTCACTCACTCACATACATTATTTCTACACTTTCCTTTTAGACTTTAAACTTCAAAGTTAAAAGGTTCTGTAGATCCACAAAGCATTGTGACAAACATGAGGACTTGCATGTCCTCTCTTCTGGATCTGAGGCTGCAATTGTGTTCCTCACCTCATGGCAAAGCCTTCTCCAGAGGAAACCTAGGCCCTGACTGTGTGGCATCCCTCCTTCCTGACAGCCTCTCCATCCTTCTGTGCCTACATTATTTATCAGGGAAGAGACTGCCTGAGGCATTGATGGAAGTGTTTTGGGGGATGAGCTGGACAATGGCTCTGAAAAGGAAATGAATTTCCTGTTGATTCAACTGAGGATGGATGAGGACTTTGAAATATGTTTGTCTCTTACACATAGTCATTTTCCTGAGAGATCCTCACCATCAGTAAGAATTATAACTTCTGAGATGCTTTCTCTAATGAAATGCTATTTTCATTTTGATAATGTAGCACACAATTAGAAAGACTTTAATTGACTTGCTTTCTGGAGGTTTAATATGATTTTGAGGGTTTTTCTCAGGCAGAATGGCTTTGTTCATCAGAGTAAAGCAGTGTGGTCCCTGTCTGAGCTGGTTCAGGTTCAGTTCAGGTCAAGCCACCCAGACAAGCTTTTGCTGGGACGGTGGGCAGAATCCCTTCAGCAGCTGACCTGAAACCTTACAGGCAGAATCTTATGTCCTGGATTACAGACCACTATAGTTATTAGTTTCTAGTCCCTGAGAGTTCCTTAGGCTCTGAGAATCTAGCACTACAAAAGAATCACCTGTCAGGCCCCACAAACTTCCATGAACATTAACTATCATTGAGCAGGAGAGGAAACTTAATCTTAGAGAGGATGAGCAGTTTGCATAGTCTCATAGCTACTTAATAAGGCCAGGATATGGATCTGAAATACATGCTGTCAGTTTATAAGATATACGAGCCTCTGGTAGACTCAAGGACACAGGAGCAGTTGGAGACTTGAAAACTCTTTTCATTCATTCTCTCCTCCTAATTTCCCCTGGAGAGGAGGGGAGCAGAAGGTTACAGTTCCAAGGTTTAGATTCTTTCTGAACCCCAAGTGTTTTCTGGCAGACATCAGTCTCTGAATCACTTTTCTTGTTGCTGAGACAATATCTGACAGAAACAAGGCAAACGCCTATATGTGTTTTGACTAAGCGTCCAAGGACACAGTCTGTCATGGCAGAAAAGACATGGCAATAAGAGCTGGAGGCAGCTGGTCACAGTGCACCCGCAACCCGGAAGCAGAGAGAGATGACCACTGTGGCTGGGGTTGCTTTCTTCTGAGTTCAGCCCAGGACCCCAGCCCAGGGGACAGTGTTATCTACAGTGAGAGTAGATCTTCCCTCCTCAATACATTCAGTCTAGAAACTTCCTCACAGGCACAGGTTTGTTTCTATGGTGAATTCTAAATCTTACCAAGTTGACAGTCAAGATTAGCCATCACACCTGACAGGCAACATCTTATAAATTGCCATCAAATTAAAATTCGTGGGTTGTAAAATGACCTCTTAATTTGTATGCACACACAAGAATAAAATTATACCAACTAATATGCTGCAATGAATGTTTATCGATCAATTACGCTATTGTTAGTGTCTTGTAAAAGTGGACCCTGAATCTATCAAAACTCAAATTGTATAATTTTTTCCATTCATTTCATTCAAAATTTTATTTTTATGTGTCTGTGTGAATATATTCAATTTGGGTACAGGAATCTGTGGAGACCTAAAAATCAGAATTTGTCTCATTTGGAAGGCTCTTGTTGGGCCATCTTTTGAGCACTTGGGAGATTATTTTAAGGACAGATTCATCTCTAAAGATCATGTTCAGAGCCTTACTTGACATTTCTCTCTCCAGGTAAGCTCTTCACCACTCTCAGTGCCCTTAAATGTATGCATGGTGTGGGGGAAAGTTACTGATACTCAAACCCAGGGTCTGGAAACAAACTAGTCAGATCTGCCACCTGGATGCCTCCAATCTCTAAAGAAGTAAAACTTCCCAAAGAAGTCCATAAATAAACAAAAAGATCACTTTTCCCAGGTTCCTTGGCTAGTAAGTAGAGAGAGGTAATCTGCATGATGGTTAATCTTGATGGCCAGCTTGAATGGATTGAGAGCTCCCTTGAAGCCCAGTCAAGTACATTTCTTGTGGAGTCTCTGAGGGAGTGTTTATGGAGGATTAACCAGGTGGGGAAGACATTATTGAATGGTAGTTGAATTCCCTCCTTCCCTGGCTGCTTCAGTGGGAGCATCAATCCCCTGTCCACTTCCCACTGTTTTTAGGTCTTGAGACTTGGAGTGGGAATTATAGTGTGTGCTCTCATTTAAACTATCCCAGGAGCTCTGTCTTTCCTAAGGCTCTGTCCAAAAACAGACAAGAAGACTTCAGGATCCATGGTCACACGGGCCACTCTCTCTGTGTCTGTCTCTGTTTGTCTCCCTCTCCCTGCTGTGTGTGTGTGTGTGTGTGTGTGTGTGTGTGTGTGTGTGTGTATGATGAATCCCTTGTACCCAGAGTTACCTGGTGGGTTTATCACACTACAGACAATTGAATTAGATCTCCCATTAGGATAAGAGCAAGGTGGGTCTCAGACATTTGCATTTTAAAGAGATTTCCTGGTAATACTGATGCAGCCAGGGTGGGAGAGAAGAAGCAACTTTGAAATCATTGGCTTGAGCAATCTCAACCAACTTGCTCTTGTGCTGACAGCTATCACAAGATCTCATTGATTCTAAGGGGCAGTTTAATTTCAGGATATTAAAATTTGAGAGTAATGCGCAACTTTGCATTGATGGAATGTGATAAATCCTATTTCCCCTCAGCTTGAGCTGTGACATCATTTTCCTTCTGATTGATCATCGATTGACTTACATTTAACTCATCCATTCATCTATTCCTAATGTTCTCTGCTTATACTCAAGATGAACTGGAACACCTTCTATGGTTTTAGCTAAACTTTCTTCCTTGCTTTGTTTAGACAAGCTGAGGTCCACTTCAGGCCCTCTTGTGTATACAAGGAGTGCTCAACCCTGCAGGCTGACATGAGCACCTCTGGCTCAGAAGCCTCTGTTGTAGGAGACAGACCTTGGCACCTCTCATTGCTACACAATGCTTCTTGCCATGCTGGAGCCAGGCAGTATCATGAGACAGTGAACCTCGCTGACATCACCCACATGCCTCCCAAACCCTTCATCCTGAGAACAGATCAGTTAGGATCAGATTCTCCTATTTGATCCTACTGTGTTTCTCCTAAATGACCCTGTTTGTCTTCTTGGGTCAATTTCTAGTGGGTCAAGTTTTGATTTTTACTTCTATTCCTGTCCTTGCTTGTTTTCTGTTGCTACAATGAAACATGGACCACAAGCAATGTGAGGTTGAAAGGGTTTCTTCAACTTACAGCTTACTTTTCATCACTGTGGAAAGCTGAGACAGAACTGAAGCAGAGACCATGGAAGAACGTTGCTTACTGGCATGCTTTTTTATATAACCCAGGGTCATCTGTCTAGGGGCTGCATTGCCTACAAGTGTGATGGGCCCTGGTCCTCCTTCATCAACATTAAGGAAAAGAAGTGTTGGGCTGAGAGATGGCTCAGTGGTTAAGAGCACTGATTGCTTTTCCAGAGGTCATGAGTTCAATTCCCAGCAACCACATGGTGGCTCACAACCACCCGTAACAAGATCTGACGCCCTCTTCTGGAGTGTCTGAAGACAGCTACGGTGTACATACATGAAATAAATAAATAAATAAATAAATAAATAAATAAATAAATAAAGTGTCACTTACCTAAAGGCCAACCAGATAGAGGCAATTCCCCAGTTGATATTTCATCTCCCCATGTGAGTCCTGTCTGTGTCAAGTTTGACAAAAATTAACAAGCACTTGTAGTTTAAAGAAAAGTAGCTTAGAGAAAAGTTGGACAGTGTTCCCACCTCTATACCTGAAACTTGTGATTATCCAGATTTCTGTGCAAATTACTAAAAACCATTCCATCTATATGTGTCCAAGCCTTGTAGAGTGTGTCCTTTGCACTCTGGGTGATTCCTGGGCAACTCAGTGTTCCTGCCAACAGAGAAGGCTTGATACCAGTCAGTTCACAGGCTTCACTGGACTATAGTTTATCTCATTTTAGATTCCCGAATCTAGTGTTCATCTGAACATAGATCCTGAACCACCTACTTTTTCTAGCACCTTCCATGTTTCTTCCTCATCCAGTCTTCTGCTTTTCCAATCATTCCACTGTGACCTCAGGAATTCTGATCAGCTAACTCTATTGGCCTCCTAGCTAAATACACTTTCCCCCTATTTTCATGTCAAAACTGGACTTCTTGAAGAAGACTTCTGTTCCCTACTTAACTTTCAGATAGATAGGTAGACAGATATCTGAAATGGGTCCTGCTTAATGGTAAGTGGGTCCCTGTACTTAATTTACACACTATGTTCTTCTACAGTTTGAGTCTATTTGGTCTGTAGGAATGAGATCTCACATAATATATAGCTTGTGGAAAATACAGATTTCATTTACAAGGTTCTGCTGATCAAGAAGACAAGAACACAATTCTAACAGCTTCCATGCCTACTAAGGGCTCTTGTTCTGCCTTTCATTGGCAGTCTTCTTAGTATGACATCTAAAGGAAGAAAAAGAACAGGAATTCTCTAGAGCCTCTTTAAGAAGGGCATTAATCCCCATTTTTGAAGACCCTCCCAACCTAATTAACTCTCCAACACCCACATCAAGCTCTAATACCACATTAAGAACTAGGATTTGGATGCGTGAAGGTGATGCGTGTGAACATCTAGCCTGAAACTGTCTCAGTGCATGGCATGACACACACATATGATGTGTTTCTTCCTCTCAATACTCACACCCACTTCTGTTGATGTTGTCCTGCTTTCTAACATCCCATCCCATCTCCTGCTCTCCAGCTCCACTGGCATTTTCCTCATCCAGCTGTGATCAGGCATCTCCTGGATCACACCTAGGTTTCCAGCTGTATTCCTAGTCTCAATCTCCCCCTAATACACTTTGATTTCTGGAAACCACAGTTGAAGGGATTCCTTCTGTTGCCCTATCACTTTTTGTTCTCCATATCTCTGCATGCTGAATTTTCTCTACTATTCCTTTCTCTACTTTATTATACCTTATATTATTGTGCTCCTGGCTTCCATGTGTACTTGAAGTTAAATGCATAAAATGAAAGATCCAAAGCTAGGATTCACATGAGACAGAAGATATGGGATCAGGTAACATCAGTATATATATTTTACAATTCTATATACTTACTTGCAAGTTTCATGGTTTCATTTTTCTTTGCAGCTGAGAGACCTTCCTTTTTTGAGTCTTACCTACCAAATTCCAAAATATCAAGCCTTTTGAGATTTCATTCTTTTTGAGCAGTAACTTGAAGATCATACTAGGAATAATAGATATTAGTTGCCCTTGAAATAACATTGAATAGTAATAAAATATTAAGCCACCTTCCTATAGAATACCAGGCTGCAGCATGCAGTGTCACATCTATATTCAATCCTCAACATTGTTATAATCCCACCCCATAAATAACACAGCACGGCAATGCTCAGATCAAACTCAGCATCTACATGATAGTAACCAATCTCATATTTAAATCTTATAATTCCCAACTTGGTGCTCATTTTTGTTTTCCAGGCTATCTAATAACAGAGATTCCATTTCAAGCTTAGCATGTCAACCACTCAGGTAATAAATGGAAAAGAACCACAAGAGCATTCAGGGGGCTGCTTCAATCATTCAATTATTAGACAGAAGACTCTTTCACTTATGCACTGTCTACTTGGATAAAGGCTGTGATCTTTAACTGAGCTACAGCTATGCAGGTACACACATGGAAAATTCAGGACATTAGATGTCTTCTGAAACAATATTTAGGAAAACAGTAAGGGTAGCCATCCTGCCTCTTGGCAATATCTCCTTTTTGCTTTCTCCCTCTTTGACTTTTTATCTCATTTGTCCATTTGCTTGAGATAGTAGCTGCTTTGTTTTTAAGGTTGCAATCAATAATCCTGAAAATAGAAACAATATCAGCAGCTGCTGACATTTTTTATAGAGGTAGAGAAATCCAGTGAACACACTCAAAGTTTTCTTCAGGAACGAGGTGTGGTATTTATTTGTTCATTTTCCTGGGTGACCTGGGCTTTCTCTCCTACCCAGGGTGCATCAAGGAGCTGGCATGGGAGGGTTGACTGTGTTTAATTGAAGAAGAAGTTGTAACCCATCACCTGATCTGTTATAGGTGACATTTGCCTGGTTCACCAGGGAACAGCTCTTTAAAGGGTTTTGAGAAATAGCTGCCAACAGCCTTAATTTAACAGCTGTGCTGGGCTATTGGGGAGCATCCAGATGTGAAGACATTGGTGGGAAACGAAATCCAGGCAGAGGGAGAGACTAATGGCTACCACTGTGAGCCTAGCACTCCTGGGCTTTCAAACTCAGTGCATCCATGCTGTCTTGCTTTCAAGGTCAGCCTAGTCACTCATATACACACCAGCAGACATTTCCCCAACAGAGCCTCGCTTCATGCTATTTTGCCTCTTCAAACTGTGGTCATTTGCTATGTGGCAGAAAAATACTAAGGGTATCTGTGTGCATGAACAAAGAGAGCCCATGCAATATTGAAGTTGGACAATGCAACCAACAGGACCTAGGTCACTATTGTGACTCTTTTCCTCCCCCCCCCTCATTTCTGAAACAACATGTTGTAATGAATCATGGTAGTGTGATGACTGATCTCAGTTGTCGACTTGACTGGATCTGGAATCAACTAAAAGGCAAGTCACCAGGCCCTCCTTATCACAGTATTTGGGGAGACCCACTCAAAACATAAGATGGTAGCTTCTGGTGGGAACCCAGATAAAGGGAGAGAGAAGAAGGAAGCTTTGCTGTTTGCCTGTTTGCCTTTACTCTTGCTTACAAGTTCACTTATCCTGAGACTGAGAAACAGTGGCTCTCCAGAAATCTCCCCCCCAGGTCTATACCACCAGACTGGGACTGTAGAGGCATTCAGTCTCATGGACTTAGCAGCTATTGGAATCTCTGACTCTCTAATGTGAGACAGTCATTGTTGAACAACCTAGACAATATCACACAAGCCAATCTAGTAAATCCCCTTTTCATATATATTTGTTCTATGAGTTCTATTCCTCTAGAGCAGTGGTTCTCAACCTTCTTACTGCTGTGACCTTTAATATAGCTCCTCGTGTTGTGGTGAACCCCAACCATAAAATCACTTTCATTGCTACATCATAACTGTAAGTTTGCTATTGTTAGGAATTGATAAAGTAGAGGCTGCTATAGGAGATAAGATAATACATAGGTGAACAGGACATCTCATTCCTGTTCTCAAGGTGCCTGTGCTTGCTGGTTGTAGCAGAAGGTGTGCATGAAGCTAAGTATTATTTGAGTAGAGATGGTTGGATCGGGGAGAGAAGCACAGATGGATGGTGTGGACAAAACTGAGGAAGCAGGGACAGTTTCCTGGGAGAGTCCTATTCCACCTGAGCCTTGAAGGTGGGAAGGGATTCTACAGAGCTCTGTGGAAAATAGGATGGGGTGGATATAGAAGGGAAACCAAGTCAAAGCTGTGGCTACCCTTCACACGTTTTGTTTGAAAGATCCTATTGGTACAAATGATGCTGTGTGTTGACAAGTACTCTAAGCTGAGCCTTGCTGTCTGCCTTCTCATGAGGCTCTAACGTGCTTATATCTGCTCCTGAAGTTGATATAGGAGAGTTTTTTACACGGACATGGGTGAGTGTTGGTAATGTCACTCTTGGAGCCACAGAAGATCAGGCATGGGGAGACCTTTGACCACAGATGCTTGGTACCCAGGCAACCCTTAAGAACCCCATTTCTTCTCTTTTGGAGAAAATTTACCAAAAGCCTAAGCCTGGGATTAATTTATTGCCAAACTAGTTTAAAAGCAAAAGAAGACTTTAGAATTTGCTTTTTTTCTTTTCTAATTTATTGTGAGGTTGATGATCTTCTACAAGAAGAAATCACTCTTTCAGACAGCTGGGGCGAGAACCTTGTCCTGTATTTGATTTTATGGATTCAAAGCTTGGGATTAAGGGTCTCTTATTTTGTTTGGCTCAAAAGATATATGGTTCTTTAATCAGATACACAGTGAATACTCCAGTTTATTATTTTCATTTTAAAATTAAACCATAAAATGTACTTGGATCCAGATTTTCCTGGGTTGTAGACAGGGTTAACATTTCATTTATTTCTTACGTAGTGATTCATCTGTCTCTCTGTCTATCTATCTATCTATCTATCTATCTATCTATCTATCTATCTTGAGATGTTGTATCAATATCCCAATATACCAATATTTCAGGTTGGCCTGAAACTTACTATTTGAAACATACTGTCCTCAAATTCTTGGTGATCTATTTATCTCTGTCATCCCAGTGCTGTGATTAAAGGCATGTACCATTATACCTGGCCAGTGATACTTTTTATTAAGTATCAGGTGCTAAATTTGGGTAAGGTGTGAGAGAATCATCCCAAAGTGGGACCATCTGTTGCAAGCATGATGTGTGTAATTATTCTAGAAAGTACCTGAGCTATGAAGGTAGATTTTGCAACAGTGCCTTCCTCATCTCTAGAATCTGGAAGCACTATTCCTGGAAATGGCTCCTCTTGGGTACAGGGCTTCTATTGTTATGTCAGGAGAAAGAACAGGCTTCACTCACTTTCACTGAGCAGCTTGAACCTCGTGTCCAGTCTGTGGCATCTTCTAGCATCTTTATTATGGTGTGATGGGGAATGGCTGCTCTGCCTGCTGCTGAGATTTCTGTCCCCTCCATCCTCCCTTAAAGAGAATTCCTGTCAATCAGCAAGCTTCCCCGTGCTTTCACATAGGTTCTGAGTGTGGCAGCCGGTCTGTGTAAGAGGTATCTTCTTCAGTAGGGCCGGATCTCCCCCTCAGTCAAGGGATTTGAGTTTGAAAACTGACTCAGTCCCAGGAATAGATGATGCTCTGTGGTGGCAATTCAAATTCAAATCTACGATTTACACAGAAATCAAATCAGTGGGCTCTAGATGCTAGGAATCTGCTTCCTTCTGGGGTACTGAGCATAGCTCTCACATACTGATCTCGGTGGTCAGTCATGGTTACCATTCAGCTCTATCAGCCTTTGTAGAACTATACTTGGGTGGCTCTGCTGGTTAAGTGTCCCAGCTCCCTGCACCTAGACACTCACCATCCCCTTGGATTTGTGATTTTAGTTTCAAGGTCACATATCCCACCATCACTCCTGATCTACAAAGAACATCACAGCAGAACTCTTCAAAGACACCTGTGCTTTTCATGAATGAGGTCCTTGAAATTTTAGAGAATAAAGTATATTCTGGAACTTTCCATTGGCAGTGAGAGGGTAGGAACATGGTAAATATTCTCTAGCATGTCAATCTACCTAAGATTTTAAGAACCTTTTGAAATCAATGATACCAAGTTATGTTTTAGGATTCAGGTAAAGAACAATGTAGAAAAATAATAAATGATAATGATGAACAGTAAGATTAAAATATTAATTTGCAAACAATGAGAATATAAAGAAAGGCAATATACAAGTGTTACATAATTTTAGAGCACCATTACACACTATGGCATTGTTTTTTGTTATATACTAGTTGGCAAAACAAATCAAAATGAAGATTTGTATATAGCATGACAAATTATTGAAAAGTTAATTTATAAAAATATATATGTACTATGTACTTCATTAAATGTTTAAAAGTAATGAAAGCAAGACTTGTTGAATACTGAAAAAGATACAATACACTGAAGCAAAGAGGCATAGAAAATACATCTCTTTTGCTTTAGGATTTGACTTTTAAACTAGGAAAACAGCTCGCTTATTAGAACACACATTTTGTAGAAATTTCCTTTTTAAAAACCATAAAACTATTTGATAGCCACAACAATATGGATGCTCTTTGTGCTTTTGTTATTTGGCTGTCTCATAGAAAACTTGTGCTGTGGGATTAACACAATTGCTAAATGTCTTGGTATCATTGACAAGTGTGGTTTTGGACACAGGGGAAAGTGTTACAGAGGTAAGGTAAATGAAATTAAGCACCATATTCTCGAAATTGAATTAAAGTTGTCAGCATGAATTTGTGCTGTGCTTCACCTTTTAAAATGTGTATGCGTTTATAAGTGACTCCCAGTAATGGTGAATTGATTTTCTATGTACTAAAATTCATTCATTCATTTATCTCTTTTTGTTTTCTTCCTCTATCTCTTTCTTCCCTTGCCTTGTCTTTCTGTTCTGTGAGTGAGCACTCATAAATGCAGCCCTTTGGTTAGAGCTCACTATGTATGAACTCATAGAAATCTTCCTTCGTTGGTCTCCCAAGTGCTGGTATGTGGGGAGCCGCAGCTGCCACCCTACATATATATTGAACACCTGGTCTCCAGCCAGAGCAGAGAGCATTGATAAACAAGCCCTTAGCTGGAAAAGCTGAGTGCCTCTAGTTTGTGATGCAAGCTGGCATGATATCCCGCAGCCTATTGTGCTTTGCCATGTAGCCGATGATGATTGGGACCAGGGAACTTATTTAACCCACAAGGGCTGGGGGCTGGAAATAATTAGGAGTAAGTATGTAAGGATAGAAGTAAGATGTAAGGCTAGAAGTAAGATGTAGGGGATAGGAGTAAGTAGGAAATAGGAGTAAGAAGTAAGATGTAAGTAGTAAGATGTAAGTAGTAAGCTAGAAGTAGTAAGATGTAAGTAGTCAGATGTAAAGATGTAAGTAGTAAGATAGAAGTAAGTAAGATGTAAGAAGTAAGATGTAACTAGTAAAATGATAGAAGAAGATATAGAAGAATATAAGAGAAGCTAGCTAGAGAAGAAATAAAAATGAAGGTTCCTGGATAAACTGCTTGGAGAAGAGCTCGTTGTTGCCTCCTTATTTCCGCTGGACAGAAAGGCGGCCGACACTGGTATTAAAGATGGAGCCACCAAAATCCAGAACCATTCTTCTCAGTAACAACTGGAAAAGTTGTGAAAACACCAATGCGACCAACTATTTGAACTTTCATGTTTTTGGACTTAGTTAGAAAACACATTTAGTATACAAAAGAAACTTTACAGTGTTGTTAGCTGTTTGTTGATGTTCAATGAGTTGGGTTGTAAGAAAACAGTACAGAAAAAAAAAGTTGGTAAGCAGAGGTGGATTTTGTGTCATGTCCTGGAGTAGTGTGACCCTTTAGTAGTAGGGTTCTTCATGTTGTGGCAACCCCCAACCATAAAATTATTTCACGGATACTTACTATAATTTTCTACTGTAATGAATCACAATGTAAACATCTGGTATGCAGGATATCTGATCTGTGACCCTAAATGGGTTATGGCATTATAATTATCTTCTTATTGCTATGAATAATACCTGGCAAGAAGCAGCTAAAGACAGGATGAGTTCATTTTGACTGACAGACGCAAGGTGTATCATGATCGGGACAGCAGGATAGGAGCTTGAGGTGCTGGGTGCTTTCCATCCACAGTCAGGAAGCAGCAGGTGGGTGGGGAAGGGGAAGATGTCACAACCCTTCTCCACCATGATTTGCTTTCTTCAGCAAGGCTCCACCTCTTAAAGGTTCCATAACCTTCCAGAACTGCACCACCAGCCAGGACCATGTATGTATTCAAATATACAAGTCTGTGCAGGGTATTTCATATTCAAGCTGCAAAACATGTCACTAAAATAGCAGAGTTTATAAGATAATATGTTCAAACATTCTTGTATTTTCATGGAAGTGGTGATTTAGGTTATTTTCCATAAAGGATATCCTAAGGACTGATTATACTAATATCTTTGAGGTGAATTATTTTATTGACTTTTAAAAAGGATTTGAGTTCTTTTAACGTGTTGGTTCCTAGGATACTTATCATTTTGTGACAACTAGAAAGAATTTAAAAATAACTAGCATGTTATTGCTCATATTTGAACATGGAATCTTCTATAAACAATTTCACATTTAGCCCAATTAAATAAGTTTATTCATAATAATGATTTCTTTTATAAACATAGATTTGGAGTTTCCACTTTGACCATTAACTGTATCATTCTGTTTTAATTTTTACTATCTAATTCTTATAGTTTACATCATAATTGATTATACATTCTTTCTTTTGCATTATTGTGTTTATTAGGACTTTAATAAGTGCAAGGTGTTTGAACACATGAGATTTTGTTTTTGTTTTTATTTCATTTTGTTTTGAGACAAGATTTCACTATATATTCCTGGATGTTCTAGAACTCTCTCTGTAGACCAGGCATTGAATGCACAGAGATCCACCTGCCTCTGCCTCTGCCTCTGGAGTGCTGGGACTAAAGGCCTGTGACACCATGTCCAGCTCTGATTTCTAGTTTTAAGGGAATTCTTATATGTGATGTTTGTAGTTTTTTGTTAATTAACCCTCAATGGGTAATGAAGTCCCTTCTATTTCTTAGCTTCTAAAAATAACCTTACCTACTTATATGCTAATATAAGTTACTTAATTTAAATATATTTAATATAAGTTATTTAAATACTGACAAAATACATGAGTTTATCATGTAGTTTACAAAATTATTTTAAACTTCTAGTTGAGGTATGTTCTTTAATTTTTTGCTAGTACAGAACTATATTATGCTCAAGGAAAGTTTTCATCTTGCTAACAGAATAAGCACAGTTAGCCAGGATGTGTTTGTTACAATTTGCTGAATTCCACTCAGTAATATTTTATCTTTCTTTTATCCACAGTTGTGAGTGAGCCAACCTAACTGCACTCTGCCACCTTGCTACCATGACTATCTCTCTTGTATAAGATAGGATGTGGAATACTCTGGTTTCTAACTGATGGTAGGAATTGCATATGACTGAGGGAATCTTTAAAAAAATTTTAGTTATAGTATCAACCAAGCCTGGAGTTGTTTTTTGCTGTTATTTGTTTGTTTTTCCTGAAGGGATCATATCAATTTTCTTTGTATTTATGTATAATTTTACTAATTATATTTCCCTGGATTTTTCTCTGTATTGTATGAGTTGTTGATATAAAGCTGCTTAGTCACTCATTTTTCTGAAGAATGAATTTGAAATTTTAATATTGTGCGTGTGTATGTGTGGTATGTATGGTGTATGTGGTGTGTGAGTGTGTGTGTTTATGAAGATGAGCATCTTTGATGGATCACATGGTCCAGACAGATCTGTGTAGTCCTTCTCACTGAGTCTGTAGTGTCTCCAAGTGTATGAGCTTTCTATGGAATTTTCAGGTTCATCTCCCATCTGCCCAGGTCGAAGTCCTGCATTCTACACTTGATTATCTTCTGCGCTTGAGGTCTGGTTAAAGGCATTTCCCACCACATCATCCTACATCTAGTCACTTAACTTCTCCTTTGAGCTCACTTTGGGGATTTTCCTCCTTTGTGGGAAGTCCAGTAATGCACCTGTCTGCAGATTGCGTTCTCTACACCATAAGCACTAAAGAGCTTGGTGAGGGACGTGTTCTCGGAAGCCCGGTTTAATACATTCTAAAGCCGAATTCTGATAGCTGTTTTTACATCAGCCTTGGGGAAGCTACTTGGCTTTTGTTTGCTTTTCTGATCTTTAAAATAGGCATCTCAGAACTGGAGAGAGGACTTACTAAAGAGCACTGGCTCCTCTGGCAGAGGACCCAGGTTTGGGTCCCCACACCCACAAGACGGCTCAAAACTGAAACGCTAGTTCTAGAGGATCAAATTCCTTCTTCTGGCTTTGAGAAGGACTGCAACACAGTACCCATGTATACATACAAACATACACTCTGCACACATGTACAACATATACCACACACACACACTCACACACTTACACACACATGCAGACACCTATACACACATACACACATGTAGATACACACCACACACACATACCCACACACACACACACCACACATGTACCACACAATACACACACACACACACACATGCAGACACCTATACACACATACACACATGTAGATACACACCACACACACATACTCACACACACACATGCACCACACACACATACCACACATGTACCACACAATACACAAACACACATACACACACATGCAGACACGGCATATACACATACTCATACATACCACACATATACACACACACTAGTACAGTTAAAATAAATAAGCAATAGACTGGACATCCACACACTTACTGTCCTGACTATTAATACATAGGATTAAATAGGTGCTAGGTGGTAAATGGGCAGAGGGTGGAGGTTATTCCATTATTATATATATATAAAAAAAACTATGTTTTTTTCTTGTACCAATGATTGCACACAGTCTTGCCCATGCTAATGTAGTTCTAGTTTTTATGCATTAGTTTTATATTTTCTTAGACTTAGACATGAAGCCCGGGTTCACTTCTCTGGCAACATTCTGAAAAAAGCCAGGACTCCTCTCCCTCAAACCTGAAAGACTACATGCGTGATTGACCAGACTTCTCAGACACAACATTCTCTCACACGGCACTAAGAAGAACATTTTAAAGCTCCTTTAGGCAGAAGGACCTTCTTGTATCCATGCTGACGATGTGTTATGTGCTATATGGCAGGGCCATGACAAGTCTTACCACGTGACATGCCTGTGAGATTCGCAGGAAACATCGCTAACTTCTACTTTATGGATGAAGAAGTTGAGGTGCTGAAAAGCTGGGCATCAGAACTGAGCAGCAGCACGTTTTCTGGAGTGCACACAATTACTGAGGCAGCATCTCCTGTTCACCGTGGATTGCTACTCCCTTTTGCTCCTTTCAGGGTCCAGGACTCAGGCTATTCTGCAACCGTGATAAATTTGGGGAAATGGGATGGCTGAGGAAGAGAAAGATTTGGACAGTAGATCAGGTAAATGTAAATATCTATGTGCAGAGAGGATGATGAATAAAGTTGTTCTGATACATGAATTGGCTGTAAATGTATTTTTCTGATTTAATTTAGGCTGGGGGAGCTAACCTTAGATGGTCTAAGTAATGAGATGTCCGCGACCACGGTGCATAAGTATCTGTCATAAATGAATCAGATGGGGTAACTGTTCTTGAGTGGTATTTATAAGGTCATCATTGCCCTTGCAAATCCAAGCTAAATGGCTTTGCTCACTCTCGCGAATAGTCGCTAACAGGCACGTATCTGTCCTGCTGTCTGCAAGGTTTCTTCTGAGCTGCTCAAGTGCAGCTCAGGGCTGCATCATTTGCTTTCCCTGCATTGAGTGGGGTCTCTTGAGAAATTTAATACTTTTCTACTTTGTTTCCCACTTTGTCCTTTTCTTTTCTTGCTTGTTGAGACAAAGGTGAACTCTTGATGCTCCTGTATCACCAGGCCCAAATGTCTTAAGGTTTCTAACTTAAGCATTCAACTTGACTCATAAACAGAGGTCAAAATTTCACTTAAGACTAAAATATGCCTCTTTCCCCTGAGTGGGCTAGATGTCTGCTATTTTGATGATCAAGGAAAGCTATTATTTATTTTGATTTCCTTTCTCTCTGTTCCTAGTTTTGATGCCACACTCCCATAATATCATAGATGTATTAACTTTTCTCTAGAGAAACAAAGCTATTAAAATCTCAGGAAACTGGCTACTCAAATAGGACTAGAGCTCAGAAACTTGGCTCTCGTAAGGTTCACAGAAACCCCAGTCTACCTTGTCTGTCAGGCCAGAATCTTTTCCTTCTTTCTAGCTTAGTATTTAAATAATATAGTTTTCCTTTGCCAGTGAGCACCTTCTTTCCTCCAAACAGCTCTGCGGGCCTGCAACATAATCCAGAGGTAGACTGCTTGCTCAGCAAGCATAAGGCCCAGGATTCAAGCCACGGGGTAGGGGTAGGGGTAGGAAAGAAAGCAACAGCAAAGCCCCCATTCTCTTCTTTTGTGGTCTGATGACCAAAGCGACCTTCAGCTTTGTAATGACCAAGGACACCATCACCCCCTTTTCTATAGAAAAATGTTTTGAAATATTCCCATTAACTAAACTCTGTCATTCACCCTGCTTCAGATTTTTTTTTTTTGTCAAACACATGTTCAAATAATTGGATTTTGTCAGACTTACCAATACAGAACTGATATCACTACACCACTCAAAAGCAAACAAACATACATTGTACTTAGCCTTCTTGTTGGAGTCTTGCCTCCGAATTTGCAACCACTAGGGCTGGAAAGATGACTCAGTAGTTAAGAATACTTGTTGATCTTGCAGAGGACCTCAACTCAGTTTCCAGCACCCATGTCAGGTAGCTCATAACTGCCTGCATCTCCAGCACTTAGGGCATTTGATAATGTTTTCTGGGGAGGGGGGATGATTGGCTACCTCTTCTGGATTTTTCAGGCACTGTGCTCACATGCACATAACCACACACAGAGAGAAAGGAAATCAAAATGAATAATAGCTTTCCTTGACCATTTGTGGAACCCCAAGATAGTTGATGGATATCGTCATTGTTGATGATGCCCTTTCTCACTAAGACTATGTTGAGATGATAGAGAACAAGATAAAAAAATGAATGCTATTAGCAGAGAATTCTGCTCCAAGTTATGGGAGGGCAGCCATGGGTATTAGTGATTCTAATTTTCAGTGCTTAACGACATGGCATAAAATGGACATGCACACCAGGAACACATGGGGGATTTAAGATAAAAATTCCTGGGTCCTAATGCCTGGTGTGTGTGTGTGTGTGTGTGTGTGTGTGTGTGTGTGTGTGTGTGTGTGTGCATGCCCATGTGTGTGTGTATACAATGTGTGATTATGCATGTGGAGGCCATAGGACAACACTGGGGGTCTTTTACTCTCTTTCTGTCTCTTATTTTTTGAGACAGCATTTCTCACTGACCCCACAGTTCATCCATTTGGCTAGGTTGGCTGGTCAGCAAGCCCCAGAGATCTTGATTCTTCCTCTCTAATACTGAGATTACAGGCATGCTCCCCAGCACCTGGTATGTGTGTGTGTGTGTGTGTGTGTGTGTGTGTGTGTGTGTGTGTGTAACGTGGGGATTTGAACTCAGGTCCCCATGCAGCAAACACTTGACTGACTGAGCTATCTCTGCAACCTAAGCTCCCTCACAACCACTGAGTCTTGTATTTCTTACCCTGCAGTACTAGGATAATAACTGGTCGCTACAAGGCCCCAGGAGATAATTGATACCAGCATCTGGGGCTACAACTTGAGAGCCTAAAGGTTTCATTCACATTTCTCTCTCCTACTAGGCACCTTCATGAGTTGAAGTCCTGGATGGCTGCAGCTATTTGTGCATTTGATTCTGGTTTAAGTGAGTGTTAGGTGAATTGGATGAATCCAGACATGAGTTCTCGAGCTCGGTTACTGTTCGGTTAACCCCAACCTGAAGTTTCTAGAATCCAAATACTTCCTATAATTTTTACTGTGACTAATTCATATCTTCAAAGGTTGCAGCCTAAGACCCTAAAATGTTATTTGTTTCCATCAAATACCTGGACTTTTTATTCTGTAGACCTTGAAGAAGTAGCTTGTAGCACATTTCTGCTAATTATTTCAGGCATCTTGCTCATATTTAGATGTTTTTTTTTTAAAAAAAAAAATAAGTTATAGAATGGGTTCATTTGAGATATTTTTTCACCCATGAATAGAAAAATATATATATATATATATATTGATTTAGACAATAAAATTCTGTAGCCTGGCAGCTCCTGTAGTTATTTCAGATTTCCTCTTTTCTAGGGGCAATAAACACATTTTTCAGAAGTAAGCCAGAATCTTCCTTTATTTAAACTCATTACTGACCATGTGTCATGTACATTCTATCGACAAGGCCTCAGGTCAAGGTATACATACACAGATGAGCCATGCAGCCCTCCCCTCCCAAACCCCACAAGACTCTAAGAAATGAGAGGAGCTTGGCAGGGTGGAGCTGATAGCAGAACCAGCATGAAGAGGTGCCCAGTGGTGTAGTTCAGAAGAGAACTGAGCAGGCTTACACAGGTGAGTCCAACTCACAAGAGAGAGACAGGCTTACTCTACTCTGGGTGAACCTGGAGAACTCATGCTGCAAGACAGAGGGATGCTTTAGGACCAAATGATGAGCTGGTCTCATTCAGAAAATGTGCTTTTTATAAACCTACTCCTGATGTTTGTATTCCTCTACTACCCTCCCTTGCCCCCCACACACATGTGCAAACATATACTCACCATGCCTTGTGTAATTTTTTTCAAGTGCATTCTTTGTTGCCTTGCTGAGTATCACAGCATTAGCCACTCTGGCTCCCCTGCCGACACAAAGAGTAAAGAAGCCATTACACTCTTGAAAAAGCCCATTGTGGACACTTTACAGATACATTCAAACCTTTGACCCTGGTAAACTTTGCCTTTGGCTGCTCTAGATAGAGGAGTCATTTTAAAACCAGTGTGTGTGTGTGTGTGTGTGTATGTGCATGTGTGTGTGTGTGTGTGTGTGTGCATACAGGCATGCATATATATATATATATAT
>NW_022196906.1:69022013-69052934 GCF_008632895.1 Mastomys coucha | reverse complement strand
ATATATATATATATATATATAACTAGAGCTTCAGAAAGCATTTATATAAATAAAATCCTGTTTTATTTTTGCCTTCTGTTACAACAGGAAAGATTATGACCCTTGATCTTTAAGTACTCAGTATTGCTTTTGAAAAAAAAAAAAAGATTTATCAACTCCCCCAATTGGATCTTCTTTGTATCTTGCCAAGATTATATTCTCTTGTAAAGCAAGTGGTTTTTTGAACCTCATTGATTTTTAGATGGGCTTGTGGTTAGGGTGTTTGCCTTGATTTCTGTTTAGGACCACCGGACATCTCTGGAAGGGCCAGAGTATGTTTATTTTGATAGAGTATAGGCAGGAATCAGAACAGGATTTTTTTTTTACTTTACTTTGGAACATGTTTTACTATTGAACATTTTTATGAATCATTTTTACTCTTAAATAAAGTAAAATATTATATACATTTTTCCTCTTCATTTCTAGGACAAATATTTTATTTTGTATATGTTTTTTCTTCTTATCGGATGCAATATCAAAGAAAAAAGTTTCTTGTCATCTTTATTTCTGAAAATTCTATTGTTTATTTCTGTGAATATCTCTTATTCTTCTATGTAGTTTCCTTGTAGATGCCTGATTTGGGTTTGGCACTTAATAGCCCAAATGCACACTGCATTTAAATGTAAGCATTTTTTAACAAAAATAAAAATCTCTGCATGGAAATACAGAGTCACAATATGCATAGCTTAAACATGAATTCAACTCAAGGACTGCAAGAAAGGAGAGAGATAAGAACACAAAAAGGGAAAGATGCCACCCACCAGTTTTGTTTGGAGCAGATGGATCTGTCCTAGAGCTCTTGGGAGGGCTAAATTAATTAATATGCAGAGAGTGAATTGAGATTGCCACATTCTATAGCTACAAACCAGTATGGTTATTATCCAAAGAATCAAACACTGAATACAAAATACCATAGACATGCCATGCTTTGAAATGCAGGAAGCTGGTTAAGGATTTCAGATTTATTTACAGTGTCTCATTCTCTGGCTCTTAGCCTTCCACCGTTCTAGGAAGAAGTCAGTGGATTGCTCCTGCACAGTTGCCATCCAGAAGCGGAACAGTTCCTATCTCTCCGAAATGCCTACCCCATTAATGGAGATGATGGCCTCTGAGGCACACACAAAACAAATGATGATAATAAAAGAAATCCTTTCTTGAGGCCATCATTTCCTAAGCCAGGGTTTGTTGTTGGCTGGCCAGTAGCTCAGTCATCAGGTTCTGGGGTTTGGGGCTACAGAAGCAGGCCACATGCAACAGTCGGACTCTTGGCTAATTGGAATGAGGAGTTAATCTCTCTCAGCCTGAGTCCAGCTGAGTCTCTGTGTGCAATGATGTATTTAAAAGATCTCTGGCTATCCAGGGCGTGTGGCACTAACCGGATTTAGCTCATTAGCAAATCCGCAAGGTCCTGCTGACACTGCACCCAGAATAAAATACAGGAGGCTGCCCCATACCCCGTGGGCACCTACAGCCTGGATCCATAATGAAAAGGCATTTATTAATAATCTCATTGGTCACACAATACAAAGGAAGGCTACAAGAAGTCAAATGCTGCCATTTGTCGTGACTAGAAAGGCGTAATTAAAATAAGCACTATGTGATTAACCTTTGAGAAATTAATCTGATATTTCAAAAAAAGAGACACAAAATAAGGAAGACGGGTTCTTAGAGTGAATTTCGTGGAACTGAGAGGCTGATGTACAGACTTGATTAAATTCTATTTACCTGTGAAATGTTTGATACACGGACCATATTCAAATTTCACTCTGTTGGAATGATAAAATGTTCTAGCAAAAAAAGCAAGGAAAGAAAGGGTTTATTTGGTTTATAATTTTAAATCACTGCCCATAATTTTGAAGCTGAGGCAAGAATGTAATGAATTATAACTACAATTGAGAGCAGAGAGAGAATAAATGCACAAATCCTTGCTAGCTTTGGTCATTTTCTTTATTTTTAACAATCCAGGGCCCAGCCTAGGGAATGGTGTCTCCCACAGTAGGGTTGTGGGTTGTCTTACATTAATTAACAACCAAGACAACCTCCAAAGACATGCCTTCAGGCTAATCTGACTTAGTCCCTCAGTTGAAATGCTCTCCCCAGGTGATTGTAGGTGTGTGAAGTTGGCAGTGGAAACTAACCAGCACAGATAGTACAACTTTCCACTTTCTCTCACCCCACAAGGCATTGCTGATGTTTTTGTTTCTTGGAGTTCTAACACAACTCAAGAGAGTGCCATCTTCTTCCAACACTGTTTGGTAGCACATATTGGCTTCCTGTAATCTAACCTTCCCATCCAGCCTCACATTGGATCAAGTCAAGGAACAATCAGCTTGGTCAAATGTTGTTTGTCATTAAGGATGCACTAAACTGCAGATCTCAATACAATTTTACTAATATCTGCTCAGAAGGAATCCACTAGAAGTCAGCATTCATCAACATATTTGTAAACAACAATGTATGCTACTTTCAAATCTGCAGTCCTCTAAAATATTCATTGGTCAACAAAACAGCTTCAGTAGGACGACCTACTATTATCAAAAGGTGGAAAGAAGTTCATTATATAAGAAGACACTTGGGCAGAGGTTCTCACTTGAAGCGCCTCTTGAAGTCATATGCAACTATCTTATTTACTTTTCCTGGTGTTATGATAAAAAGTAACTTAAGAAAAGGCATTTGGCTCAGGGCTGAATAGTCAACCCTGATGGGGAAGTCCAAGAAGCAGGAGCTGGAGGCTGCTGGTCACATTGTATCTAAAGTCAGCAAGCAGAAAGCAAAGGTTTACTTCTGCTCAGCTCCCTCCTTCCACTTAAACAACCCAGGATCCCAGGGATGAGCTAGCCATAGGAATAGATCTTCTCACATAATTAACATCTTCACTATAACCTTCCACAGGTATGCCCTGTGGCCCACCTCCCAGGCTATTCTAGATCCTGTCGAGCTGATGATGACCACTGAACAGCACAAGCAACATTTTGGGTATGTCCATGTCTCACTCTTCATCAGACTGTCACAGAGACACAGGCCACCCAGACGTTCAGGAATGACTGCAAGTCAGCATGAAGAGGAAAACAAGAGTTTGGAGCTGGTGTCATTGGACTTGGTCCTGCCAATGATTATTCCCAACTGTCAGCTGGGCCATCTATGGGCTTATCACATAGATGGAGCTGGTGAAATACCATGTTATCTCTCTTGCCAATACCCTTAAAACAAACACACAGTCATTATTTGGTTGGTTGATGGCTTTGGTTTTTCGAGACAAGGTTTTGCTCATCTCAAAGCTGGCCTGGAATTTATGATCCTCCAGCATTAGCATTCAAAGCTTTGGGATTACATGTGCACACCACCAAACCTACTAAGGCTGAATTTAAATATGTCTCTTATTCACACTAAAGTAACTAAAGTTCGTTTTTTCCTTCAAAGGCAGCAAAAATAAAACAACCTCCTCCCCATCCCAGCTCTCAGTATAATTACTACAGACGTTGAATTTAATAGAGTTTAAATTTGATGGTACTTGAAATATCTTTCTTATCCTTCTCACAGAAGAATGACTCCTAGCAAGTCAGAAGCTAGAATTCAGCACATCTGGGTGCTGTGGGATATGGCTCAATAGAATCCAGCTTTTGCTGCCAGGTCACCTGATGCTTAGATAATAAAACACACCCAATATTTCTGTATAACTCAGACTCTCCCAAGGTGAACATCGTAACTCAGTGGCTCTGGGTTCAAATCCCATTCCCATCACAAATCTGCAGTGTGACTCGGGGCAAGTTCAATTAACTTCTCTGAGCCCCAGTTTCACCTGCTGTAAATTACTTCCCAGAGGGCTTCCTACTGGCGCCCTGTCCTGTGCATTGAAGAAAAATGTGAACGTTGCATAGCTTTGCTATCCTCTGCAATACATCTTCCTTTTATGGTCCGAGTCACCCCACTCCCAGCTGCTCTTCTAGGAGGCAGCTAAACTTTCTCATTTACTCAGGAAAGCACCCCTTAATATCAACCAAGATGTAAAACCTCTATCAGTTAGAACTGGGTACTTATGACAGATTCATCTGATTGAAAACCTTGCTCTGTTTCATTAATAGGGAGAGATGTAACCCTTTTAACTAATCAGATATACCCATGAAAGAGCTACATTTTAAAAGATACATTATCAGCAATAGCAACATGCTGTATGCCCTTCAGAAACTATGTGACTACCCTCCTGTGCTGGATCTCTCTGCTTCCTGTGTGAAACCTCAGTGTGAAAATTCCTGTTTGCTGGAGTAAACAGTATTTTATTGAAGGAAAAAACCAATTTCAGTGTCTCTATATTAAAGGAAATTCTTCCACTTTAACCTCTTACCTTGATTATCCCTATCTATCTATCTATCTATCTATCTATCTATCTATCTCCTACATCTACATATTATATCTATATCTATATATTATAGGCTAAGTACATCTATACACTTGAGCAAACACATCTCCCCCATACAGTTATATATATATATCATATGTAAAACATCACACACAAATATATATATATACACAGATATATATGTATGTATATATATATATATATATATATATATATATATATATATATATCCTGCATGTGTGTCTGTGAACTATGTTCATGCAGTGCCTGTGAGGCCAGACAAAAAGCATTAGATCTCTTGGGACTGGAGTTGGAATTAAGGATGGTTGTAAACTACTGCATGCGTGCTATACATTGAACCCAAGTCCCCTGCAAGAGTAATCAGTACTCTTAACTACTAAGCCACCTCTCCAGCCCCACCTGTGACCCACACGGGGTTTCTTAAGAGCACGTGAATTCTGGTGGAAGCCAACCAGTTGGCTTTCTTTTATGTTCCATGTCCCACCACCCCCAACTGTTCTTCTAGGAGGCAGCCTGGCTCTGGATGAGGGAGACTGACTGTGAGAACAGAGAAGGTAATAGGCATATGGAGGCTTGTACATGTTGCTGATAATACTGTTAAAATTAAACAATGGCAAGAGATGGTGCTATAAATGGCAACTGGACAGATGGGGACACACGGGCTGGAAATGAGTAGTGGTTGCTCTGAAATCTGGAATTCAAAGGTCAGAGGCCTTTGCCAGGATCAGATGAATGAAGAATGAATGAACATAGATGAGGCAGAGCCCAGCCTGAAGGAAAATTATAAAATCGGAGCTGTAGGAGTCATGCTGTAGATAGTAATTAATTGATTAATGTATGTGTTGGTACAAGTAAGAGGTGCGTGTGTGTGTGTGTATGTGTGTGTGTGTCTGTGTGTACCAGTGAGTGAGCATGAATGCATGTGCATACACACATCCTATGGTATATGTCAGCAGGTAAGAGGATGGCTTGTGGAAGTCAATTCTCTTCTTTACCATCTGGGTTCTAAAATCCACCTTGGGAACCTCTATCTGCTAAAGCCACCACACTAGCCTCCTACTTTATTTTTTGAGACAAGGTTTCTCACTCACCCAGAGCCCCCCAAATTTACTAGACTGTCTAACCAATAAACCTCAGGGATCTGCTGTTCTCAATCTCTGTAGCATGGGGATTATAGGTGTGTACCCAGCTTTTTATGTGGGTGCTAGAGTTTGGAATTTGGGGCCCTGTGCTTTCCTGGCAATCATTTTACCCACTGAGCCATCTCTCAAGTTGCTGGCCAAGTTTCTTTTAATTGCAGAAAAAGAGAAAAGAATTGCATAATGCTGGGCACCTGTCAGTCATGAGAAGCTCTGATTCTCTTTCCTCTATAAGGCCTGAAATGCTTCTGGATGTGGGAAGAGCTCCCTAGAGGACACAAGACCACCATTCCTTTTGTTTTCCCATGTTCTTTTATCACAGTCTCTTTTTC
Source organism: Mastomys coucha (assembly GCF_008632895.1). Classification (NCBI taxonomy): domain Eukaryota; kingdom Metazoa; phylum Chordata; class Mammalia; order Rodentia; family Muridae; genus Mastomys; species Mastomys coucha. The sequence continues at coordinate 69,047,046 of NW_022196906.1, read as the reverse complement.
CCGACTTCCAGAGTATTGGGCACCCTCTCAGTTCTCATCATCTCCCCGCTGAAGGGTCAGTGCTCACCAAACCACTGTTAGACCTTGTGGGCCACCTTCAGCTTTCAGAGTTCTCAGAATGGCAAATGCCGCTTTGAGTGACACAGTTTAGGGCAAGCAAAGGGAAGCAGGTAGGTAGGGGATGTGAAATGAAGTTCCTGTAGCCATAGGCTAGAATCTGCCTGGGTACCACCCTGCCGAGACTCCAGTCCAGTTCTCACCTTCCTAAGCATGCCGAGCCAGGCACAATGGACCTTCAGCAAAAGTCTCATTAATCAAAGACCCCAAGCCAATGTTTGTTGCCAGAATGCAGGAAAATACCACTCAGTTGCAAAGACCTCTCGACAATCATTCCTTGTAGATCGTACTGAGTTTCACAAAAGTATAATATAAACTAAAAGTCTATAGTGTATCTCTGCTCATAGCCCCTGCCTTTTCCTCTGTAACTCCAGGCATTTTTTTATCATGGTAAAATACATGGAACATAAAATGTCCTTTACAGCAACTCATGGGTCAGTAGCATTAGCTCTTTTGATTTCTATTGTACTTGGAACCCTCTGTTTCACATGTCGCCCCTGGCGATGCTTATTGACTGTACATCAATATCTAAAGAGATTAGATATATTCATACCATGCTACCCTCATATTCTAATTTCAAATTTATTTTAAATAATCTTTATGTGTGTACGTCTGTGTGGTTGTCTGTGCACATGAGTGCAGGTGCCCATGGAGACCAGAAAAGGATGGTCCTTTCAGGCAGGAGTTCTAGGCAGTTGTGAGTTGCCTGACATGGGTGTTGGGAACCGAACTTTGGTCTCTAGAAGATCAATGTTCCTAACAACTGTAATGCCTCCCAGAAGTCCTGCTCCTTATTAAACTCCCAGCATGCACCAGCTACTGTGCTCAGTTCTAGCATGCCTCTGCTTACTTATTCTTGCAGCAGCCCAGTGAGTGAAGAGACCCTTATCTGTTCTAGTTACAGATAAAAAAACAAAAACAAAAACAAAACAAAACAAAAACCAGAGAGCCAGGGCATGTTGCTAGCTCCAAACCACAATATTAACAGGGAGAGACCAGTCTTAGGAGAAACTTGCCTGGGGCAGTGCCTATGCACTAAAACAGTATTACCATGGCTTCTGTGGTTTAGACAGGGTCATGTTGCTAGAGATGGCATCTCTGCACACCTGTCTGTACTTACACCCTACACTCTGCCTCTGCGAAAGTGGTGACAGCTGAGCTAACAGAACTATACTGAGCTCCCTAACTGGTGATCTGTCACTTCAAAGATATGAATGGCTTCCATAACCCAATCTACCCAGTGATGGGGGTAGGGAGCAGATTAACTCCTTCATGGCATGAAACTGGAAAGGTAGTTTCTACTTGAGCATAATGGTGCAAGATTGAGTATTTGTCCATAATTGTTACCTTGTATAATGTGATTGTGTCTTCTTGTATATTGTTATTGCTTACTATTTTATGTTAAATCATCATACACTGTGTTGTTACATATTATGTATTATAGTTATATATTACATATGTATTATATATTGTCTTAGAGCAAGAGTCCAGGATGTATTATATACTGTCTGGTTAAACTCCTAGCTTACACATTTTTAGCTGCCACTCATACTGTTTGGCCTTAATTCTATAACCTGCACCATGGGGCTAGGAGGGCTATCTACTTACACAGACAGTTGTGACCAAAGAAAGAGACTGGTGCATTGTGAATCCTAAAGAGCAAGTAGCTATTCATCATTCACTCAGTGAGTATTATTGGTTTAGACCTTTATTAAAGTCCAGTCCTGCCCATTCATACTCTCAAGAAGGTGGACAAAGAGGAACAACTGATTGCTCACTAAGGATAGTAGAATAGAACCCATAAAGCACCACAGAAAACAAAGGAGTGGACAGAATAGGTGGGTCAAGATGAAGCTTGCAGGAGCTAGAGGCTCATTCTTGAGTCATTTGTACTTACTGTATTTTTGTACTATATAAAAACTGGGGGATATTTTTTGTACAAAAAGCTTTTGAAAAAAATCAGAAAGTATTTAAAAAATATGTGTGTCAGGCCAGTAGATGGCTCAGTGGATAAAGATACTTGCTGCCAAGCCTGGAAACTGAGTTTGATTCTCAGAACCCATAAGGTAGAAAAAAAGAACAGATACCAGGAAGTTATTCTCAGACCCCTAACATTTATCTGATGGCTGGTGAATGCATTTGTGTGTATGTGTGTGTGTGTGTGTGTGTGTGTGTGTGTGTGTGTGTGTGTGTATGTACTAGTTCTCACATGCACTCAGAAAATAAATGTACTGAGAACAATTTTAATATATGTGTGTATATATATGCATCTATATAATGTTTTACTAATATATTTTGCTATTTAGCCCAAGTTGGCTATCACACTCAGTAAAATGTACATATTTTTAACAAATACCTTTGACTCTTCAGAATTAAATTGTGAGCCAACAGTGCTTTTGTTTGTTTGTTTTTGTTTTTTGTTTCTGGAAAAGGAGGCTAGGCAGAGTTCTTTGAAAAATATAGGAGGGAAGCTGAGATCCCGCCATTATCTGTGGGTCCCAGAGAGCAGTGCGGTTGGAACTGCATCTGGCATTCTGAGCCAGTTTCCCCAGTCAATATTCACATTGAATAGAAGCCATTGATCAACCAAGTGAAGCTGCTAAAAATGGATTCCAGCCTGAGAAAAATTTACTAGAGAAGTAGTCGATGTGCCTGGCTTATCTGGGCAAGGCTGGGTTCTTTGTGATCCAACTGGGTGAGAGCTTGGGCCAGATAAGCTCCCAGCCATGAGACCCTGGCTCTCTAGATGTGTAGCACCTGAGCTGAGTGCAGGATGGGTAAAGGGCAGGTCTCACCAGTGTGGGCTGGGTCAGGGTTGGATCTACACTGCCTATGGCTACACACACGTACACACACACACACACACACACACACACACACACACACACACACACACACACCACCCTGGATAATTCCACTCTTTCCAGAAGCCTGATTCTATAGTAAAGAGCTGGTAGAGCCTGATAAATTTCTGCTCTCCTTTCTTGTTTGGTGGCTCATTACAATTTGATTGGGATGAACAAAGTAAGGAGAGGTTGGAGCCCAGGGTCTCACAGAAGAATGTCATTTTCCCTTGGCTGTTTCCACACTAACTGTGACTACCAAGGAAGCCATGGAACAATCTAAAGAGCCCCCTTCCCTCACCTGCCTTATTCCACCACACTATATTTTTGTCTTCCGAAAAGTTAAAACTACTCCCTATACCATCATGGCAGCCAGATGAGTCAGCAGTAGGAAAGGGGGTCAATAGCCCACCACCATGCAATATGTCTGCAAAGGTTGGTCCTGTATATCCTACCCCTTGGCAACCTGAGAGTGAGTTAAAGACGGGGTATTCCATGGCCAGAATGGTGAGCCTTGTACTGCTACCTTCTCATAGCTGCTGCAAACCCAAACCAACTCTTGTTCTCCCAAAGTGTATCTCACTAAGGCTGTAGTTAGGATTCAGTAATATTTCCCATCCATGGGAAGTGCTGGAAGACACGTGAGCTATGCCCAGGGAATGCTGGGACACTTAAGAAAGATTAAGCGATTGTGTTTGGGGCTGGAGAGATGCAATTTTGAGCATTTGCTACTCTTGCAGAGGACCCTGGTTTGATTCCCAGCACCCACAGGCTGGCTCACTGGGACCTTGACCACCAGTTTCAGGGGATCCAATGAGTTCTTCCTACCTCCACAAGCAAAAGGCAGTTAGTTATGCACATACATGGTATGCATACATATTGTGGACAAACCACTTATACATAGAATAAAAATAGTTTGTTTGTTTTTTTTTTTTTAATTTTAAGGAAAAGAAAAGTATAACATGTAAACACCTGTCAGGTTACAGTCCTCCCTGCAAAAATAATGATACCTATTTGCTCAAAGCAGAAATGTAGAGGCACTGAACTGCCTCAAATTCTACCTTGTTTATCTCCAGATAGGATTTGATTTGTTTCGATAGTATTTTACTGTGAAACAGGCCATACCTACGGATCCTCTGCTGTTACAAAATTTATACACTTAGGAGACATTTCTCAATCTGTGTTAAATGAGAATGTAACTAAAAACTGGACATACAAGCACAACATTGCTTGGGATCTTGGAAGGCTTCTGTATCCCTGTTTTGTTCCAAGAGTGACTGCTACGCAATGACATCATTTTACTGTAAAAATAAAAGAAAGTACATACCCATTTGAGAATTTTACTCAGGTTGGAAGTAAACATGGACAGGAAGCTGATCCAGCTTCAAGTCTGCCATGCAAGCGTTCCCTGTTCAACTTGCAAGCTGTTTGTAAAGGCAGAGTCAGGTTTGACTATGAAGCATTGTATCACCATGATTGGAATCAATAGTTCCTGCACTGCCATTTGTCACGTATTTACAAGCTTGAAAAATAGTTCATTTTGTCCTCATCTCATAACTCAAAGATTGAATCAGAGCCCTGGAGGGATCTGCTGACAGGACACGTTCTTTACTGATCACCCGTCTTGGTGAGGCTGTGGTCACAGTCACCCCAAAAGCAGAACGGAAATAAAAATGAGAGAACTACTCATTTGGCACACCCTCCATATTTTATTTTTGCTTTTTAAATATTTAGGAGTCTGCCAGGAGGCTTGGATTTCTTTGCTGAAGCCAATTTCCCCATCACACTTTCAAAAACATTCATTGCATCATCTTTTTCTTAAATGAAGAAAAATCAAAATCTAGAGTTAATGGTCCAAAAACTTCATAAAGTATCCTACATCCAGTCACCTCAAATTGAGTACATAAAGGACCTTGTATTCCCAGGGAAGATTTGTAGAACACATTTAAAGATAATGCCTTCAATTTTAAGATAAAAGATTTATGAATGATGGAAATTGTGTCTGTGAAATCGCTAATCCCAGCTCTCTAATATTTCAGATAGAAGGATCCATAAAACAAAAGGGCTGCCTATAAAGTTGTTTTCTATCTGCTGCCAGAGACTATCAGTAACAGAGGTGCAGAGTGAATTCTGAAAGGAATCTGCGACATGTGCTTCAGGCTAGAGTAACATGGTTAAGTCCAGTCTACTCTGCTGTTATATCGATAAGGCATTTAGTGGTTAAAGTGGCGGGAGCCAATTCTGCGTCTTTAAAGAGGCCCTAGAACAGTAACAGATAAACACACTGATCATCAGATTCAGCTGCTAACATCATCTCAAATCTTAGGGCGGTAGCCAGTATTTTTCAGGCATTTCCTTTACTGAATCCAACCTGTGGGAGATGACTCCATGTCTTGAGCTCAGCCTGAGCCTATCAGGATGCTCTGGATCACCTCCAAATGTTCAGATGAGCAGTTCTGTGAAGATGTGGCCTGAAATTTATCGACTGAAGCAAGGCTGGCGCTGCGCTCGTGTGCCAGTCTTCACGATCTCTTGACGGTGGTAAGCTCAGGACCTGGTGCTTCTCTTTTTCTCCTCACAGATAGCTGAAATCCAGTTAGATACTATGCTGAGCTTGAGGAGCTGATCCGACTTTGTTCCTTGAAAGAGGATAAGGGAAACAATTTCTCATGAAGAGGGAGACATAAACTTGAAAGTATGGTCATTAAACAGAGTTCTTGATGTCTGCTCTACTATGAAGGGTGGGTAGTAAATAGGGAGACAGTAACCACCTTACAGCTTAGACCATTAGGTGAGTAGTACCCTTCTGACTCCAAAGTATATATCATAACCTCTCAAGTTACTGACGGAGTGCCCTTTCTAACAAAGAAGAAGCAAGTAAACTAAACTCAGAAATTTGAAATGAAGACTCAAAGGAGAATCTGAAGTGGGTGCTTATTAGTAGGACCAAACATCAGAATAGAAGCAACTTAAGGGAGGAAGGATTAAAGAGGATACAGTCCAACAAGGCAGGGAAAGCGTGACAGCAGGAAGTTGAGGCACCTAATCATATCCTGTCCAGAGTGAGAAGCAAAGAGTGATGCATTCTGGTGCTCAGCTTGCTTCTGGTCTTTTTATTCAGTCCAAAACCCCAGCCCATAGGGCATTGTGGTAGACACTGATGGTGAATCTGTCTTCCTCAGTTAAGCTTTCCTGAAAACATCCTCACAGACACCAAAAGAAGTGCATTTCCATTCCATGGTGATTCTACATCTAGTCAAGTTGACAGTAAGATTGAACACTACGGTGTTAGAGGTGACAGCTTTTATAGGAATATGATGAAAATAATCTTTCTTGGTCATGTGCAAAATAACCAAGGCCATCATCAAACAAAGAATGAGGCATCCAGCCAGGACACAAACACACACACACACACACACACACACACACACACACACACACACACACACACACAGTGGGGTTTACTGGGAGGAGTCTATCTGGAAGTAGAGCTGTTCATCATTTGGAATATGAAGCAGGGAGAATGTGAGTTCTAGTTGGGGCTACATAGAGAGATTATGTACTTAGGAATACCCATTACTCTATATTCATTAATTATATTTTAAGTTTACTATGGCATTTTAAATATCAGTCTATGTATGTGCTACAGTTGAATTTCTTGTTACATCCTTCATTTGTGAAGATTGGGTGACAACTATTGCATAAACGTTCATTTGTTCCTTACATGCTAAACTTCATTGTCATGCTTAAAGATCTCATTTGCCTTTAACATTGGTCTCAGGGCACAGGAGAGCATTTTTTGTTAACAGCTGGCACAATATATGAATGTACATTCATTTATTTTCCCTTCTCTCTGTGTAACTTGCCATGTTCTCTCTCTATAATCTATTTTTTTTTTCTGGGACAAAAAGTCATGAAGCACTAACAAGAGCAGAATTCTAAGAAGCACAAACTAAAAGAAGGAAATAAAAGAGGTCACCCAGTGAGAACAGGTTTGTCATTGATAGGTATGTTTTGATTTGTGGCTATTACAGGGAGAAACTTGAAAGTGACCCCTAAAGAAAGATTGGAATGTGATTGAAGCAGGTGAGACAATATCTAGTGCCCAGCCTTGGCAATGGACAGAAGCTTGCTTGTGGTAAAGCAGGGGAGATAGATAATCCTTCTGTACCCAAGAGATGAGAAACCACACAGGAAAGTCTTACAGCTTGTTCCCAGCTTGGTAAGCTGGACAGGAAGAAGTGCACCAGCTAGAGTTCATTTCTTAAAACTGGTTAGCAAATGTTATCAAGCCCTACTCTGCCATATACCATGATGAAGAATGGAAGGAGATAGGGGTGATTTCTGCCACATCCCATTCATCTCATTGGAGAAACAACACCTTTTACTTCTAGGCACATACTATCCAGAATTGCATTGACTTTCTTTCTTCTCTCTCCTCCCTGCAATGAGAAGCAAATGCCATGAAGACTGGGTATGCTTACCCAGTGCTATGTCCCAAGGGTCTGGAACAGTGTTTAGTATGTGGTAGCTTTTCAGTAAATGCACTGAATAATGAATCATAAGGAGACAAACTTGTGCAATTAGAGACATTATAAAGAAGAGAAAGATGACACTTCCAGTCCCACCCCTACCCCCAAGGACACACAGGGTTGGCTTATGTCCTGCCGACCACAGAAAATATGAAATGTGCTATCTTGTGTTTCATATTTTGAAGTTTTTTTTTAACATAACCACACATTGCTTGACTCTTCTATAGGGCAGTTTTATTTTAAGACTCCTTAGTATTGCTTTATGTTATTGTCTCACACGACTGGCTTAAACCACACATTGTCTAAATAGTCCTTTACTGACAAAGATTTGCTTCTATTACTATAAAATAATATTATTATAATAGACGGCAAATATATAATAATTATAATGTATGCCATCTTATTCTATTATATCATTTTTGTTATTATACATTATTATTATGCCCTGTGAGTGCTGGTGAGTCTCTACATACAAATTGATTTTAAAAACCTTTTTGAGTATGCATATTTGTGTCTGTGTACAATGTGCATATGTGTGTGGGCATGCAAGTGCCATGGTGCACACATGAAAGACATCAGACAACCATATGTCAGTTCTCATTTCCAACCTTGTTTGAGACAGAGATTCCTCCTGTTTTCTGCTGTTCCTGGAGAGCTGTCCTGCAAACATCTGGGCAAGTTCCTTGTCTCTGCCTCTGTGCTGGATGGATTTTGCCAATTTGTCACAAATTTAGACAAATCTGGTAAGAGGGGATCTCAATTGAGGAATTGCCTCCATCAGATTGGCTTACAGGTAACTCCATGGTGCTGGGTCTGGCAAGGCCTTGGTAGGGGAGAATGACAGAGTTCGTGCCCCTGGAACAGAGCCAACAGAGCAAGGATTTCCACAAGTGTTAATGGCTACTCTGGGCATAAGACTTGTTTGTATATTAATGTCCATTACTTCAAGGAATGTCCTCCCTGTTAACTTTAATGACTCTATTATTATCAGAGATAGTCCAGGGAAGTGAAGGTGTGGCTAGTGTCTCAGCAAAATGGTGAGCATTGGGACCTTCAGGACAGCCCTTAAGGCTGTGAAAAAGAACTCTTAAAAACATGAGCTTGAAATTTCATTCTTTCTCGGCTATGCAAAATATAAGGATGCAATATGAATTATATGAGGGGCTTCGTGGATCTAAAAGAACAAAAGCAGCTGTGCTGTGAGCCAACTTGTCAGAAAGATATTAAGGAAGGAGACAAAGAGATTTAGGGAGAGCGATCGAAAGAGATCCCATCCAGCAAAGTTTTTTGTTTATGCTTACAAAGGCAGACAGATTCCTGAGTTCAAGGTTAGCTTGAGACAGAGAGAATTTAAGTCCAGGCCCAGGTGTGGTAGAAATGGCAATTTCAGGACAGGCTTCCACCCAGCTAGTTTATCCTCTGTGCTTAACAAAGGCTGAATTCTTTGGCAAAGTTAAAAAAGAGTGTGCTTGCTTTCTCCTAAGAATTAAGGGGCTGGGTCATGGGTCCTGTGCTATTTCATATGGTAGTCAAAAGGGAACTTGGAGTAAATGATTGGATTGATATGTAAAATAAAAGGCTGGGATTATGATCCACAGGAGATGGGCTATCCAGAGAATTTTTTTAGAATGGCAAAAGAGAAGTGCTTGGAGAACTGTCTTAGGCAGGAAAGAGAGAGTTGTCTGGGGATCTCCAGAGAAAGCAGAACAGAGAGAAATCAATCTAGAAAGCTGTCTCAAACAGAACATAGGTCATCAGCTTGAACCCACAGTTTGACTTTGAGTCCTTTGTTTAGGCACTCTCTAATACCCCTTCTCTCTAAAACCCAAGCTGGTTTCTGGCACTATGGGACATTTTCTTGATAAGTGATTGATGTGGAAGGACCCAGTTCATTATGTGTGTCACCACTGGGCAAGTGGCACTGGGTTGTATAAGAAAGTAGGCCAATGAAGCCAATAGGCAGAGTTCCTCCATGGCCCCAGCTTTAGTTTCTGCCCTGCTTAAATTCCAGCTCAAACTTCCCTTAGTGTTAGACTATGATTGGGAAATGTAAGTCAAATACTACCCCATACCCTGACAAGTTGTTTTTGGTCACAGTGTTAATCACAGCAACAGAAAACAAACCAAGATAGCTTCCGTCTCACTGTAGGACCACTAGGGTTACAAGAACGTTCTGCAACATCAAACTTTATGTGGGCTTTAGGGATTTGAACTCAAATCCTCACAGTTGCTCACCAAGCACTTTACTCTCTAAGCCATTTCCTGACCCATTTTATAGACATCTTAACATGTATTTCTTAACATTAATCCCTAAACAAAACTGCACTATGTTAAAGAATATGTGCTTTTATATACTGGTATATTATGAGTGTTATGCCTGCATGTATGTATATATACCACATGTGTGCAGTAACTATGGAAATCAGAAGAGGTTGTCATTTCCCTTGGAGAGGGATCTACTACCTTGGGCATGCTGAGAATTGAACCCAGGTCTTCCATAAGAGCTCTTAACCACTAAATCATCCCTTCAAACCAATCTTTCAAGTTGTTGGTAATAATCCCTTGAGTCTAATGAATGCTTCCCATCTGTACATAGATGTGTAGCCATGCAGTGGGGCATGAGCAACTCACCAGTAAGTGTATCCCTAAAGGGGAGTAACTCTCTGTACCTCATTAGCCATCAACTGCCACTAACTCTTCCTGTAGGGATGGGACCTCAACCTCTATTCTCAATCCATCCTTGCTAGAATGCATTGTAGAATTCAGAAAACCAAAGAATGTTTTGTAGAACATTTTCTTTTGTATATATTAAAAATTCAGATATATTTAGGGTAAGTATGCATATAACCATTTTTAAAAATAATTATAGATTTACTTAAAATATTACAAAGCCTTTCTTAGAAGAAGTATGGAATTTAGAGCCAGAACTGCCATTTTGTCTGCTGTGAGCCACTAGCTTGGTGTCTTTAGATGAGTAATCAAAAACCCTAAACCTGCTCAGGAGAGGTGAGAATACATGCCCCTCCAGAGCTGCAGAGATCATGACATTATACTAAACAGCAACCGTGTATCCTGTGTATTAAATGACAACATGAAGACGCTTCATCCAACTTCTTTGTTGTGTGTCTGTCCCATGGTATGAAACATTATATTTAAAATATATAGGGACTGTAGCAATGGCTCACCAGGTAAGAAGTTAAGAAAGCTTTCCACCCTTGCAGAAAACCCATGCTAAGTTTGGACAGCCCATAACCACCCATAACTCTAACTCTGGGGTGTCAATCATATCTCTGGCCTCTGCAGGCAACTGTGCACACATCTCTCTCTCTCTCCCTCTCCCTTTCCCTCTCTGTCTCTCTCTCTCTCTCTCTCTCTCTCTCTCTGTCTCTCTCTCTCTCTCACACACACACACACACACACACATGCTTAATCTTAAATGTAAGTAAAGTTTCTATCACAGTGACAGATCCCTGTTTCTTTCCTCTCTATCACTTCAACCTTCTCATCTCTTTCTTCAGCAGAATCTGTCTCAGGCAGGGAGCTTAGGACCCCAGCCTTTGCCTTCTGTGCAATTTGGTGAGACACTGAGGAAGGTCATGTGAAGGAGTCCTTGTGAGAAGCTGAAGATTCATATTCAGAACCCAGGAGGCACCCAGGAGCCCACAGAATCAGCAGGATTCTTTTCTTCCAGATGTGGCAAAAAAAAAAAAAAAAAAAAAAAAAAAAAACTTGCTTTTTTTCCCTCCTCTGGACTCATTCTCCTTTACATTTGTATAGACTCCAGCTCTCACAAGGAGAAGAAGTAACATGAAAATAGAGTAGAAAAGGAGATGACATTCTCAAGGACCCATAACAGAGTCAAGCTCGGTAGCTCTTTTTGGTCTGCTGCACAGAGAGCTCCACATTCCCATAGGCAAGACTGCATTGCTCTTGCTAGGATCCAGGGCTGCAGGGAGCAAAGGAGAACTCAAGGAAGACAGTCTCAGATCTAAAAACATAAAATGCTGCCATTCAGGTTTGTGTTTATCAACATGCCTTCATATTGATTTATTCTTCTGTTATTATTTTTACCTATATGGATATATTTAAGGTTGCTTTTGTAGTATAGACAAATATTTAAAAGTTAGCAGGAGTTGAAATCTGAATGAAGGATCTGGCCTTTGGGAGATGATAAAAGGAGAATGTAAGAGCTGTTCCTGTCCTTGTCGCTGGCTGGATCCCGGCATGGGGTAGGGCCGGGGGTCATTTTACAGCCCCAGGTTGTCACACCCTTCCATCAGGATGCTGCTACACTGGTCCTCTGACCTTGCCAAAATGAATAACCACTATAAGATCAAATTTATAATCTAGAATAATAATGCACATCCTGAGTCAATTGATCCCAGCATTCTGGCAGCCACAGGCTAACTCTGGCTTTTTTGAGAGTGTCTCATAAATACCACGGTTTCATTAGATGACTTGCCCTGCTTCCTCTTTTCCCTGTATTTAGGCTTTTTTTTCTGTTTGTTTCTGCTGACAGGGCTGGGAGCATAGAGGAGAATGAGCTGAGGCCAAGACTCTTTGCCCAGCTATCCTACAAAGTTCCCACCAGTAGAGGAAAAAAAAAATGCTACCCAGCCTTCCAAAATGCTCTGGCCATATTCGTATTCCTACTGCCTCTTTGAAAGTGTTTCTCTAACCAGCGGGTTGGCTATGAAGGAGTCACCAAGGGTGGCAGAAATTGTCCTCCTGTTGGGAGAACAGTAGTAGAGCAGGTGCTGGGATGTGGGAATGTCAGAGCTTGGAGTGAAGGCAATTATTCTCCCCCATGTAGCTCAGTGGGGAAGAGAAATTAGCAAGGAAAAGGCAGGCAGCTGCTCTTCCCTGGGCACTGCAAGCAGCTGTGATGAGAGGCCACAGCACACACCTGGACACACACAGCTGCTGCTGGCCTGGGCAGGTGTCCCTGGTCCAGAGTGAGTCAGTTTTGGGCTCTGTGCAGGGTGTAGAGGTTAAACAAGGGAAGCACTTAGGCCATTTGCCTTCAGAACAAACGTTTTGTTGTTGTTGTTGTTACTTGTTTGTTTTGTTTTGTTTGCTTGGTTGGTTGGCTGATTTTTTTTTTCTTGTTTTGTTTTTGCAAACCAAAGTGAATACAAAGAAATACCATTATTACCCCTCTACTAGACATCCACCTCTCTGGACTCCATTTTTATTCAAATCAATAAAAGACAAATCAAAGCTTATTGCACTTTAGATGAGTCAAAACAGGAGGCCTCACAACAATTCTGTAGCGAAACCTGACATACCTCAGTAGGATGCCTTCTGCCCAGGCTTTCTCCATAAGGGGCAGACCATCAATTCAGGCATCCCAGGAACACATGTTCCCCAGCTCAAGTGAGTGCCACTGATTCAGAAGGTTCTCGATGTTTCTGGAGTTTTCCTGTGTTGAGGTCTTCTGTTCTCTTGTCTTTGCCTCTGTTGGCAAGGGTGAAGAGGAAGACATGTTCCTGGCCCCAGAGGCCGGGATTTGCTCGTGGAGGCCCCCACTGTCTTTATGACTGAGATGTTCAGTTTCCAGAGCTCTTTTCCTCCAAAGTTAAAGGTTTGAATGCAGGAAGTCCTACAAGGTCTTCTTTCCTGCATAAGAGGCTCCAACGGCAGCCCCACTTCTTAGCATAAAGTTTTCCACATGCATGCATATGTCGGATGCAGATGTTCCTGGCTGGAGGGTGGCTTCCCTCTACACGGTCACTCATGGCTTCTGATTCCTTCTCCCTGCTGGCTTCTGCCTCTTTAAAGACCTCAGAGTCTTTGGACTCTGAAAGAAAGAAAACAGCATAATGAATATGCCTATCTTATCATCCAGCTGAGCCAAGAGGGGACACAGATCACTTTTGGTTATGATCCATTAGTGAAAAGTAGTTTCCCAGTCATACATAGGTGCCAGGCAACGTTGGCACACAGCTCCTGTTTTGGTCAGTTTTGATGGTTTGATCTTAACAGAATTTATAATCTGGGGAGACATACCTCAGTGTATCTATAAAGGCATTTCAAGAGAGGATTAACTGAGGGTAAGAACCTTCCCTCAGAGTGGGTAGAACGTCCTAAATGAGCAGCCTTCTATAAAGGTGGCTTGTCTCAGAGAGAGGACACTAATCACTGCTACTGCTGCCATCAGCTTCTTCAGTCCTCCAGCAGAGGCTTAATACCCCTGAGTCTCCCAGGTCTCCAACAGGAACTGGAGGCTACCGAGGCATGAATTTAGTAGCTTTTGAGTTCTCTGCCTCTCCCGAACTCAGGCAGCTACTGTTGTCTTTAATTTCAACTTGACAGGACCTAGAATCACCTGGTAAGAATGCCTCAATGAAGAATTGTCTACACTGGGACAATGCAACTTAATTAAAGTAAGTTGATATGGGAAAACTCAGCTAGCCTACTATGGGCTATACCATTCACTAGTCAGGTGTCCTGAACTGTATAAAAGTGAAGAAATTCCCCACTGATCTGCCATGAAGTGTAGTGGGCTCAGGGAATGATAACCTCCCTCTTACCACCTGGGGCAGGCTAGAGAGGTGGCCCATGGTCATGAGAGTGGGACAGCTGTCCCTGCTCCTCACCACTCTCAGCACTCAGGAGAGCAGGCCCTGCACTTCACCTGGACAGCTTAGTAGACCTGGCCCTGATGGTAAGGGCTTGGTTGAGATGGTCCAGAGGGCATGTGCATGTGATAGCTGACCCCACCACTTGTCATGGGCACAGGGGGAGATACCCACCCCCCAGAAACCTGAGGCAGTCAGGAGAGCTGGTCTTGAGGTCATCAGAGTGGGAGAGTTGGCTCCATCCCTTGCCAGCACTAGGGAGAGTGGACCCTATACCTCACTTGTGTAGTATAATAGAGCTGGCCCTGATGGCGATTGCATGGGTGAGCCAACAGTGAGGGAGTGAGAGCAAGAGAGCTGACCCTGCCCTCTTGTTGATTGCAGCATTGGGTGAGCTAGCTGGGGAAGTTCCTGAGAACTTGCCCTGGTGGTAAGGGTGCTGAAGAGCTGACTGGCTGACCAACTCAGCTATCACCTAGACCTAGACCCAAGGCTATGAGTTGGCCCACCTCAACATATACCTCATCTATGAACTATTAGAGTAGTTCACAAAAACTACACAAAAGGGGTAGTCCTGGCACATCCAAAGCTGTGGGATTTCCATGACACAGGGCAACGAGAGAATATCTAAGAGGAGTCCCAGTGAGGATCCAATATTGATAATATAGCAGAAGCCAGCCTTGAACCAGACCAATGACTCATTAAACTGAAGATTGGCAACTAAAGTTATCTGGACAAAGGGTATACTGTGGAAGACACTGTGACATACAACAGCTTCCATGGCAAAATGTGTTGTATGCTGTATTTTGGTTTGGTTTTGGTTTATAATTTTCATTTTGGGGGGGTTGCAATGGCAGAGGGCAGATATGAGGGGATGTGGAGATGAGTGGGATTGGGGTGCATGTTGTAAAACTCACAACAATCAATAAAAGGTTAAAAAACCAGTGGAGAAATTGAGCTGAGCACAAGCTATCTCTTTTTGAGTAAAAGAAACCTCTCTACCGATCTCATTCTGGATTTGAATGCGGCTATGAATACTCTACAAATCTCTGGCTGGCCATGAATCCCCATCTTTAATCTGGCCTATTTTATCACAGGTCTAAGAAGTTTACCTTTAAGTTTTTGCTTTCCAAATTCTTAACTAGGAACTTCACATTTCCAGGGCATTAAAACAACAATGGGCTGTTTCAAAGTCTTTGCAGATCCTTCCTTTCTTTCTTATTAATATATGCATGAAGCTTTCATAACACAACATATCCGAGGTTTCATGGCCGACTCAGCAACAGAAGGTACCAGATGCTCTCGTGTCTCAACGCCAAAAGTCCTAACTCTCAGGTTCCCAATTATTTACTTGAACTGAGCTATCTTTCTGGTCTCTCTTACAATTTATGTTACTCAAGAAGTTTCTCCTCAAAAGACTTTCTGGACACAAAGTAACATGGTATTTTATTAAAGATTTTATTTTTAATTATATGTATATGTGTGCCCTGTGACATGAGTGTAGGTTCCATGGAGTCCGGACAAGAATGACAGTTCCTCTGGAACTGGAGTTACAGGCTGTAGTGAGCCACTTGATATGGGCGCTGGGAACTTAGCTCGGGTTCTCTGCAAGAATAGTACACATTCTTTACTTAGCAATCTATCCAGCCCTGTAATATAATTAAGTAATTTATATCTTGGTTCCTGATTCCTGAAACAGCTTTTTAAATCCTCTGACATTTCTTTTACATTTTTTTTTTTTTTTTGGTAATCTGTAAAAAGCCCCTGACACTAACACCTCACATTAAGCTAACCAGATGATACTCTAGAGAATTTAAGGAAGAAGATTGCCAGAGGAAACTGTTGTGGGATCCTAGGATTATTACTATATCCAGTTCCAATGCCTGTGTGCTCCTTTGGACATGGGGTGGGACTAAATTATGAGTTTAATCACTCTTGTGCAATGATTAAATAAATTAATAAAACATTATTTTTACAAAGGAAATCTGAATGATGGAGTTCAGAGAGCTTTCAGGTTGGTGAACACAGGAGTGCCAAGAGGTGGGCAAAGAACCATGCCAGCTCTATACCTCTTTCTCATGCCATTCTCTGTGTACCTCTCCCATTTGACTACCTGGAATAGAGTTTTGACAATTATCTAATAGGCAGAACACATTACAGAGTCCTGTGAACCAATTTTGTTGTTATTGTACCCAAGTAGGAAGCTGAGGGAACACCCCAATTTTGAGACAATCAGCCAGAAATATCAGTAACTTGGACAGAGACTGGCATCTGATTTGGGTTAGTATTAGTCTCTTGGTCTTGGGTGACTGAGCTGGGTGACCCCTAGTAGTGTCATAGCTGAGTAAAATGGTAGGATACCAGTTAGTGCCCAGTGAGTTAGAGAGTAACTGTACATGGAGGAGAACCCAGCAAAAGGCGGATCATCCACTAGTGTCTTATCATATCCCTTCTTCAAACTCTCCAACAGCAATGCGTCAAAGAACCAGTGTCGTTCAAATCTCTGACAGCTTACTTGGACAGACCATCAGTGAAGAATGAAGAGGAAACTTTACAAATCATACTCACAGACCCATCTCCAGGACTTTACAGGTCAAGACCACTCAGCACCTTATTGTGGGTGATGTATGGGGTAACGAGCAGGTGCTGCAGTCAACCAAGTCCATCAGTGGGAAGGATTATGATCATAGACATCTCAAGGTGGAAGTACACCTCCCTGCTTTCCTCAGCAGGAGGAGAGTTTTCACTCTTGCTGTGTGGTTCATGTGATGCTCCACCATTCTAGCTTGAGACACAAAGGGATGAAAGGCATAAAACAAAGTGTGTAGGACAGACTGAAGCCACCAATCTTGGAAGATGTTCTCAGCCTCATACAGTTGAGTGAGACTGTTGATGACTTCGTGCCCCCTACTCCCACCACAGAATTTCACATAGCATCTTTCAATAGTGTGAAAGCTCACCAGCAGGGAGGGGGCCCCTGGTCAGTACCTCTTTGATTTCTCTATGTCTTATGATCAATGTGTGTGGTCTCTTCAGCAATAGAGGTAGGGGCCAGGTATGAATGGTTAGAGCAAGACAGTCTTCTAGACACGGCAGGACCTCATGGTCCTCAGAAACTCACAACAGTCAGGTTTCATGCACAAGACCTTCACCAGATCAAGCCAGTCAGCATTCTAGCATGTAGGGGGAAGGGATTTATGAGCTCTTACTCATAACTGAGGAGCTATGGACTGCTGATGGCTTCTAGAGGAGGGAGAATAAGTTTTCTTTTTTCCTTTTTTTATTTATTTTTTTATTTTTATTTATTCACTTTATATGCTGATCACTGTCCCCCATCCTGGTCCTTTTCCTTCCTACAGTCCTTCCTCTCATTTTCTTCCCCTTCTCCTCTGAAAGGGTGGAAGCCCTCCCCCCCCCCCGGGTATTCCCCCACCTTGACATAGCAAGTCTCTGCAGGGCTAGGCACTGTGATGTGGTATGTGAACTGTACTCCAGTGGAGGGGCTTCTACTCAGAAACATATAAGGCAGCACAAAGTAGACTTAGCGGGATATTAAAAAAGAAAGAAGACATGATTTTGGAGGGAGATGGGGGTAGATCTTTAAGGAGTTAAGAAGAGGAGTAGGAACAAATATGAACAAAATGCATTGCATGAAATTATTTAGGAATTAATAAAAATGTTTCTTAAAACTTGGGAAGTGAAAATTAAGTAGCCGCATTTTGGTGCTCTGAAGGTAGCTGTGACAACTCACATGGGTTGCTGCTGTTGGTCTGTTGACTCAGCTAGATCCTGCATGGCATGGCATTCCTCCTTCACCTGGGTGCAATCTACCCATGTCCTTGAGGCAAGAACGACAGACATGCATCTGCAGTCCACCCAACTGCAGATCTCTCTTACTTCAGTGTCATTTGAAAACAAAATTGAGCCAAAAGCAAGAGAGAGCAAGAGCTCTCTGGTTCTGCTTTTAGGTCAACTTCTCCCACATTTTTTTCTTCTTTTTTTTATTTTTTATTTTTGGCCATTATCATGTTCTAGGTAATGCCATGATAGAAACCATACTTCCTCCAAGCCTTGTTGCTAGAAGATTATTTAGACAAGATCCAGTAGAACAAATCTACCTAAACATTGTCCCGCTGCCACTTTCCTTTGAGTCATGTGGCTCAGAAGTGAGACTGTGACCTTACAGGCTCCTTTATTCTCTTTAGTGAGAGAAACGTCTCCATTTGATCCAATTAGGGGGGCTTCATGTGTGCCTGTATCATGTTGGAGTCCTGCTTTGTTTCCTTTTCTATAAAAACGGGACTCTTATTTCAGACAGAAACAAGGGTTCCCAAATTAACCACTGGTCTCCAAGTAAGGTTCGTTGAGATCTCAGAACTCCAGAATTCCATCCCAGGACTTAGTGCTCATGTTCACTGTGCTAGGCACTAACTGTATTGCCTGTATGAACACAAGTCATGCCCTTATAGCAGTAGGATGTGCCTAGAACAACTTAATAGCCAGTGTCCCAGGATCGAACCCTAGAACACTGCTGTCTCCCTCTTAGATTCTTGGGCATGCTTCAAGCCCTTATTATTAGTCCTCTTCCTTAGTTTCCCTACCAGGCTGTACATGAGAAAGAGAGGCATACCCAAGTTATTTATTTCCCTATTTAGCTAAGGCAGTTTTTTTTTCCTTCCTTTAAAGGAGAGGCATCTTGTTCTCTTTAAATCCACTTAGACAAAAACGAGATGTTATTGACAGAAGGGCCTGTGATATGCACCTCAGGTTTTATATGGGGATTTTCATTTTGTCACATCTAGTTTAAGCCACCAGCCTAATTTAATTACAATTAATGAATCACCATTTACCCCAAGGCAAAGCCAGGGTGTCTTGCTGAAGAGGTGTTCAGTGCACAGCATTCAAATTCATGACCCAGACCTCAAATTAACGGGCTGTCCATTAAGAATGGATGAGTGGCTTTGAAGACTGCATTTATCGGTTGTCGACAGTGGTCTCGCACAGTCCCCAGTGGTTCTCCTGCAAGAGACAATCAGAGGAGGGAGGTACTGCAGAGAGGATGTCTAGGACTTCTTTGGGTCAAATGGGTTTTCCTTAAAGCACAGCCTAGTCCTTGTGGGGGAGGATAGTAAGAGGTAGAATTTAGTTTTTCTCCCAGGTATGAGAGGCAGCTCCATCTCAGCAGCAGCATTTCCTGTGTAGAGGGGAGAAATCAAACTACTGGGAAATTGGATCCTTTTCACAGCAGGGAAAACTTCCATCTTGCTTCTGACCCCAAACCAAAATTCACTCCTCTATTGGCTTTGAGCCTAAAAAAATTTGGACCTGCCCCTATAGTCTGTCCTTCATATACTAAGTGCTTTCTTAAAGAAACTTCACAACAGGAAGGTGAAGTAAATTCTGTGTAATTTAGACTTTACCAAGAGTCTCAGAGAGGTTAGCTGATTTGCTCAAGGTCACATAGCAACTTAATAAAGATACAACTTCTACAAATGAGTTTCAGAGCAGAGATGAGCAGAGCAGTTCTTATAAATTATACAAGACTCAACACCAGTCTTTTCTTTTACTCTACTAGACAGTGAAAATGATAACGTAGCTCTTGGTAACATCATGACATTTAAGAAGTGACAATTTCATATGTGTATACAAGACATTCCGGTCACACTCATCCTCTGACTTTTCTTATCTTCCTCCTACTTCCCTCCTCCCCCAAACTCTTCTCCTCCCACAAAAAGCCCTTTCTCACTTTCTTTCTGTTGTACTTTTGTTTCTGTTTTGTCTCTCCCTGCTGGGTTTAATCAGGATGACTGGATGCTTACCAGAACTGGTTGTTAAGACTCTATTGCTGAAGACACCAGACACCTTGGTTGTGGACTACAGAAAAATCATGGAACTGAGATGGAAGATTCCTTCTTGTTCTAGTCTTGATGGATGGTGAACGCTCTTACTCTGTCAGCCAAGTGGGTGAGAAAAATCAACACTAGTCTTCCCTAGCTATTGACCTTGCATGTTTCAAAACAGTTAACCAGTATGGAATGTGTCTTAATTAGGGTTTTGCTATGAACAGACACCATGACCAAGGCAACTCTTTCTTATAAGGACAACATTTAATTGGGGCTGACTGACAGATTCAGAAGTTCAGTCCATTATCACAAAGCAGGAACATGGCAGCATCCAGGCAGGCAGGGTACAGGAGGAGCTGAGAGTTCTCCATCTTCATCTGAAGGCTGCTAGCAGAATGCTGGCTTCCAGGCAGCTAGGACAAGGGCATTAAAGCCCACAACAACAGGAACACACCTACTCCAACAAAGGTACACGTCTTAATAGTGTTACTTCCTGGGCCAAGCATATGCAAACCATCACAGGATGCTTATTGATGTGATAGTGGCACAACTGTTACAGGAGTGACCACTGACTTATGACTGGATATGAGGTGCTCCATAGGAGAGAGTTCCTGCCCAGTACTGTGGACCTGCTCAATAGCATATAGCTGGGGAGGTCATAGGCAATAGGAAAGGGTATGAACATACTATTGTTGCTTTACTAAACAGGCACATTGTCAAACTATCTTTTAAATATGTATATTTAGGCCCATATATTTGTGCTATCTCCAGTTGTCATCAAGAAGCTGAGACTGAATGACTGTTGAATGCGTAGTATTAAACAGAATAACCATACCACCCCCTCCAAGGATGAGTAAACATGAGAAAGGTGTGCAGGAAGACAATAAGAGCTGGATGATAGGGAGAGAGGCAATGGAATGTTGTTTTTGTGTGCATGACACAGCATAGCACGTGCATGCATTATGAGACTGGAGTTTTAACTTTTATTTAATGTGCCACAAATTCAAGTTCTGGATAATGCAGATAAAGAGATGTACTCCAAAAGAGCTAGCTGTGTGATAGATGGTTCTCTTAATTCAGAGACCTTACTCATCGCATTAGCAATGGACCAAGCTAAGAAGAACTCATCTTCTATGAAAAGGACTGAGATTGAGCCACACAAAGAATCCTGAAGGGTGTGCTCTCATTCAGCTGTCCCTAGTGAGGCATAGCAGAAACCAGCAGGACCAGCCTTGTATCTTCTGCGGCCAAAGAAGTTAATCAATTCTCTGCACTTTCATTTCGTTGTCTTTAGAAGGAAACACAGGACAAGATCTGTGACCTGTACACAATGCCTTGCTGTTATAATTACTGATTTCAGAGCCCTGAGGTATCTAAAAGCATGCTGGTCAGTTGGGTTAGTGGAAGCACACTTAGCCAGTGAACATGTCTATATTCATATCCTCCCCACATTTCCCTCCCTTTCAGTGGGGTCAACTATGCTTTGATTCATGATTTCTAGAGAACAGCAGCACTTGGCTGTGGTATCTAGGTGTCTATTTTTGAGCTATCAATATCATCTAGAAATAGCGACCCATTTTCTAGGGCAGTAGGTATATAACCAAGACCACCATATGAAAGTCAAAGTGTCCCAGCCTCACAAGAACTGAAGTTTAAATACCTTCCTTGGATCTGTATAATCCTGACATAACCTACTGGAAACTTTAATAGACACATGGGTGCCTATTAAAAGGACAGCTTCTCTGCCTAGACAGCTATGATGTATATGACTGCTTTTATAGACAAGTGTGTTTCCAAAACCTAAGGCTTGTGTGCAGTAGCCTTGTCTATACACATCTTCAAAACTTTCTTCTTCGAAGTGGTCTGGTAACAGGTGCAGTGTACATCCCTTGTCCCAGGTTAAATAAATAGTTTCTTCTTATCTATATCCCTACCAAGTACTTCTACAGGATGATGAGGATTGGGTTGGGCATTAGTAAACTTTCTGTCATTAACTTGGGTTCCTAATTGCTTCATCACTGTGCCTCCTTATTGGAAAGAGACTGAAAAATTACTGTCTCTTATTCACCTACTATTAATCCACAAGAAAAGTATTAAAATACACATAAAACTAATTATTTTGGCTGTAAAAAGCCAACTATAGTCTGTGTGTGTGTGTGTGTGTGTGTGTGTGTGTGTGTGTGTGTGTGTGTGTTTGTTTGTTTGTTTTCATGTTATAGAGATCAGGGGTCTGCCTTACATATATCTCAGGGACCATTCACATCTTGTCTTTTGATGCAGACTCTCATTAGTACCTGAGAATTGTTAATTTTGCTAGACTCCCTAGTCACTGAGCCCCAAGAATCCGCTTATCTCCTCCTTGATTGACTCTATGATTACAAGCATGTATTGTTATGCCTGGTATGTGAGTTATGCCTGGTATGTGAGTACTGAGAATTGAACTCAAATCCTCATGTCTGTGTGGCAAGCAGTTGACTAATTGACTAAGCCATCTTCTTAGCCCTTAGCAAATACTTTTGAAGCTGTGCTTCCAAAACCCAGAGCTTTCTTTAACTTGAGCCTTCCGTCATACTTGCATTAAGCTAACTCCAGTTACCACTTCACAGAGCCAATCATATTGGCTGGCTTCACAATGAAGCTTGAAGTTTGTCTCCAAGGCCAGGTTGAAAGAGCTCTTTTCCAGTTGACTTGGTTTTAGCAGCCACAATAAGAGTCAATCAATGAGCTATCTATGGACACATGCGTGGTTGATCCAATTCAGTTGTTAAGGTACTTGAAATAACATCTGTCTCATTGATTGCTTTGCCATTTATGGCAATTGGCTCTTATGATGACCAAAAACCCCTATTTGATAGGGAAATTATCAATGAAGCCATGATTGTTCTTTATAGATAAGGTCTGAGTAGGTCTCTAGACACCTTGTCAATTCTTAATTCCAAGGGATAAGTCTTTCTGGTTAGAATAATGTGTCAGGACATGGAACAGGTATGAGGAAAGAAGAATGGAGGGTGCCATGAATTTAAGACAATGTTTCTCTCTATGAGATTGAGTAAAGGTCTTCTTTGGACCACAAACAAAGGGATTGTCTTATTTTGCAATTTTAATTTTGCAATTACTATAAAGTAACTGCCATCACTACATTCCACATAGGGACTCCCTTGTTTCTGCTAATCTAGGTAAATTGACCATAAAATCTGGAATAGTATATAACTTTGAAAACCACATGGATAGTAACACAGTGTGACTGCTTACAGAATGTTTTTGCCCTGACTTTGCTTCAAATGATAAATCTGGACCTATCTATTCATTCATTCATTTATTCATTCATTCATTCATTCATTCATTCACATACATGCATATTCAAAAAATGTGTGAGTGTGTATGCTTTAGTGATTCCTTATAATCTCATCTGGTTGTGTCTTATTTAAATAGATATGAACACTGCCCATTCCGAAGGAGAGAGTGCTCAACCTCAAAAGTTTGCAGATACACTATTATTATTTTTGCTTTTTGTTTTGCTGTTCTTTGAGACTGGTTTCTCTGTGTGGCTTTGGCTGTCCTAGAACTCACTCTATAGAGCAGGATGACCTTGAACTCAGAGATCCTAATGCTTTACCGCCCAGCTCAAAATACATAAAACAAAACAAAAAAAGAAAAAAAAGAAGAAAGGAAAGAAGGAAGAAAGGAAAGAAAACAGAGACCAAATTAATTTTCTTTCTTTCTTTTTTTTAAATATGGAATGCTTTATGAGTTTGCATGTCATCCTTGTGCAGGGGCCAGGCTAATCTTCTCTGTATTGTTCCAATTTTAGTATATGTGCTGCCAAAGCGAGCATCAAATTAATATTCTTAAGGACGAAACGTTACAAAGTCTGTTCTAGCTCCCTTTCCTTTTTGGTGAGGGTTAGGGAAATAACTTCTCAAGTTCTTGCCTGCTATGTTTTCTGGGGCTAGATGAGAGAGGATATCACTTAGACTCACTGTCAGAGGACAGCAACTGCCACGGCTACATAGGACCCCTTATACATCTGTGATTAAAATTACCTGCCAAATCGCCTTCCACTTTCTAATGAGCCCAGTGAATTAAACTTGACCCTAGATATCAAATTCAGATACTTAATGAAATTCTAAACATCTTATGTCATCGTAGAGCAATAATAGCTCAGTGATACCCTCAAATAGCATTTCTCTGGCAAAAGGATAACTGTTTTGCCTACCAGGCACCAAATTTACTTTTGCATAGTCAAATTATATTTAAATAACAACTGACAGATAGTCTTTGGAGTATAGAATGCTTGGATGTTAAGAAATGTTCTCTTGTGGTCTTTAAGTATCAGAGGGCTCTGGGATATGACGCCATGTCCTAAAAGTGGTGGTCTGGGCTGCAAGGTGACTTATTTTCTTGTAGAACAAGTAGCTGCTCATTGAGGTGGGGTTGGCCACAGGGTGGGCACAGCAACAGTACTTTCACTCTCCCTTTCATTCAGTCCTAGCTTTTAAACACAGCTCTCTCTACTTCCTCTGTGTCTCATTTTTACCATCTGGACAATTAGAAGTTGAGGTTTGCACGTCTTCCTGATAGCATGACTTTAATAGATAGATGACTTAGTTTCTGTTTTTATCACTTTGATAAAACACCCAGATAAAAAGTGTTCACTTTGGTTCACCATTTATTCAAGTTACAGCCCCTTATGGCAGTAAAGCCAAAGGGAAAGAATTTGAAGTCTCTGCTCACATTGCATCCACAGTTGGAAAACAAAGAGCTTGAATGTTTGTGCTCAACTCCCAAATGTATACTAGTCCAAGCCTAGGGGATGGTGCTACCCTGTTTAAGGACTTCCTACCCCATTTAGTACAGCTACAACAGTCCCTTAGAGGAATGCCCAGAGCCCCATTTGACAAAGGATTCTGCATTCTTCCAAACTGACAATACTGCCTATCACAGTGAATGGCATTGTTATCAGCTCTTCTCTGGGCTCAAATTTAACAAAGTTTTAGGAGGAGAGGAGGGAAGAGGGGCTGTGATCAGGACTAAAGTGAATAAGTAAATTAATTAATGAAAAAAAAAACCAAAATTCTGTCACTGTGTAAATAATTAAGACAACGGTATCTTTTTAA
>NW_022196906.1:69007942-69021934 GCF_008632895.1 Mastomys coucha | reverse complement strand
CCTCCCTCCCTCCCTTCCTTCCTTCCTTCCTTCCTTCCTTCCTTCCTTCCTTCTCTTCCTTTCTTTCTTGAAAAGGTTTCTCTGTTTTAACAGCCCTGGCTGTCCTACAACTTACTTTGTAGACCAAGCCTACCTATGAACTCACAGAGATCCTCCTGTCTCTGTCCTCTGAGTACTGGGATTAATAATAAATAAATAAATTTAACAATAACAATGCTTAAAAATAATACAAAATAATGAATCTGTCATGATTCCAGTTGTCTACTCTTTACCAATGGGCAAAATTAATACATGGTAAAAGTAGTTAGCCTAATGATTTGTTGGGTGGATTTTAGCCCAAGGAGTGCAGAAGCAAGGGTTCTGGGGTTCTGGTAAACCTCTGACCTGTCTTATTGGAGCCTATGGTTGTGTTCCCAGCATGGAAATTTGTTACATAGCACACTTGTGATTCCAACACTTTCCTGTATGTGTGAGTTTATTGTAGCTAAAATGTATATGTAGTTACAAAGCTTGAAGGTCTAGAGTTGCTCACAGAAGGCAGTATAGAACAGCATTTTTTTTTCTGAATGCTTATCATGTGCCCAGCTCTAATGAAAGGCATGTGGCTACATCATCTCATTTAATGCTCATCATGACATTACTAGGAAGCTATTATAAGCTATACTAGTAACTCATAGAGGCAGGTCACAAAATTCAGACTTTTGAATGACAGTACACACTCAACTCTGCAGGGAGCTATCTGCTTTAGTAGACCCTGTTGTCTTGGGGATAAGCCTATAGATCTAATTTCCTGCCTTCATCTTTTAGCTCTCTTTTTCTAGATCAACCTGGATTTGCTTACAGAGTTATGTTTCTGTCCATTGCATTCACTCCTACCCTCAGAAACTGTCCAGAATAGCCCAGTAAGACATTAGTATAGAAATAGTACCATGATCTAGAGACCCTCCCACTCCCACTTCTTTTGTATGTAGGTAATGCTGAGCCTACCCCAGAGGAGCAGAACTCATGCAGCCAGTCTGAATCTGTTCTGAGAGAAGGTAGCTGCTGCTCTTACTTGATGCAAGCCTATCAGCTTCTAAATCATCCTTGCTGCAGGCCACCAAAATGCAAGGACTGGCTTGCACAGAAGCAGCCCCACTTCTCTGCATTCCTGTTCCCCCACACATGAGATTTTTTTTTTCTGGGACACTTCCTTTTGAGGAGGGCTTCCCTGGATTTGCCATGGCTCCTGGCAGAACAACCTGCCATTAGTGATGCTTCCTTCAGGTTAAACATTTTAGACTAATCAATAATTAAATGGCAGATAAATGGCAGGAGGATCATGGCTAATACAAATGAGAGCAGCTGGAGAGGCAGGGAAGGGCACTTTGGGTATCATTTGGCAAACATTGAGACATGTTTCTTTCAGTCGTGTCCATTTGGGGTGAAGCCACCAGAGGGAAAGAGAACCTTTGGGTGTCTAGAACATCGGGGTGTCAGTTTTCCAACACCTTCATACTCGGGCTTCATTTTGAGATGTCAGAAGCACTATTTTTCTAGTCTTCTATCACCCATGAGCAAACTTTTGATTCTCAGGAGACATTATTCTTCCTCAGAGGTCAGACCAGCCACCTCCGAGTACAACCTTACTGGCTCTGAGGAATTTGATATCTCCTGCCTCAAACACATTTTCATAAAGGAATTCTTTTCTCCTTTTTCCTTCTGCTCCAGCTACCCTACTCAGATATATAATATCTCATTTTGGAAAAAAAAAAATAGGTTGCATCCAAAAGAGCTGACCACTGTGTGTTTCCTGACTCTCTGAGGTACAACTGACAAATGAGTCACCCAGGTCCTTCCATGTCCCAAGTGGGGGTCTGCTGGCCAAGGAATCTTTGGCCATCCCACCTGCCTGGCATCTAGGACCATGATGAATTATCTTCAAGTCCAGTCTCAGATTGTTTTTTAACATTTAATTTAGTTTCTTCCTGTGCTTGGATGAACATGGCCATGTTATGGATTTCTGTTCTAATGTACCCCAGCAGGCTGGAAGACCAGGCCTCAGCAAGCTGTGGAAATTAGAGAGACTGAATCAATAGGCAAGGTCATGACCCCTGGCTCGGATTCAGTACAGTGTCCTGAAATTCTCTCCCATGAACACTCTCCTGCTGCTTCTAATGTGAGCCTGTGTGTAATCCCAGAGAGGGATTCATGTCAACAAGCCTGTGCCCACCCCTCACATCTCTGAGAGAACACTCCTCATTACAGACACTAAAAAAAAAAAAAAAAAAAAAAAAAAAAAAAAAAAATGTAAACAACAAAGTTGGAATATATAAACATCTAGGTTTTTTTTTGCTTTATGTGCAGTTTGTTAACTCCATCTGCTGAAACACCCTTTTGGGGGAGGATAGATAGATGAGGACAAAGAGACAGATGACCTGCCAATCCCGGGGCACACCTCTAAGAAATGATTCCGGTCATCCACAAGCTTCAAACAAAGAGATAGAGTCTCTTGAGCCTGTGCCCTGAAATTTTCATGAGGCACAGAACGGTCAAAACCAAGCAGATTTAAACTGTGAGAAATATCTCAGGCTCCGTGAACAGGCTAGGAAGGA
Source organism: Mastomys coucha (assembly GCF_008632895.1). NCBI lineage: Eukaryota > Metazoa > Chordata > Mammalia > Rodentia > Muridae > Mastomys > Mastomys coucha. Next base: position 69,019,340 of record NW_022196906.1, on the reverse strand, counting down.
AATGTTTGAAATGTGTTCTTGAAAAGTTAGCAGGTTCCTTTAACCCTTTTTAGCATACAGAGCCTATATACAGAGCCAAACATAAAGTGAGATTCCCTACCGACCCATTTCCCACAGAGATTTAGAAGTTGATTCCCATCAGAGTTACAATTTTCCTGAATAGAAATAACTAATGCATCAAAACCTCAGGCCTACAAAAGCAAGTCCACTACTGGTGATTTATTATATTTACTAATCATAGGTTCCAAAGTGAGCTGACATCAAAATGATCAATTTAGAGAGAGAAAAAAAATCAGAAAGATCTATCTTTTAGGGAAAAGGTCTAGAGTGTGCAAAAGAAATTAATAGTAAGAACATAGGGGACTGAGGGGGGTTGGAGCAGGAGGAGAAAATGAAGCCCTGGAATGTGGTTGCTGCTTTCTGTTTATCAGCTGAGGCCACACAGCCTGGAGAAGTCAAGTTTGCTTTATTTGGAGAGTAATTCAGTGCTCGATAAAACATATGCCTATCTAAACCCCTCATTCCAGAGCGTGAGGACTTTCTCCACTCTGGTGGGGATGCTCAGAACTCCTGTTTCATCTTTGACAAGCCACTTAGCCAGTCTCCTACCTTTCTATTATTTCACGAATTTCCAATGCAATGCCATACATTAAGTTTCCAGGCACTACATTTCCATGATGAGCCTGCTGAAAACATTGTTCTGTGTTCACAAATGTAGGTCTTGGTTGGCAAAGGATGAGACCTGCAAGAATTCTGGGCAATTTGGATGTTTGCTCAACTTGGGAGAGATCTGCAAAGAAGAGTAAATCTTGTGCTTTTCCACAGCTTTATTTTGGCATGTGCAAACAGTTCTCCCATGTTCTTTGTGGGTATTGCAAGGACTGCATCTGCTTTGAGACTATGGGACTTGCCTTGGTGAAAGGTCCCTAAACAGTGAACTGGTGAGGGAGTGGTTCCAGAGAATCAACAAACCAAACAATAGTTTCTTCTCCTTTTATCAGGGTGGCTGCAGGACATGCAGCATAGACGTAAATGCCACGTCTGGTCACAGTGATATGTTGCAATGGGTGATTTGGTTGCATATAACGAATTAGCAACATAAAATCTGGAACAAGAGTCTAACTTCAGGAGTGTTACCTTTGAGACCGAATAGTATCACTACCTTAGAGTCATGGGTGAACCATCCAAGATCCAGGGGTCTACAGTTAATGAATGCACTGGATTTCTGCCTTGGACACACAGCTAAATTATATGATAAGGCTCCATCACATACAGAATTCCATTCACAAATGTATGCCTGTCTTCCATGAAAACTTCTGCCCCAATTCAAGGCTTGATCTACTCCTCATGGAGGATTCCATTTGCTCAATGTGTATAAGAGTGTTTGTGTCTTATGATGATTTAAAGTTACCTGTAAATTTCTTTGAAATTAGTGTCTCAAAACAACAGCATTATGCTTGTGTATGGATCTTGCGTATATGCAAAGTGTGAGTGGACAATTCCTCTGTGCTGTATGTGGCTTCAGCTGGGTCATCTTGAGCTATCCTAACTCCTTCCTGTGGTGGCCTCTGTATGTGTTTCTCACCTGGTCATTTTGGCTTCCTTCCAGCATGTTAGCACATGTTCTAGATGGAACATGCCTTCCAAAGAGTTGATCCTTGACTGTCACATAGCATGTCTGTACTTACTCTGTTTGCATGAAGCAACCACTGCCAGATTCAAGGGGCAAGAGCACACCTCTCTTTTCCTTGGGAGAACTTTGAGTTCAAATTATAAAAGGACCAAATAGAATATAACCTGCTATATAACCTGCCTTGTGGTCTTAGCTCATAACTTTCCTCCAGGGCTCTGCATCAGCTCGAAGCATAAGCCATTGTGTCCATCAGGTCCTGATGGGAAAGATACTTCTTCCATGTGGCCCCAGAGCTCCAGCTCCTAGAGTCTGGCCTTATTCTTACACAGTCCTTTGAGCTAAATGGACAAGGCTATATGCAAATACCTCAGCTCAGCTCCCTTGGCATCAATAGGGTGGCTCCGAGGTCAGGAGCTGAAACCACCTAAAGAATAAATAACTCTCATGTCTCGAAGACTCAGTTTCACTCCAAATGAGCTTTTCCATATAGCCTCTCTTACCCCTGTTGTAAGCACCTTAAACTGCAATGCAGATGGAAGCCACAGTAATTCTGTGGGTTGACTCAGGACTCTCAGTGTTTTCAATGCTGTGCTCCACTGTTTGGAGCTGTGTATTATCTAGAATCATATTATGGAGCCATAGCTTCTGCCCACAGTGTCCTCTGTAAGAAGAGCAAGGCAGATGAGAAGTCTCATCTGACGTGACCCTGCAGGAAGATGTTTTCTGGTGAAATGGGCTTTCTTTGGATAGCAGGGAACCTTTGCTGAGGCCGTTCACAATGAGGCTGACAGACCAAGCAGTAGCACCATGGAGGGAGCTCCTTGGCTGTCATGAGGCAATGGGAAGCTCCATTTGACCTGGGAAATTGGAAGGCATCTGGGAGCTGGATTGTACCATGCTGTAGCATAAGAAAGGGAATAGATGCCAAGACTAAAGCCCTGGGATGGCCTCTATCCAAGCACTGTCATTTTTGCCTGCTGACATGAGCAAAAGCCTATGACCCTAACCAAAAGGCAGAGACACATCATTCAGATGAGGAAGGAATATAGGCAAATATAAGTATTTACACCAGTGCCAAACTAAAGAACGGGAAGAAAAGGCCCCAAATGTAGACGCACTCAAAGTCAAAGACTGAGAAGTCTTTGTACCCATAGAACATAAATGTGATGATCTGTAGGTAGGAGCTTAGGAGTTTGCTAGTTTGGTAGAGCAGTTGCCAGTGCTGTTGACTGTGTTAGATTTCCATCTCTAAAGCCTAAAGCTTGCTAAACAAAGCAGAGGTGCCTCTTGTTCTATCTCACATACACTCATTGCTCACATTTTGTGAGATCACCTTTCCATGAAGTCTTCATTTGTGTTCATTTCCTGTGATAGCCATTCTTATCACTCTTTCTCAGCCTATTTGTTTGGTTCCAGTATTGGGTCCTGACCAGCGGTAGGAGTTATTAGTGAACACTGCCTCAAGGTGTGCTGGACTGGGCTTCCTAGATGTCCTCTTCTCATGGGTTTTCAATATCAGGCATTTTTTTTTCTGCTGCCGTTTGCTGGGCCGGCTTCCAATAGTACCTTGCTCTGGGGTAGCATTGCTGGCAAATGCATAATTCAGGGGTTTGTACTTTGCATCTATTAAGCATGGCACCAGACGCAGGAATGACACAATGCCCAGGCTTTTGCTTAGATCATGTTTTTTCCTGAGTGAAGCTGAGCATTCAAACCAATTTATAGTTCCTTTGCATAGGAGATAAGTATCATAATAGTCTTTTAATAGACGACTCCACGGAAGCACATTCATTACAAGGTCAATGTCACTGTGAATTATTACAAGAGCTATATACTTCAAGGGTCCTCACTCTCTACAGCCAACATTGACTGCCAGATTATGCGCGGTACATAGTAGGTATTGAAAAAGATCCACTGAGCTTTATTATATTATCAATAGGCAATTAAATAAAATGCAACTTCAAAGCTATTTTTTTTTTGTAAAAAAAAAAAAAATCCAAGGTTGACTTAAGACAGAATCATTCGATTGGTTTGAGAGTTTGTAAATTACTGCAGTTCGGGGGGGGGGGGGGCTTTATTTGCTCCCACGCTAGTAACTAATAGGCTTTATTTGCTCCTACTACGCTAGTTCTAAAAACAGAACTAGAAGCACAATAGATGCATTTTAATTCTTTTTGCATATATCACAGTTGAATGTTTGATAGAGTTATTTATATTATCCATTTATACATTAAGCTCAGGGGACTCTGCTGTTATGCATATCATTATACTTATCTGAACGACCATCAGAGTTAACACGATAGAGGTGCGCCATTGGGAATTAGAGCCTCAGTCCATTCTCTGGCTCTGCTTTCTTTCTATTGCACTGTAATATTAGCTAATAAAATAGCAATAATGGTTATTGTTGCTATAGTTTCTTGACCAGGCATTGTGTCTCCAGCCTTGTGCTAAGCACTCTACTCTGTGGTCTCACTTCATACTACTCTTGAAGAAGGCCTGTGGTCAGCGCCATTTCTACAGGTGAAGAGATCCAGACTCGGAGGCTTGAGTTGTTGGTAGCAACATTACAAAGCAAGCTAGTAAAGGAGATGGATTTTTGAAATCCTGAAAAAGTATACTAGCCACAATGCTGGTGATACTTCTGATCCTGAAGAAAACAGAAGGAATGGGAACGATGATAAGGGAGGGAAATGGATCAACCCCACTTTAGTTTTGTCTAAAACAGCATTTACAAGTTTTAACATTGTGATTCAGCTATTCAAAAAATATTAGGGGCCTGTAAGATGGCTCAGCCAGTCAGGACACTTGATGCCAAACCTGATACCCCTAGTGTAACCCTTGGGTCTCACATGGGGAAAGGTGGGGGAACCGATTGTCCAAGTTTTCCTTGGGACTCCACAGATGCACTGTGGTATGCAAGCTCCAACCCAGAAAGCAGACACACAAAGTAAAAATTATAGTAATAGTAATTGTGATAGTGATAGTGATAGTAATTGTAATAGTAATAGTGATAATAATTGTGATTGTACTACTAATAGTAGTAACAACAATAACAACAACAATAATTTGAAGTTGAAGAGACGGCTCAGTGGTTAAGAGTACAGACTGCTCTTAGAGAAGACCTAAGATTAGTTCCCAGCAACTCACATCAGGTGACTCCCAGTTACCTGTATCTCCAGCTCCAGGGAATTTTCTGTCTTCCTTTTGACTTCAAGTGAACTTACACACACACACACACACACACACACACACACACACACACACACACCACACACGCGCGTGCGCGCGCGCACGTGTGCACAATTAAAAGTAAAATAAATCTTTTTTAAAAAGAGCTTATGGATAGTTAGTTAACGGCGTCTAGAGTCAGTTTTGTCAAGAGTGTGGCCTCTTATATGCTGACTCTGCTCCAGTGGATGGCCCCACACCAAGAAGTATATGGGCTGTATAAAGCAGACTCTGAAGGTAAGTTTAAAAAAGAGTACATGAAATTGAGGTAGCAGGGGTTGGAAGTGGACCTGGGAGAAGTTGAGGAAGAAGTGGGGGTTGACTAGAATTAACCCTATATGCATGAATATGCGTGAAAGTCTCAAATAGTTGATAAAATAATCATTTAAAAGTTAAAACATTAAAAAGAATATGGTTAAGTGATCTCTCACATTTTAGCACTGGTGATGGTATCTCAGAACAACTTGATATATGGATTTAAAAAAATTTCCCATCACCTTTACTATGATAAATGGACAATCTGTCTGGAATTCCCCAAGATGAAATACGATGGCCTTTTGGGTGCCAGACAGCAAAACACATTCTTTGTTGAAGGAAAATTATTTATCAACTACCTTGATAATATATAATTGTATTCTATAATTTCATTATCCATAAATTTGTGCTTATTCATAAAAATAGTTTAACCCTAGCTGTTACATTTTTTAAAATTCACCATTATGTGATAGAGCTCTTGTCCCTCTGAGTTAACTCCTCTTCCTCTCTTTCATATTGCTTCAGCCTACAGAAAGTGAGGGATGTGCGCAGACATGGATTCGTGTCTTATAGGATGAACCAGACCATTTTCATGCCCCATTCTGTTAACCCTGGTTTCTATCTGCATCCTAGGAGCACCTATGTGTCTGTCTATTCGGGGATATCTTTGGACTTGGCTCTGCCCACCTGTGTAAACCCCACTTCCAGAGTCCTGGTTACCATTATTAATGTGTATCAGACTCTTTCATGAGAAGCACTGTGCATCTTCTTATCCATTTCCTTACTCACCATCCTGTTTGTACAGTAATTAGTCATCCCTTTAATGGGTGCTTTCTCTTCTCCATGCTGCCAGTTTCAGGTTCCCCAGGGCCATGGAGAAGGCTTTGTATCCGGTGATCTCTCCAGTGCCAGGGGCAATGGTGTGGGACTTATAATTCAGGAGGATTTACTTGGCTGGCTTTCCTTGTGTTAAAGGCTGTGGCCTTAGGAAATGTCAGATGAGTGCAGGAGCTTAACTCAGTCTCCGACACTGTGATGTCGTTACATGTAAGCTATCTTGATCTAAGGGTCAGGTTGAGCTCAGCAACACTAGATTCTTCAGTTCTACCTTATGTGGCATCCTTGTCTTCCTGTTGCAGTTCCCAGGATCTGACCAATGACTGACTTCCTAAACAAAAGGCTGTGTCATGCTGCTAGTTCACATAACAAACCCATGGGCAAAATACACAAAGCTGTAACCTAGCCCAGACACTTCCATTTCTCTTCTTACACTAAGACATGTCCCTTTTTGAGTGAGTCTTTCTAACTATTAGGGTAATTGGCTAGACATTTTCCTTAATTACATTTTACTTGAACTGAAACGTTCTGTGGCCCTTTAACCTTTGTAATTCTGTGTCATACATAATCACACCTGGGTTAGTGGTCTGTGACCTTAGACAATTATAAGGTTAAGTTTTGCATCAACGTGCTGGAAGTTTCAGCCAGTTATCTGTAAGATATCTTGATCTAAGAGTTAATTGATGGTTTGAATGAGCAATACCACCCCTGTTCCCCGCCCCCAGTCTTAGAATTTGAATTCTTAGTCCCTAGAGAGTGGCTTTGTTTTGGGAGGTTGTACAGCCTAACTGGAAGAAATACTTCACTGGGGACAGGCTTTGAGATGAAAAGTCTCTTGCAGCCAGGCAGTGGTGGTGGCACACACCTTTAATCCTAGCACTTGGGAGGCAGAGGCAGGCAGATTTCTGAGTTCGAGGCCAGCCTGATCTACAGAGTGAGTTCCAGGATAGCCAGGGCTACACAGAGAAACCCTGTCTCAGAAAACCAAAAAAAAAAAAAAAAGTCTCCTGCTACTTTCCCTTCATGATTTCTGCTTCCTGCTTGTGGTTAAGATGTGAGCTCCCAGCTTCCTGCTCCTGCCTTTCATGCCTGCTACTTGCTGCCCAGCTTTCCTGCCATTCTGGATACTTAACCCTTGGAACGAAAAGTCCAAAGGTACTCTTCCTTGAATAAGTTGCTTTTGGTCATGATTTTTAACCCAGCAATAGCCAAATAACTAATGCAGCCAGTGATCTGGTGGCCGTTTGCCTAGGGGCAAGGCAACACAAGACAGGGAGAGTGTGGTAAAGCTAACAACTTAATCTCACAGCTAGGATGGAAACAAGGAACAGACCAATGTTCTACCTTCCCTTTGGGGTGCACACAAGAGGTTCCATCTCCTAAGAGTCCCTGCTGGGAATCTTTTAACACATAGGATTTTGGGAGGACTTTACACCTTCAGCCCACAAAGACAACACACAAATCACCCTTAAGAGCACTCCGCATGATAAACTAGAGTATACTATCTGACATCACCACTGTCTTCAAAGAAGCCTTCAGTCTGTATTTGTCTGTGATGGCGCCATTTCTAAGGAATCTGCTTAAGTGTCTCCATCGGTGAACTAGTCTTACTAGTGTAGTAATTTTCTCCCTGGTTCCTGGCTCTCCCCAAGGTCCAAAGACTGCAGCTCTTCACTCTGACTGCCTGTCATCTGACCCTTTAAGGACCCTTTCTCCAGCAATTGGCACCTCTGTGCTTCTCTTCTCTTGCTCTCTCCCAGCCTCTGTGTGTCTCTCCTCAGAGCATCTTCAATTCTCACGCACAAGCCTTTAGCTTATAAAATCTCTCTGGGAGAGCATTTCTCTTGTCTTGGGTTTTAATACAATCCTTATGCTGTCATCTCTGTGTCCCCATCTCTAGCTTGTGGTCCTTCTGTCACTGTTCATGTTTCTAAGATCAGTATCAAATGTAACGCTCTGAAATATTTTTTCCCTTTTTTTTAAGGAGGAAATTTTATATGCATGTGGCCCAATATAAGAATGAATAACGTACCAGAACTTTCTAGAGAGTAAATTCAGTAGTGAATGATGGTGAGATGGAAGAAATGATTCAAGAAACACTTGTTAGTAAGAGTCCCCTCAGTACCTCTGCAGCAGGCTTGAGGTCACATCCAATTCTTTGTTTACAAACCTTACCTTTCTTTTTTTTGTTTTGTTTTTGGTTTTTCGAGACAGGGTTTCTCTGTATAACCCTGGCTGTCCTGGAACTCACTCTGTAGACCAGGCTGGCCTTGAACTCAGAAATCCGCCTGCCTCTGCCTCCCAAGTGCTGGGATTAAAGGTGTACACCACCACCAAGCTCACCTTACCTTATTTGTGGGGTCATTTTAGTCTCTACTCAGCTCACCATGGCTATGTTCCCAACAAGTATTTGTCACATGAATGAGTAAAGACAAGGAGTAGAACCCATTTAAAACTTTTCTATGGAGATGGATATAACCTCCTGGGGTTGCTAGAGCTTTGGATTCTTATTTGCTTTGTTCAAGGCTCTCCTACAACTTTTGGAGGATATTTGTTTCTGATTTGTGATTTGGGAATCTAAACTCCATGTGTCCACTTCACCTGACCTGCCTTAGAAATCCCTTAGAAGCTAAGGGGCCTGCAACTCTCCTACTGTACGCAGCTCTGCCTCTTAACTTAATTGGGCTCCTTATGTTCTCCAAGAAGGCAGAATAATGCTCTCTCCCTAATAATGATGTCTACTTTTTGTCCCTGTAATCTGTGACTGTGTTGAATCACATAGCACAAGACACTTTGCAGGTGTGAGCACTGAAGGTCTATCTTCATCGTCAACTTGACAGGATTTAGAATCATCTTAGAGACATCACACTTGGAGACATGCCTGTGATATTTTTCTCTCATAAGGGTTTAACGTGGGAGAGAAGACCTACCCTAAATGTGAGCAGCACAATTTCATAGGCTGGGGTCCTAGACTGACCAAAAAAAGGAAAAGGACACTGAGTGCCAGATTCACCTCTCTGCTTCCTGGTGTCGATCCAGTGTGCCCAGCTGCCCCACATCCCATGCCTTCCCTTCCATGGACTGTATCCCCAGACTGTGACTCCAAATAAATACTCCCTTCCTTAGTTGTTCTTGTTAGATGTTTGATCTCCATAACAGGAAAAAAATAATGGCACAGGACTTCCTAAAGATATTGTGATAAGATTAACCAGTGGGCCCAATAAAAGCACAGGCATATTTATAAGGAAAAAAGGAGGCAAGAAATGGAGAGGAAAGGAGAGAAGAGAAAAGGAGAGGAGAAGAAAGGAGAGGAGAGGAGAGGAGAGGAGAGGAGAGGAGAGGAGAGGAGAGGAGAGGAGAGAAGAGAAAAGGAGAGGAGAGAAAAGGACAGGAAAGGAGAGGAGAGGAGAGGAGAGGAGAGGAGAGGAGAGGAGAGGAGAGAAGTGTATTTGGAGTGATGCCATTGTTAGAACAGGTCCATGTGCCAAGAAACAAGGGTATCATCTAGAATCTGGAAAAGGGAATGAACTTGAATCTCCCTTGGAGCTTCGAGAAAAAATACAACCCTGCCAACACATTGATTTTAGCCATGTGAGTTCCATTTTTGGACTTGTGACATCTATCACTATAAGGCAATAAATTTAGATTGTTTTGATCCTCCAAGTATTAAAGCATCTATTAAAACCTAATAGTACTCTAAGCCAAACATCTCTTCCATCACATCATCCCTGATCCTGGCCTGAGACTCATTGCTCTGCTCATTCATCTATCTCAGCTCATCCACAGACTGCCCAGGGCTTGGTAAGGGATTCTTACTTGTTACAATACCCTTCTGTGTTCTCAGTCTCTGCATCCAGTGCAATCCCTAACCATATCCAATGTGTCCTAATACTTTCCAGTATCCTAATGTGTAATACTTTCCAGGAGCACTGATATCCTTGAACATTAAGTAGGTAGGTAGGTAGGTGTAGATAGATAGATAGATAGATAGATAGATAGATAGATAGATAGATAGATAGATAGATACCTTTGGTGTTTTCTATACATAGGCTCCATATTTCTTAACTGACAGTTATACATCACCAATCTCTGTGTCTTTTCAAGTTTCCTTTCTAACTATGTCTGAAGCCCATTCATGTCTCTCCAGCCACATTTTCACTACCTTAAGGAACTTTCATTTGGATTTTGTCTGATCTCCAATTATTCTGCCTCTAACTGGTCCTCAAACCCAACAAACCCATTCTGAAATACACAGCCTTGTGGCTTTGAAAGAATCCTGGAATTTCTCACTGTTTGTAGTCAGTCCATTCACAGCTTTGCTGAATAGCTGTGCTCATCCAGGCCATGTCCTCCCACTTACCTGACACAGCCCATTCCTTCTCCCCAAGAACATGCTTTCCAAAGTTGTACTGAACCCCTCTTGTTTTTCCAAATGAATTTTGACATGAGTGTCACTCACTCTAAGGTTTCTATGTGCCATTCTCCCACGCAATAACTCTGTCTCTCACCTTCCTCTTTATCTGATGATACTGTGTGCCCTTCAGATGTAATCTAGGCCATTACTTTTCTGAAAAGTCCCACTCTATTTCACATCCTGCCACCTTGGCTCATCATCGAGACGGGCTTCTCTTTCACTGAGCAACCTGCAGGTACCTCTGTTCTTTCTTGTGTCACCAGCTACTCAATTGTCTTTAGTTACTTTTCAGCAACTAGCTTGTAAACACCTAAAGGGGGTGGGGGGAGCCTGTCTCTTTTATGCTCCAAGCCCCAGGCATTTTTGCAGAATCAACTAAATATATAGTTCTATTTCTAAAACCCTTCTCTCCATTTTTATCACCATTACTAATCTGAGAGATCCTCATGCATTCTCACTGGAGCTAGAGTTTGATTTAATAACATCTTCATGCACATTTGTTAAGTAGTTCATATTGTTTATTTAGACTGATAACCTGTATTTGGCCTTCCAGGGCATATGGACAAGATGCTTCGTCTATCATAACTTTGGAATTAAACTATTCTCACCCTTCCTTGGACTTCCAGGCACCCTCCTCTGGCTCAAGTTGAAGCCACACAGTTGTGTGTGTTTCCTGAAACATCTCAGCCTCAGCATCAGCAAGAAAGGCAAGGAACTGACTCACAGTTCACTGTGGCCAGGCTTGACACCTCAAGGAACCCACCCACAGTTCACTGTGGCCAGGCTTGACACCTAAAGGAATCAACTCACAGTTCACTGTGGCCAGGCTTGATGTCTCAAGGAACCTACTCACAGTTCACTGTGGTCAGGCTCGACACCTGAAGGAACCGACCCACAGTTCACTGTGGCCAGGCTTGACACCTCAAGGAACCGACTCACAGTTCACTGTAGCCAGGCTTGATATCTCAAGGAACCTACTCACAGTTCACTGTGGTCAGGCTTGATGTCTCAAGGAACCGACTCACAGTTCA
>NW_022196906.1:68980870-69007784 GCF_008632895.1 Mastomys coucha | reverse complement strand
GTCAGGCTTGATGTCTCAAGGAACCGACTCACAGTTCACTGTGGCCAGGCTTGACACCTCAAGGAACCGATTCACAGTTCACTGTGGGCAGGCTTGACACCTCAGGGAACCTACTCACAGTTCACTGCAGTCATGCTTGACACCCCAGGCCTCCTGGAGAGTGGGAGAAGCCTCTTCTGTATACCACCCAGTCGTTATGGGAAACACTGACTCTGCAGCTTTGTGTCCAATTACCAAGGGAAAAGAAATACCCAAGACAGTTCACGGGAGTCCCCCTAGCCCCCACTTTTTAAAAAATTTATTATTTATGTGACTACATTGTAGTTGTTTTCAGACACACCAGAAGGGGCATCAGACCTTATTACAGATGGGTATGACCCACCATGTGGTTGGTGGGGAATTGAACTCAGGACCTCTGGAAGAGCAGTCAGTGTCCTTAAGCGCTGAGCCATCTCTCCAACCCCAAAGGAGCCCTTTTGATTAAACTAATAGTGAGATTGATGTTGATCCCTTCACTGGTAGAATGAACAGTTAAAGAGAGCTGTAAACCCTAGAAATGTTTCCTTGATTTTCATGGAATATGGCTATATGTTTGATAGATGACAAAAAAAGACCAATTGCACTTTTTTGTATATATATGTGCATATATTGTGTGTGTGTGTGTGTGTATGTGTGTGTGTGTACCTTTTTCATGGGCACTGGAGACTTGAACTCAGACCTTCTTGCTTGCACTATTACCCACTAAATCATCTTTTTATCCTTCATTGGAGCTTAAAAATAAAAAAAATAAATGTATTCATTTTTAATAGCAGGATCAATTTACAGGACTTTTAAAAAACCTACATATATATGAGACACATGGGCACATGAAACTTCAAATACAATGACTTCTCTAAGACTTTAGGACTGTCCATACTGAAAGCATTAGCACATTTATTTATTTGTTTTGTGTATGGTATGGCGGGAGGTGTGTGCTACTATATGCATGTGGAGATTAAAGAATGTGGGTCTTGGTAGTTCAAATCTGGTCTTTAGACAGGACAGGAAGTGAATTTAGCTAATGAGCTATCTTGGCAGTCCAGACCTGGTTATATTTTAGTTAGAAAACTAAGATCCACTTTGCTGCCTCCTTTAAATTTTTTTCACTTTCTTTTTAATGTGTGTGTGTGTGTGTGTGTGTGTGCAGTACCCATAAAAGCCAGAGGAATGAGATTTCTTTTTTTCTTTTTCTTTTTGGTTTCTCAAGACATGGTTTCTCTGTGTAACCCTGGCTGTCCTGGAACTCTGTAGATCAGGCTGGCCTCAAACTCAGAAATCCTCCTGCCTCTGCCTCCCAAGTGCTGGGATTAAGGCGTGTGCCATCACTGCCTGGTGGAATGGATGGGATTTCTTTTCTTTTCTTTTTTTTTTGAGACAGGGTTTCTCTGTATAGCCCTGGCTGTCCTGGAACTCACTCTGTAGACCAGGCTGGCCTCAAACTCAGAAATCCGCCTGCCTCTGCCTCCCAAGTGCTGGGATTAAAGGTGTGTGCCACCACTGCCCGGCTTTTTTTTTTTTTTTAAGATTTATTTATTTATTATAAGTACACTGTAGCTGTCTTCAGACACCCCAGAAGAAGGGGTCAGATCTCATTGCAGATGGTTGTGAGCCATCATGCAGATGCTGGGATTTGAAATCACGACCTTCAGAAGAGCAGTCAGCACTCTTAACCGCTGAGCCATCTCTCCAGCTCAGAATGGGATTTCTTAAAGCAATAATTACAAGTAGTTGTGAGCCCAGCAATATACATGCTGATATCAAAGTCAGGCCCTCTAGAAGAACAAGAAGTATTCTTAACTATTGAGCCATCTTCCTACCCCCAACACTCTGCCGTGTGTGTGTGTGTGTGTGTGTGTGTGTGTGTGTGTGTGTGTGTGTATGTGTGCGTGTATGTGTGTGTATGCGTGTGTGTATATGTGTGTGTGTATGTGTGTGTGTGTTAGACTGTGCATGTATGTGTGTGTGTGTGTGTGTTAGACTGTGTATGTATGTGTGTGTTAGAGTATGTGCAAATTTTGTGTATGTGGAGGCCAAAGATCAACTTTGGGTTTCTTTCTCATTCACCCCCCATCTAATTTTTGAGACAGGGCCTCTTAATGAACCCATAGCTCACTGATGAACTAGGCTGGTTGGACAGAAAACCACTGCAATTCTCCTGACTCGTTCCATTTAGAGCTAGGATTACAAGCATGGTGAGATCATACCTGGCTTTTCATACAAATCCTGGGGATCCCAGCTTGGGAGTTCATGCTTACGCAATCACTTTACCAAGTGAGCCATCCCCCCTACCAAGCCCTGACATGTGCTACCTCTAACACTGTTCCATCCTGTTAGTTTCACTGTCTTCAACTTGCATGAAAGTGTGTTAGCTTGCTGATTGTTGGACATTTTAATTCAAGGTTTTTTAAATTCCATACAATAAAAATCTATTTTCTCATTGAAAGTAGTGTTCCTGGCCGTATAATATTTGGGAACATCCAAGACACCGTGCTGCTAGGAAGCTTTGGCACATAGAGTCAAAGCAATGATCCTAAGGGTAAAGAGCTTTGTTCAGTGTTCTTCAACCCATCCTTTCCTAACTTCTATATCCAGGGAAGAGGCTTTTCTCGGCGGAGGTCATCAGTCTATAATGAGAGCTAACTTGAGAAGACTTCTGATCACGGCAAGGACATAGGTGTAAAAGTGAGAGGAGGCTGGGGTGCCGCTGCCCTGGGATTACGGCAGGTACCGAAGCTCATGGCCGTATAGATGTTTTCCTTTTGTGGAGGTGGCCACCTAGGCAAACCCAATGCTTAAAATAGCAGATTCAGGATAGGGTTGCAGTCCTGAAAGACCCGCCTGACCTCCCTAATCACACTTGTTTATAGCTCTTTTCCCTGAAGCCACACTGCACTCTCCAGTCACTCGGAAGCTTGCTCTTACCTTATTTTTTAAGGTTTACTTTATTGTTCTTAATCTTAAACATGTATGTGTGTATGTGTCTGTCTCTGTGTGGGTACATACATGAGTGAAGATGCCTGCGGAGGCCAGAAGAGGGCATCAGAGCCCCTGGGATTGGAGTTACAGAGAGTAATGAACTGCCATGTTGGTAGTGGGGACTGGACTCAGGTCCTCTCTAAGAGTAACAAGCACTCTTATCCCCTGAGGCATCTCTCCAGAGAGGCTGACTCCTAAGACTCACAGTTTGGGTAGGGAGGCTCACCCATCCAACACCAGCAACAAGCAGTGCTGCTTATCTAATGATGGATGCTGTCCGCGTGATGTGATATCTACACAGACAATCCTCGTTTTCCTTAGTGCTCCAGTTCATGCTAACCAACCCAATGTGATTGTCAGAGTAACCGTAAAAGTGACTAAGTATTACCCCTGGTTCACAGTAGACATGCCAGTGCCCAAGACAGGCTCAGTGTGGACGTGTATATGACATGCGGAGGCTCTTCTGGGTATAGCTGTAAGGTCAACAAATTGGAAAAGCCACAAGTCACCCTTGGGAAAGATTAAATACACTGACATCCTCCAAATTGATTTACCTAGATCAGACCACATGTTAATGAGGCAGCCAAGTTACTCCAATTCATGACTACTATTCTAAATATAAGGGTTTGAACATGGAAGAGGTGGAGCTATGGCACATGAGGGTTCCCGACTTGGCTTTTCCACCCCACTGTCTGGTCCAGTGTCCTCAGAGTGCCTTTGAATTGCTGCCATTCCAAACAACATCTGGAGAGCATATCTGCTGAGAAACTGAGGCGAGGAGCTTTTATTCTCTTCCCCAAACCCCTGGATGAATGAACACAAACGCTCTTGGCTGGCAACCACAAGTACTTAGATTTTTTCTGAGTTCAGACATTTCTAAGTGCCCTAAGAATTCCTATTATTTGAAGGGTGTCCTTGAAAATGCCTCTCACTTCTGAGGGACTAATCCTGAGTCCTCAGAGAATTCGAAACATTATTTGTACCATGGTTGCACGGTTCCACTGAAGCCCCACTTCATCCAAACTGTGACATGGGAAGCTGAGACTCTCATTAGGTTTATCCATTATCAAGACACAAAGTTCATCCCCTTATCAAAGGATGTTTATGGGTATGTGTCTAGGATGAGTCACACACAAAAACATCTTGCAGAAATCATATCGTGTACTTTCCTGCAGGTAAGAGCAAAGTAAGATGCAGACAGCAAAGATGCTGAGGAAGTTTGGAAGTTAGCTCAGTCAGTAAAGCTGAGTAAGCATGAGAACCTGAGTTTAGGTCCTAGCACCCACATAAGAAGCTGGCCAGGGGACTAGAAAGAGGTGACACCATGTACCAGAGGTGGGATGTCCTGCAACTGCCTGTAGCTGCAGCTTCAGGGGATGCTTTGCCTCTGGCTTCTGAGGGCACCTACAATCACATGTCCAGACACATGCAGACACAGATGCATACACACAATTAAAGATAAAATAAAATTTAAAAATAAGTTAAACAAGACAAGAAAGACATACTGAAGATAGTGTGTATGCTTCAGCTTCAACTGTCCAAGGAGTTCATCATCAAATAAAGCAGCTGGAGATGATAAAAGACGGAGCCAGCAGCTGATGTGTCTGCCACACTGAAATTTGAATCTCAAATAATTCTTACACATAACAAAATGTCTTTGTGAATTGCAAAAAATAATAAAGAAAGAAAACAAAACATTCATCTGTGGCTGGCCCATACTAAAACCTGGATTTGGCCCCCTAGCTCATAGTTTACTGATCCCCACTTTTAACTCATAACTTTGATAACATGATCTGTTCATTTCCATTTGACTTTGGAGTTCCTTATTGACATGAGGTCTTCCCAGATGAATAGATGAGATCAATGGAACCATGAGACATGCACAGAACAATTAAATAGACGCAGTGCAGGAAATTCCAAACTGTACTTTGGTAGATAGAAGGAAAAAGACAAGAACTAATTGTATTTCCCTTAGAGAATTGCTTTGAGAAAGTCTACTACGCTTTTCTTGTATTTTTTTTTTTCAGAAGAATATTCTCAAATTCCTAATTTCGGGATTTCTTTTCTAACAGATGAATATTCATCCCCCCTTTTGGTTAGAAAGCTGAAATAAAAGTCACCATTTCTACATGTTGTTAATTTAATTTAGTCTATACACACACACACATACACACACACACACACACACACACACACACACACACACACACACACACACACACACACACACACAAATGTATCCACATCAATTTCTTTTAGTTCAGGGACTTGCCACTTAGAAGCAGGACACAGGGACTAGAGAGATGGCTCAGGGTAAATTCAAGTACTACTCTTCCAGAGGATGCAATTCAGGCAGCTCAAAACTGCGTATGACTCTTGCTCTGGGGGATCAATGTCCTATTCTAGCCTCTATGGGCACCTGCACATGTGTTGTGTATACACACACACACACACACACACACACACACACACAAATAAAAAGAAGAAAACATTGAAAAGTTAAAAAATCAAGAGCAGCCATCCTTCAGCCTTCTCTTGTGTACCTTGGCCACTTTATGAACAGGTCCTGCTGCTCAATCAGAGATAAACTCAAACCTCAGCTCTTTGGCTACAGAACTCTGAATTGGACCTCCTGTGTAGATTCAGGTTGAAGCAAAGTTCTTGGATTCTAAATATTTGTTGGTAAATGTTGCACCACCAGCTACTGGGAAATTGGTTCCAACAGGTTGGGCAAAGCCTGCTAAGCAAACAGTGTAGCCATGAGGACCCTGGTCAGGAAGCAGCCTGAGTTTTTACTTCCCTTGAGCCTTGTGAAAAGTCAGCTTGTCCCCAACCATTCCCCCATTGTCACCCTGTTGTGGTATATGACATCTTTGCCTGTGCAGTGACATCTGTAAGCTTGTGGGAGTGTATTTTGTGACGGGCTCACTGTGCACCACGCACTGCGCACGTTCACCATCTAGGTTGCTCTGTTCTTTGTAGTCTTTCTGTGTGGCAGGGAGCTAAAAGCGACATCCCTACGGCTTCCTTTTAGTGGGAGTGGGTGCTCTTATAGTGAAGGAAGCTGTGGGGCTCAATGCTTTCTTAAAGCAGATTCCTCTCCTTAAAGGAAAAAAAAATCTTAGATTTCAAAACCTTTTCATCTGCCCCCAGCCCACACCCCCAAATCAGACAGGCCAGATGTTTGTGAAAACTGCAGTTTCCACAATCAAAGGTACAACATTTACCATAGCTTTTATCAAAGATTTCAATTCCCCTCATCTTAAGGAAAATGACCCTTTTATTTTGTTGTGGACATAAAATTATGGCCCTGGGAAAATTGGAAGCATTTCTGTTGAGGGAAATCAATTCTCTCACTGCCGTATATGATCAACATGTCATGGCCATCACCCAGATAATAACGGCAAAGTACAAGTAAAAAGGCTGGTAATACTGGCTACAAAGGTGAAGAAGACAGAAACGGGAGAGCACCCCCGCCCAGTCATGCTTGCAAAAAAAGAAAGAAGATTAAAACTCCTCTGTGGGTTATTCTTGTCCTTTCATTTTCTTCCCCCCCCCCTTCCCACTCGTTTCCCTTTGCAGGAGTATAAGTATTTTATTTTGTGTATGAATCTGCCAAAGCATTAATGAAAACTGTAGACACGTGTCTTCCTGGAAAAGAGTAAGCACTTTATGTGTAAACCACGCTGGCTCCTTTTCAATCATCCTGTTAATGGGTGGCTAATTGTCAAAAGATGTGACCAGCCTGAGATGACCCAAGAGTGTGTTTAGGTGGGAGGCAGAAGGGAAAGTGGAGAAGCTGAGTCTTAATTTGGATCCTGCAAACAAAAGGCGGCCTCCCATCTGACCTCACTGCTACAGTGTTAATGGCTCTCTCCCTACTCCCCCCCACTGCCACTTAGCATCCTTTGTGCCCCACCCTGGGAAGCTTCCCGGCAGAAGTGTACATTAGCAGAACTCTACAGTTACAAAATGCAGCTTACTTCAGACGAGGGGGTGAGAGGGGGGGACCTTCAGAATGATTAAGTGTTCTTTGGACAAACACATCCAGAGCTGTAAAAGTGCCATTTTTATTTCAGGCAGGCCTCTCAGTGATGTCCCTACGATGACCACCTAGTACAAAGGAGTGTTGTGCCCAGGTTGTTGGGGACCCTGTGCACGATCTTCCCTTTCCCAAGGGAGCTTCTCCTCACGTGAGGATGTGGGAAACCGAAGCTGTGCTCACGCTTGCCAAGGCTGTGTCCCAGGAAGCAGCAGACAGAATTCTGGCAGAAGTTCAAATATTTTAAATGATCCAACCATTTGTAAACATTATGGAATGAGTCTTGTTGTTTGTGAAGGAAAGCGTATACAAAACTGAGAGGAGAAACTAACCAAGGAAATCCAGGCTGAGGAATTCTCATAGGTACGGTCATGCATGAGATACATACTGCACAGTTATTGTTGTTCATGTTGTTGTTGATGATGATGAAGATGATGATGATGATGATGATGATGATGATGATGAAGATGATGATGTGGTGATAAACTACCTTAGGGAACTTGCAAGCTCATGAAAATATACCAAATGAAACTGGCTGGTATGTTTTGCTCCATACGCCTTGCAATCTGACTTTCATTCAGACCTATGGAACCTATGCAAAGATGAAAGGAGAGAGCTGACTACAAAGTTGTCCCCTAATCTCCTCATGTACTCTGTCACACACACACACACACACACACACACACACACACACACACACGAATGTGCGCTGACACATGCACACGTACACACACACATGCACACGTACACACACATGCACACACACACGTACACACACATATGCACATACACACACACACACACATGCACACACGCACACATGCACACACGCACACAATTTCAATGGCAGAGCATGGTGCTACACATCTTTTGTCCCAGCACTTAGAAGGTAGAGGCAGGTGGACCTCTGTGAATTTCAAGGCCAGCCATGCCTACACAGAGTTCCAGACCAGCCAGAGCTACATAGTTAGACCCGGTCTCACAGAACAATAAATGCACAGAAAGATAAACAAATTAAAGGAAGACATATATAACTAGGTTGAAGCCCTTTGTGAACAAAGGAGAAATGTTTAGTAACACACCTCCCTGTGTGTAGCATAGTCTGTTGGGCACTGAAGAACCAGCAGATGTTTTAGCTATGAAAGGCCCACATCACCCTGCTCCTGACAGCAGTGGTCGGTGCTGCATCTCTGGACTTCCAAACACCTTATACCATTATTTCCAGAGAGTCGGCAAGCAATCTCTAGACAAAGCCTGATGCTAGTGATATCTGTGCCAGTTCCGTTTCTTACTTTTATGACTGAACACCTGACAGGGAAAGACTTAAAGGAGGACAGGTTTATTTCATTTCACATTTGTCCACTGTGGCAGAGAAGGCAGGGCACAGAGTGCCTGGTGACTGCTAAAGCAGGATGGTGAGGTCAACTGCTGTCTCCATAAAACAAGAAGGAAAGGGAAGCTGGGTTAGAACTGGAACCAGGACCATCCTGCCACTGACCTACTTTCTCTAGCCAGGTCACAACTTCTGAAGCTTCCACAGTGTCCAAGAGTGTAAATACAGGTGCAAATACAGGTGCCTATCTGGACATTTACATTCAAACTGAAAGGTTGTATAAGATTATAAGACCTGGCTCCAAAGGAGGTTGGTGTAGGATACTTTCTCACCACTAACTTGATAACATTTTCTTCAAAGTGTGTTTTTTCACATGCTTTGGATAGGTATGTGGTTGTCTTGAATTTATTTAAAGATAACTTTAAACCATTTTTATTTATTTATTTTTAAGAATTTTAATTGCATTTTATTCATTTATGTGTGCGTGTGGGGGGTGTATGTGTGTTTGTGCTTGCGCTCACACGCACATGTGTGCGCCAGTATGTGTGTGCTCACCATCACATGTACAGATGCACACATTGGAAGCTCAGAGGTCAACTTGAAGAGTTGGTTCTCTTCCTCTACAATGCAGGTTTCATGGATCTAACTCAGGTCATCAAGTTGGGTAGCAAGCCCCTTTACCTACTGAGCCACATCACCAGCCCCCTCTTTAAACATTAAGAGCAGTCCAAAGAATTCTTCTCTTGGCCCATTTCCTATCCACTCTTCCCTACAAGGGGTTGGACCAGGTCAGAATATAAACCCAAGTCAGGAGAACAGTGCTGCCTCTTGGGGGATACTTTGCTAGCTGTGCCCACTAAGCCCTGTGGCTGTGAAGCTCACACTGACCAGACAGGAGCAAAGAACATGTGTTGGAAATGATTAAACTCAGAGGCTTATTGGAGTGGAATGGGTGGGAGAGGCGTTCAAAGAGCACTTCCTGTCGGTTAGTAAAAGCACATCAATAAAAAGAGATCAATGGCTGCTTGTTTTCTAGGAATCTGCTTCGGATTCAGCAAAAGTCTCCCTAGTTATGCTGCATTTCTGATAGGATGGATTAGAAAGAATATGGCTTGTGTTAGCATAAAATATCTTGAATACAAGTGTTCCTCCAGGATGTTGTGCCTTTCCCCGTGGACCAAAATACAGGGAAAAAAAAGTAAGAGACGACTCAAGCAATGTTTAAATAACAAATAAGAGAGACATGGTGCGGAGAAGTATGGTACTAAGTAAATTGATTAGTTAGAAAGTTTAATTAAGATGCAGATTTTGAAAGATCTTTTAGTAAGCTCTGTAAGATAAGAAATTCCGTGGCTTTTTTGAAGCAAAGGGGACTGTGGATAACATGCACTGGTTTACATCACTTGAGTTGTTCATAACAGAATGAAGGTTGTGTTTTTCTTTAGCTCTGTAGACTCTTGACTGCCATGTGGAAATTTGCTCCAAACACTAAAGCTTCCATCTTGGGGATGGGAGCAGCTGTTTAAGGCACAGGATGTTTCCTGTAGGGAAGCTCATTGAATCAGAAGATGAGGAACTCACTAGGTTCAGGATGTTCCTGAAACTGCTTGGATGGTGCTCAGATTAACTGAGCTACCAGAAAGAGACACCTTCCAGCCTGTCCACCTTCCTGAAGAGCTGTGTAGTGAGTTCCAGGGAGCCAGCTTTCCAAAACCGTTACTCATGCTGAGGCGGACATTTGTGACACAGATGTCTTTGGGTCATTTTGTTCATGTATGTAACCCCTTACCCATACTCCTGTTAAGTAAACCCAATAAAATCATTGGTTCACAAAGTTGGACTTTGGAAGTATCCATACTCTGGTCTGTTGTTTCCCTGTCTGCTGGGGTATGTAGTCATTTGTTCTTGTCTCCCTAGGGAAAGTGACATGTTATACTGACATCTTGACAGCATGCAATTTTCAGATTAACTTTACTTAAAACTTATGCCCAAGTATTCCTGTAATAAAGTTATCAACTCCTCTCAGTCTGCTTCCTCATGTGATAGACAGCTGGACATTGGATGACAACAAAGACCTCTTCAGTATGAGGTCACTCTCTGTTGTGATCATTTATGTGTTTGTTGTTACGTGGTGTGCCTTGCCAATTCTTCATCAGCTTCGCACCTTCACAATTTTAATAGCTGACAAGTGTTTTGGTTTGAATGAGAAATGCCCTTGTAGTCTCATATATGTGAACACTTGGTCCCCAATTGGTGCCACTGTTTGGAAAGGTTATGAAACCTTTAGAAGATAGAGCCTTGTTGGAAGAGCTGAGTCACTGGAGTGGTCTTTGAAGTATGATAGACTGGCCCTGCTTCCTGTCTCTCTCTCAGCTTCCTGTGTGTGTCCCAACTCCAGGATGAGGTTTGTATCTGGAAGCCCTCTTCTCTGTTAGGGTGGGTCTTTCCTTACATTACATTCTCCTGGTACCCTCCTTACTCCAGTCCTAACCTTGTATGTCAAGTGCACAGTGCATTTTATTGCCTTTTGTGTTTTGTTCTTCATAGCCCTATAATGTGTATGATCTGCCATTATCCTATCAGTCTTCCAAGAGGGTGGTATTATTACTTTTTCTATTCTACAGAATGAAGTAGTTTAAAATTGCTCAAAAATAGCATGAGGAATAACATATATCATAGCCAGAACCTATTGTGGGATATTGTAGGTATTTGTCGAATGTCCTCTTGAACTCTAAGGGTGCAGCCTCTCTTACACTGTGACAGGAAAGGTCTTTCTCTTCCTTCCAAGACTTCATTCTAACCTATTTTTCAGCACTAATTCTTTCAGTATCAATGACTTCCCCATGCTCATATATTATTTGTTATTCATTTTACAAATATTTATTGGTGTTATAATCTCTAATTTTCCTTTTGAGGGTATTAATGGCTGAGTAGATTGGCCAGCCTTTGAGGTGAAGTCCCTGTGATAAATAAATTCTACATTCTTAGAGAGTCTGAACTTATCATGCTTTAAGTTCTTTCTATTTAATTTATTTTTTTAAAAGATTTATTTATTATTATAAAAAAGTACACTGTAGCTATCTTCAGATGCATCAGAAGAGGGCGTCAGATCTCACTATGGGTGGTTGTGAGCCACCATGTGGTGGCTGGGATTTGAACTCAGGACCTTTGGAAGAGCAGTTGGTGCTCTTAACTGCTGAACCATCTCGCCAGCCACATTTCATTTATTTATTTGTGCATATGTGTATGTGGTATGCATATGGCACAATCCATTGTGGAGATCAAATAGCAACTTGTAAAAGTTGGCTCTCTCCTTCCACCACGTGGGTCCCTCGTGTCACACCTCTACCCACATAAGCCATCTTGCTGGCCCAGCACAAGAGCGCGAAGTTTAAAGACATTTTCATTTTCAGTCAGCTTTCATGGATGAGGAAACTTCACTGAAAGGGATAACAGCTGCATTTGTTGGAGACAGAAGAGTCTGCATTTAAACTGCTATGCTGTTGTTTACTTGGTGGCAAAAAAATAAATTGCATAACTCTTTGCATTTCAATGACCTACCTTCACTGTCAGTTTCCAGAGATTAAAAATCAGACCAAATCATGAAGGACACAAGCCATTCTTTGCCTGGTAAATATCCACTATAATCATTTTGGCAAGCTTGAGACTAAAGGGCCCCTGTGCCTGCCCTGGTAGAAGTCATCTGGCCTGGCTTTGTACTTTGAGCTCCTTCTGTTGTTTGGAACGGCCACTTTGCCAGCTGCTGTTCGTCCAACACTGATGAGGTGACTCAGTATTTGTCTTTCGCTACTACCGGGTCCTTGTGAAATCTCTCCTGATTTTGTACTACATCTCCCCAGATTATGAAGCCCAGTGGCTGCTGAAGCAGTCATGTTTCAACTCTTTCAGCACAGTGTCACAAAACTATTAAATAGGGAGAGATAGAAGGGACTTGGGGTGGTCATATCTGGGGACTATCAGGAATCCTGCATTACCTGGTCTGTTAGATGCTTCAATATTATTGATTTGTCTCTCACACATCTGGCTCCTAGGGCAGAAACATGAATGTGATCCATGCCTGCTGCAGGGAGCTGAAAGCACAGGGCTGTAGCAAGAGCGGCTGTCCAGTTACTCAAAAACACTACAAGACACACCAAGAGATTACGTCAAATAAAATCAAGGCACTGGTTTTCTTCTAAAAGCTTTTAAAATCATGAAAAAGAAAGCATCTTTCTTTTTTAAAAAAATGGGAGAAACGGCTTCAGGAAACAGATACATGTGTATGTGCAGATAATCTTTATGATGTGTACACATGAAATTTGAAAATGAAAATTTTGTCAAATATGTATGCTGACATCTCTAAGTATCATAACTGGCTATGGATCTTTGAACTTTCACTGATGGGACACACTTGCTAGGAGCAAAACAAAGATAGAAAAGAACACCACACAGATTTTCCAGTCTCCTATGTGTGGCTCTCTTAGTTGCTGCTTCTTATGATAAACTGACATCTTGTATGTTGGTAGCATGCAACTTTTTTTTATCTTTATATAAACCAACTACAGGAACAGTGTGCAGAGTTTTAGATATTCTCCTATCAAATTTCACTTATTATTTGATATCTTTTCTAATTTTTTTCAGTTTTATACCACTGAACATAGCTTTGAACTTTGGATCCTCTGCCCCCACCTCCCAAATATGAACATTACAGATATGCATCACCATATCTGGTTTATGATCATGTTGCTGGGATCAGAACTCAGGACTGACTGCATGTGAGGCAAACACTCTACTAATTGAGTCACATCCACAGGCCAATTATTTGATGTTTTATTCAATAAACTAAATTTGTTTGATGCAAACAAAGGCTTGGAATGAAGCTCTCTCAGGCTTGTACAAGAATGGCTGATCCTTTCTGATTCTATAGTGCCTTTGTACCAGGCTGCACTGAGCTTGGTGGGTGTACCTCACTGGGAAATGAGTCTCTTCATGAAGAGCCAGGTACTCGCTTCCCAGCAACACGGCTTAAGTAAATGCCCAACTCAGACAGTCAACATTACTGTCGCAAAAAATCTTCCCCTGTGTCACGTCACCACACATTTGTCATTAGGGAACTGCACACCCAGGCATGTCATAAATATTTGGTCTACACAGACCCTGCTTGACCTTCTTGTGAGACAGCAGAAAAAAATCTTATCTTCGTCCTTGGAAAATGTACAATTAAATGAAGGGAAAGTTTGAATGTGGCCTCTGAGAGACTTTGTTTCCCTGAAAACAAAATCATTTTGTTCTAGTCAATCAATAACCCTACATGGTAAATGTGAATCGCAGGCTCGGAACGAGGTTATCGGCCATAACATTTCTTAGCACTTTCATAATGTTATCAGGAATTAGAAGGTAACACTTATCAAATATTTACAAGCTGTGTGGGACACAGCACAGGGTAAATACACGAATCTGATAATATCCAAGCTGCATTTTAACACAGATGCAAAAAAATCTCAGAAATGTTTGCTTTGCAATGATGTATTCTTCACTCTGTAAAAATTTAACTATAGTGATGCTCTAGTGGCAGGTGGAAGGGGTCACAGGACAGCAAAGGTATCTCAGGTGAAAGGTCGGGATCAGCATAGAAAGACATACCCCAGACTGCACAGGTTGCCCTTGCCAGGTAAGAAGGATCCTAATATCAGCATATATTGAAAATGTGAAGCAAATAACATTTATTTCCATTGACTGTATATGAAGGCATAAAGTAACACAACACAACACACACTCACTCACACACAAATAGCTCAAATTCTATGAGCAACTCTATTCTCCTTTGTGTAGCCACTTGTGACATTTGTTCAATTCCATGGGAACAGAAACTTATTTGTTTTTCTCCCTTCACAGTTTGGACAGTTTGCTTCTGTAGAGGGTTCACTCATAATCAAGAGCCTTCATGATCTCCTCCCTCACAGCAGATCTTCTATTAAACAGGTCAAAAAAGAAAGAGAGAGAGGGGGAGGAGAGAGAGAGAGAGAGAGAGAGAGAGAGAGAGAGAGAGAGAGAGAGAGAGAGAAGAAAAGGATGAAGAAGATTAGAGGAGATTAACCAGAAAAATAAGAACCTCACAGCCCCAGTACCCCAACCCCTACAATTACCTTGATCTGCTAAAGTTAAATGGCCAGGAGGTATCCTGCATGCTGCTGTCTCTTCCTTTTCTCTCTTTTGGGCCAAGTCTGGAGTACAGAAATTGGCAGGATTTGAGTGGTTATAACTGAATAATAAGACATGGGTATCATGGTCAGACAGGTAGAGGACAATGAAACATAAATTTCCAAAATAAACAATTACTTAAAAAATTAAATTATGTTGGTAGGGTATAAATATATACACACATATAAATATATAAATACATATGTATATGTATATGAGTGTGTATATTTCCAGAGGGTTTACACTGTTGATTTCTTAGCTCTTCAATCTGAGAATTGTTTGGGTCAACAGCAGAGATGTACCACAGCTAAAAATTCAAGTTTGCAAGAATCATTAGAAATAAGGACAGATGGTCTTAAAGAATTCTAGCAAACATTTTCCTTCTAAAATTATAATTTGGAAAATTCACGTATAAGAAATTTAAAGCTAAAACTAAACCAGAATCAATCTATGTATCTATCTATGTATCTATGTATGTATGTATCTATCTATCTATCTATCTATCTATCTATCTATCTATCTATCTATCTATCTATCTATGTATCTACTATATTACCTATCTAATATAAGTTTAGCATTCTGATACATCTTTAATACTGCAGGTCATGATGGGTAATTATTTTTATTTATATATGTATGAGAAAATAATAAAATATAGAACACCATAAGCTTTAAAACCAGGCTGTAAAATACAAACCATTTGCCATTCATCACACTGCAGAGTTAATGGCAATTTGCCCTGTATAAATACGAGTGAGAACACAGAGAGTCTTATAACTAATTGACTTCCTGCCCGGGGCACTCAAACATCTTTCTGCAACTCTGGATCTGTCCCTCCAGGATACCACTGCCAAAATGATCAACACAAGGAGCCCAAATAACAATTTATTCTGCCCAAAGGACATTGTGCCCCAAGTCTCCTGGCCAGATGAATTGGCACAATTACATCCTTCTCTCTTGCTTTGCCCCCTCAAGATATCTAAGGTACCAGGGCTTTACATGTGTGATGATTCAGGGCAGAAAATCTACTAAGAAAGAAGACAGGACTGGGAGCATCTGCTCAGAGTCTCAGGGACAAACTGATGGAGCACAACACAACCATCCTCCCTCGACTACCTCAAGAATTCACCGACCCTCAGGCACATCCACAGATCAAGTGGAGGGTTAAATCCTTTCCTGGCCCCTCAAACAAATAAATTGACATTAACCAACAATGACCTCAAGTTAGCCAATTTCAAGATTTCTTTTTTCCACCTATACCTTCCCAACCCCTTAAGTACCAGTTCTTTGAAGACCTGCATACAAATGTCAGCCTCATTCACTGGGTTTGGGTAGCTTTGGGCTGCAAAGCGGCTGGGCTCACAGGGAAACAGAACCCTCTACTTGAAGGTGTACATTGCTCACTTGTCTTTGTTTGTTTATCTCTTTTGTTTTTTAATGACTATTTATATTTGCTGGGTCTCTTGTGCCCCCCCCCCCCCAGCAAACTCTCTTCTTGGTGGACTTACTTCACACAGCAATTGCTTTTTAAAAAGCTTTTTACTTAATTTTGTTTGCAAGTCAGTTTCACTCAGTTTGGGGTGGAGTAGGGGTGAGGATTCTTCTAGGGAAGGTTGCAACTGACCTGAGCTTATACAGCAACAAGTGCGTTGCTCCTGAAAACACATCTCTCAATGCAAACAGGATCAAGTGCGGGGGGGAGGGGGGCAGAACAAAGAGTGAGACCTGCAAAAGGAAGGGGGTTGCTTCCACAGACAGGCTCCATAGTCTCTCATCTCCATTCCCCCAATGGTGCTCACATATTGGACAAATGACTGGGGCCTGTGGAGTATTCCCCAGTGCTTTTAGATAACAATATCTAGAATATTCTGCAGCTTCCTGCCAGGGAATTACTCACTACCAGCCTTTAACTGCCATTAGAAAAGATAATGCTGTTATTTGGTGAGAGAGGAGGTAAGTAGGAAAAAAAAAAAAAACACATGTCAAATAGAATTTATGAGCGGGTGTTTACTTGGACTGAGTTTCTTCACTGGGTCCCAGCAGATGAACATAAACATAGGCTCATAGTCACTAAGGCTCTCTGTGACAAAGCAAAACAGAACTGCTTCTTTGTGTGCTCTGACCAAGAAATCAGTACATTAGCCATAGCTCTATACAACCCTGCTCCCTGCAAAGATGTTAGCCTCAAAGCAGCTAATCAAAGAGGACCCAGTCCCCTGGGGCCTTCAGCCTCTTCCACTTTTACAAGGAAACTTACAGGAAGCAACCTGACATTAACTGATCTGCTTTTTGCACTCTGGCCATTCCCTTTAGTGTTCCAGGCCTTTAAAATGACTGCTCTGCCAACACCCGGTGGAAATCAAATCTGTTCTGTGCTCCTGGGGTTTCCCAGTTCCTCTGTAGCGAGGAAGCGCTAATTAGATCTTCAAATCTCACTTTGCTGAAATACTGTTCTTTGACGTTCAAAACCAATCTGCACCCGGTTACTGTCCATTTCAGCTTTGAGACACTCACATAGTTTCTTACTGAACCTTTTATATTCATCGTCGTCGTTGTCGTCGTCGTCTTCATCGAGATAGGATCTTACTATGCAGTCCAGGCTAGTGCTGCTATCCAGTTAATCACCCCAAGGCCTCGGCTTCCAAAGTGATGAAATTTCAACTGCATTTGGCTCCACTTTACCTTTTTGGCAAATGAGGAAACTGAGGCTGGAACATATCACCTAGTATCATACACCTAGTCAATACTGAGTGATACCCTATACTATTTAAATTAAGTGTTTGCCATAGCTGAGGGGAACAATTCCAGGCTGTGTGTGCATGACAAGAACACATGGCCAGGAGGCTGGCAAAGCTGCAGAACCCAGACCTGCAATTTTTAAACCATTCTTGACTCTTATTGGAGATCTCTGTATTAAAGCCATGCTTGGAATCCAAGCTTCAGAACCCCCAAGATCTTAGTTTTGACTTTAGGCTCTGACTTGTCCTGAGAGTTCTGTGACCTCTAGAAAGGAGGTTTAGTCTGAAGTCAGGTTGGTAGTGGAGGTGGGGGGCTCAAGAATAAGGCCTGTCCCATGGAACCCAGTCTCAAGAAGAATTTGGAAAAGAGGGGTATGGAGTAGAACACCTTTCTAAGTTGATTTAAGTTCTTTTTATAAAACGAGAGTTTTCGAGTGAAAAAAAAAATGACAGAAAATTTCCCAAGATAGAACTAATGAGCTATCTCCAGGGAATGAAATGTGGGCTGTACATGGGAAAATGTGGCAGCCCTGCCTCCATCGTCATAGCTGTATAGTCTTCTATACCTGACTAACCTGACATTGTGTGGTCAGGGACAAAATGTGCTTGAGATTGCTCTGACAGGATTCGGGGAGCCTGTGGTTAAAATGATGTGAATGTGGCCCAGGAATGGCTCGTTCATTTTAGCATTCTTTCATTTTTCCTGCCTCCAGCATGGTCTCTAAGAAAGTGATGTTTGCGGTTTGAATCTACAGAAAGGAACTCAGCCTTCAACCTAAAGGAGGAAGGGTAAATCAAGCCAGGAGGCAAATTCAGCTGCTTATGTGTGAAAAAGTGAATGTGTTTTCCCTTAAATTCCAGTAACACAGAAGCCTGGGTTGACACCATGGAAGATGTCTGTGATTAGTGAGCTAGTAACTATCTACCAAAACTTTAACAGCTCATCTCTTCTAACCATGCTAGGGTCCTACCCTTAACTGAGTAGTTTCCTTGAGCTTGGGGAGTTCCAACAGGATAAAAGCTGATCTCAGTGATGAGCTGGTAAGATGTGTTTATCTCCTAATTACAATCAGTAATGAGCTGGCAAGATGTGTTTATTTTACAACAAGGAAATGAATGACCAGAGTAGGTCATAAATGCATTAAATGCATCAAACTGTAAATGTGTTAAAGAGCATGTCTATGAATCTTCATCTTCTCTTTGTGACACTGTAGATGTTCAGAAGTTACTAAAAAGTAAGTGAACTTCAAATTCAGATGTTCCATTTTAATGGAGGTTGTTTCCTTAGAGTATCAGGACCTCCATTCATCAGTAGAGAACAGCTTTCCTTTGAGGGTCATAGTAGGGAAGCAATTAAAAAAAAAAGAACTGAAAAGCTTTTTTATTTTTCTGCTCTTTATCAAAGGTTTCTTTTCTTATTTTTAGTTGTATATGTATTATGTGTGTGTGCATATGCATAAGTGATCATAAGCAAGTGAGTGTACATGGTGGAAGAGAGCAGAGGTGCTGGGTCTGCTGGAGGTAGTGGGACACTCATGTAAAAATCTGGCGTAGCAGTGAGCCTCCTGTAACCAGCACTGCAGAGACAGAGATATGATCATTAACAAACTCTCGGAGAAACCCCAGAGTGGGATTCAAGATGTTGAGACCCAGAGCTTCATAAGAGACAGCTGCACAAGTTCCAGCTGCTGGCCTGCCCAGAGAACTCACATTTGCCCTTTCATGGTCTCTTTCTTGCATCCTAGACCTCAAATCTACCACATTACAATTTTGACCAAATATGTTCTTGTTTCTCTGGGTTCATGTAACAGAAGGGATAACCAAGAGATTGATTGGATTGGTGATGGCTATTAAGGAAGAAGTGGTTTTCCTGTGGCACCATTAAATAGCAGTGGACCTCTTGCTTTACTTTCCCCTCTACCCCTTATTCCTCTTGGTCCCCTAAAAACCACAGTAGTATCATGCTTGTCTTCAGCAAAACTTCAGAGTATCCATGACCCCATTTCCTATCCTTCTGGATAATTCTCTAAAGGTAATATATTGTTTTTATCCTATAAGAGCTTTAATTTCTTAGTTATTATTTTATTAAAGAGCTGGAGCTTTAGTTTTGTGAGTGAGTAGGATGAAGATTGTCAAATGTTGAGGGGGAGAAAAAGAATGATGGGATGTTATCTTCTGTAGAAAAAAAAGTGTGTCACACATGTCAGGAACTGACAGGGAAAACCACACAGACATTCATAGCCAAAGACATGATGGACGCTTAGGGGACTAATCCCAATGCATACTTTGTTTTCTGTGTAATGGGATGTCAGTTCTGAAGAATAAACAGCCTTTCCTGAATCCAGAGTTATAAGCACTTATTTGTCGAGATAAAGTACAGAGAAGAAATATTGTGCACTGTAGCCCATAAGTCAACTCCTGGGCCTCTTGGGTAAGCAAACAGGAATTTGAATATTTTGACTCAATGGATTATGAGTTGGAAAACTGAAAGAGCTAACAGATCATGATTGTGATCTGAAGCAATTTAGACATGACTCCCAGAATTTCATCTGTATCTGAAATGCTAATATCAATTATAAATAGAAGTGCCACAAGAGGGGATCCCCACCAAAAGGCAATGAGCCTCGGGGGCCTTAGGTAAGCATAGCTCAGGGACAAAGGCTAAATCAAAGATTTTTCCCTTTGAATATGGTATCTGATATTTCAAATTGGTGGTCATGGTGGCTTTAAACCCCCCCAGTTCCAATAAAAATTCTAAAGAAGGGTGCCTGTCAGTTTTTTAAAATTTAACTTTTAGTCCTCTTTCATACACTACATCCCAAACAGTATCCACCCCCTCTACTCTTCCCAGTCCATCGGGCCACCTCCCCTCCTACATCAACTTCTCTCTCTTTTCCTTCAGAAAGGAAGAAAGAAGAAAAGAAAGACAGAAAGAAGAAAGACAGAAAGACAGAAAGAAGAAAAGAAGAGAAAGAGAAAAGATCACATCTCCCAGGAATAGCCACTTAACATGGCCTAATAAGATACAATAAGACTGGGCATAAACCCTTATATCACAGCTGGATGAGGCAACCAGTAGGAGGCGGAGTCTCAAAAGCAGGCATAAGAGTCAGAGAGCCCATCCCCTACACTTTCATTGTTGGGAATCCCACTAGAACACCAAGCTACACAAGCAAAAGCTATCTGAAGAGGATCTAGCTCAGACCCATACAGGGACAATGTTTGTCACTTCAGTTTCTGTGAGGCCATATCAGCCTGCTTAGTTGATTCAGTGGTTCATGTTCTCATGGTGTCGTTGGTGCCTCTGACTCGTACAGTCTTCCTCCTCTCTTCTGTGGAGTTCCTCTTGCTCCACTTAGTGTTTGGTTGTGGGTCTCTGCATCTGCTCCCATCACTTGCTGGATGATGCTCTTCTGATCAACTGAGCTAGGTACCAATCTATGAGTATAGCAGAATATAATTAGGAATCTTTTGTTGTTGTTGTTTTGTTTTGTTTTGTTTTTTTGAGACAGGGTTTCTCTGTGTAGCCCTGGCTGTCCTGGAACTCACTCTGTAGACCAGACTGGCCTCAAACTCAGAAATCTGCCTGCCTCTGTCTCCCAAGTGCTGGGATTAAAGGTGTGCGCCACCACCGCCCAGCTATAATTAGGAATCTTTTCATTGACTTTTTTGCCAGTCATGTTTGTTTCTATCCTAGGTCTCTGGGCTATCCTGTCTCTGGTCCCTAGCCATGTAGGAGGTGTCAGGCATGAGCTACCTCTTATGCATAGTTAGCTTTAACTGTCAATTGAGCATAGCCTCCAATCAAGCACCTGAAAAGAGTCTCAACTGAGAGATCATCCAGGTCAGACTGAACTATGAAAATGTCTATGGAGGATTATCTTGATCAATTGAGGTAGGAGAGCCCATTCTTCCATGGGTGGCACTGTTCCCTAGGCAAGTGGTCCTGGGCTGTATAAGAAAATTAGCTAAACATGAGACTTCAACCAAGCCAACAAGCAGTTTTCCTCCATGGTATATACTTCAAATTCATTCCCCAAGTTCCCTCAGGGTAGACTATGACCTGGAATTTTAAGCCAAATAAACATTTTTCTCCCCCATGTTGTTTTTTGGTCACAATGTTTTATCATAGCAACTGGAATGAAAATAGAACATTTGGCTAGAACCAAATGTTCATGTGGACATAAATGCTGATCTGTGCACTGTTTTGTCAGTTCCACATTAAAAGTCAGAGAGTATCTTGGCAAGACTCTTAGGTACTTCTGGACTCCAAGCTAATTGATTTTGATACTAGTTTTTGTTCTCTGTAAGTGAGCACTGGGTGCCAAGCATTGTGTATGAGGTCTAAGGATAGAGAATGCAGGTACCTCTAGAAAAGCACAGGCCTGTGTGATTGGTATGAAGAGCAGGAGGAAGCTGTCCTTCCAGGGTAGAATGACAAGGAACACAATCACAAATACACAAAGAATATAGGGCAGTGCAGGCTTAACGGCACAAGATTTTTATGCTTTTCTTCTTTTTTTCCTTTTCTATGGAGGAGAGCAATAGATTTGTGTCTAAGTGGATTCAGAGCCTGCTCCGTTGTGGCAATATTCTGCAGTCTTCCCATAGCTATCATGCAGGTCCTCCTCTTTCCCCAAGGTTGATGCAAACTCAGTGTTTAGGGTAATAGAATGTTAGAATATGCATTTTTTCAATCCACAGGTAGTTGACTTTGTTTTTGTTTTGTTTTTTTGTTTGTTTTTAATGCAGAGGTGGTGGAAAGTGAGTAGTCAGTCTGGCTGGACTTTTGGGTGCTTGCTCTAAGGTTAAGCAAATGTTACAGGGACTTTTCCTCTTTTTTGGCTTAGCTAATATACTTTTGGTTCACACTGATGGAAGCATACTTGGAATGGAGAAAAGAATGTTGCCAGTATATTCTGGGAATAACATGCCTCAAACACAATGTCCTGTTCAGGACACAGATAAATAAAACACTACATGCTTTCAGAGAAGCATGCCTCTGCCACCAGCACCTAGGGAGCTGGGCCCGGAGGTGAAAAAATGTTGCAGGAATGAATGTGCCTGCTGTCCTTATCCCAGGAAAGGCTGTCAGAGAGATGACAGATTAGCTTCTCTGGGCTGCTCACCCTCCAGCGTCAGCCTAGGTCTGTGGATAGGGGTCCAAGGAAGAAAACGCTTTCTAAATGGTAGGCTAGGTTCTCATTGCAGCCAGTCGCCTCAGGAGGCAAGGAGCTCTGGGGCTCTAGAAATGTGTAAGGAGGAGTTTATTGCCCAGACACTGCAGGCATGAGAGTGCCAAGGAGCAACTTCAAGAAACGAGATCTCTTTTTATTCTCGGTATACTTGGGTCCCAGGCTTCAAAGCAAAACATGTGCACAGAGGCTTCTCTTTGAAATATTCTAAACTAGCCTGTGTGGACCCTTCCTCCATTGCATAGAGATTCTCTGTTTGGGTATATTCTCTTGGGTTCTTTAAACTCTGCTACCCCACTTCAATTTAGGTAGAAATAAGACATCCTTCAATGTAAATATAGATAACTTCGAGTTTCCTATAGGAAATAAACTATAGTTTATAAACTCCTAAATCTAAGATCAGTTGTTGACTTTGTCCATGTGTAGAAAACATAGCATAGTTCCTGTGGGGGACACTGACACTCAGGGAGACTAAACGTGTAGCGTGGGGTATATGTGAAACTTCTACCTTTTCAGTTTTACTGTAAGCCTAACACTCTTCTAAAAATAAAGTCTATTAAAAACAAACAGAAAAGGAAATCAACAGTCTGTACGAAATAACCTTGACATTGCCGGGTTTCTAATACTTGGAAAGAGAAACTGCAGGCTTGTCTTTCATAATTGGGCTGGATGTAATGGAGGAGATATTTTCAAAGTGTAGACAGCTGGGTTTACAAAAACAAATTCTGCCGAACCCAAGGTCTGATGGTAGTGGGTGTAGTTACTGCTCTAGCTCTGAAGAGACAAACAGAAGAAGCAGTTTCTAATATCCCGGAAGGTCCCTGTAGGAAAGGAGAAACTCCCTGCGTGGTGGTATCTCTGCGTGCCTCCTATGGACAGAGCCCATTGGGAGCCTGACAGCAAGGGCAGCTGTTGGCACTGTTTAAGTACTCTGATCTTACAGAACACAGGGTAGAGGGTAGAAGGGCTGAGAGGGAATCTGGAGAGGAAATAGGGCTTGTCCAGCCTTCTCTAAATGTGTCACAGCACACATTTACACTGTCATTTACTCTGTCTTCTATACCTGTAGCCTGGAACACATCTTGTGTCAGAATCTATGCAATGTTTTATATTATCAAGAAAAAATATTTATCAGCTTTCTGGTTGAACTAAATATTTGCATCTACTTGAGAAAAGATTTTTATAAAGAAGTAATTAAGTGTTGTGCAAGTAACACCTTTTGATGCAGGCAGCATCCAACAAATACCTTTATCCAGTTTCAAGGACTAGTCCTCACCATTTCTTTCTCTCATGGTTATGCTGTGCTCTTTTCTGAGAAACCCATCAGTGCTCTCCTCTTTATAATCATTCATTTTAGTAAAATATTGGCTCATTTTTTGTCATCCCCACATCTCCCATTTTTTTAAAGTAGGGCAAATATAAGGGAGGCAGTTCCAATATTCATACTGCTCATGCATCCTGGTTCCCTGTGGATGACACATACTTTGTTTGTAGGATGTGGTCTACTGTGGTGCTGGGGGAGCTGATGCAGATAGGAGGTGGAGGATGGGCCAGACAGCTATCCCAGATTCTGTGCACTCATCTCCTCCTCACCCGGTGGGAATTATTAGAAAAAAATAGAGTCTGGTATTTAAACATAAATTCTCACGTAATTTGGTGCTCTTCAGTGGAGGTTTTTCAGAGCTCAATTTCAGTTTCATCTCCAAGTGGAGTTTCAGACTTACTTGACAGTGACAGATTTGCTCTTGAAAAATGAAAGTAGAAAGTGAAGTCTGGACCCTTCCA
Source organism: Mastomys coucha (assembly GCF_008632895.1). Lineage (NCBI taxonomy): Eukaryota > Metazoa > Chordata > Mammalia > Rodentia > Muridae > Mastomys > Mastomys coucha. Next base: position 68,983,475 of record NW_022196906.1, on the reverse strand, counting down.
CCCTAGCCTGACTCATGCTACTGCAGTCTCTGCCTCTCCCAGAGGTTGCTAGAAGCACAGTGATATAACCTGAGGGAAAAACTGGGCTGTCCAAACCTCCTAGGAGCAAATTGTCGTAGTAAAAGCTGTAAGTCTGCCTTTCTTTGTAAATGCATTCTTCATCCTCCCACAAGATCCAGTGTGCACTTAGACCCAAACACAACAAATAGATCAGATGGGGTTTCTCTTTTAGTCTGCTTTCTTTACTTATGTGTATGGGGTAAAATTCCTTATTGCTTAGCTGGAAGGAGAATCTAGATAGGATAATTCTGGTAAAGCACTCTGACTTAAAGCAACTTAAAGAGGAAGGAAAGGGTTTGTTTGGCTTATACATCTATAGTTGAGAGAAATCAAGACAGGAACTCAAAAAGAACTTGAAGCTGAAACCACGGAAGAAGAGTGCTTTGTCAACTCATGCTTAGGTTTCTTATACAGCCTGTGACCTGCTCAGGTAATGGTGCTGCCAACAGTGGGCTGGACTCTGCAACATCAATCTCATCCACACTGGAATGTTGACTGCCCTCATCTTTTGCAGGTCTTGTGCAGGCAAGCACAGCTGCTCTGAATTCATGAACACAGTTTTCTTATCATGTCCATAAGACAGCAATTCAGAACAATCTTCCTCACCCTTTGGCTCTTTGTTTTTTTGTTTTGTTCTGTTTGTTTGCTTTTTATTTTCTAATGTTTTGGAAGAAAACAGGCTTTATTGAAAGCTATCTAAGAGCAATTAAGGCCATTCTCATGGATCAATTTGATCTGAGTAATCCCTCAGTTGAGACTTCTTTCTCAGGCAATGATAGGAAGTAGCAAATTGACTCTTTGGTTAAGAGTGGTTAAAGATGACAAGGACAATACTCAAATACAAGTATGGATGATGATAATGATGCTCAAAACTAACTGATGGATACAGTTTCCTGAAACAAATTTCCCTCAGTTGCCATGAATCTTCATTTTAAGTACCATGTTGAGGACACTGTTTAGTTTCTGAAGGGGAACACTAAAATATGAGAAATGTTCAGGACATAAACACTGGATCATTATTAAAGACAAACTAAAGGCCAAGTACTCTAATATCTTGAATTTAATTCTATGAAAATTTGGTAGAAAAATGAAACTATTGATTATATTAGTGAACCTTTTTCAGAATATTATACTCACTGGCAATTAGACTAGACAACTTATCTTGTGGTCTTAGTTTGAACAAGCAGAATTTTGGACAGCACATCTCAGTGACCCAGTCCTGGTTATATTTCAAAGAGAGAAAGAGACTGGGTTTAGATCATTCATAAGGGACTCTCCTGTGATTTACTGTTTGATTAATATTGTTCAGTGAAAGAATCTTTTTCAGATTCAACATATTGCTTTTCCCAGAAAATACATGAAGTGGATGCCTTTTGTAAGTAAAGCTCAAACTTGAACAAATTTATCAAAAGGACATTTCCAGTTCAAAGCTCTCCATTGGTCAGATAGTTGGGGGCTGGACTAGGGAGAATCCCAAATATATTGCCTGTTACAGCCATTTCTGGACAAATATATCTTGGGTGACAGCTTCTGGTTCTTTTGCAATAGAGTCTTTTTGAAAGGCAACATAAAGCTTTCACTATATCATGTATGTCTGTATACTTTCAATGTTTGGTGATAAAATATGGAGAGAGCTTGTCAGAGTGGGAGAGTGACATGTGGTTACATATAAACTCTTTCTTAAGTTTCAGGTGGGAACAGAGGACAGAGAGTGCTGTGTAACCATCACAATTCCTCTTAAATTCTTGTCAGCATTTGACCAAGATGAGAAACTACTCTAATGACTCCATTTCTTTCCCAGAGTTATCCCTCAAAGGAGAAAAAAATAAAGGCAATAATATAGTAAGCAATTGGAGAACAGGAAATAGATTTTTTTGTTTAGAGGAGTTGTAAAATGCATGGCTTCTTTTTAGCACTCAGAAGTAGACAGAGCAGGGACCCAGCCATTTCAGACCAGATTCGAAGGTCACATTACTCATGGAGGTGAATTTGAGCAAATTTCAAAAGTGCTTTCTATGTGGAGACACCCACTGTGTTACAGCTTCTCAGACATCCCAGTGAGTGTCCATAACATTGTCGCCATTCTGAGTGGCAGATAAGCTACTCCTCAGTCTAGTCTCCCCGCCATCTACCCACTCACTCACTACCATAGTGTGTCACAGATAATTATTGTTTCTTCGATGTCTCCAAGCCAATGTGTTTTTCTTTAACTCATTCAATACCTATTTCTTGAGTACCTGTCATGTGGCAGATACTAATGACTAGCTAACATTCTCCAAGTTCCCATGTGATTTCTGCTCCAGTGAGGAGAGTAGATAAAAATAGCAACCTGCTTCTACCCACAAATAAGTATAAGAAAAATAATCACAAAATGTGATGAAGGTTAGGAGTGACTAAGATCAAATGTGAGTATTGATATGATACAGTGTGGTGAAGCAATGATATAACATACCAGGTGGGTTGCCAAAGCTCCTGACATTGTTTAGTCTACTGCTCTTAGATAGCTTTCATTAAAGCCCGTTTTCTTCCAAAACGTTAGAAAAGA
>NW_022196906.1:68968411-68980860 GCF_008632895.1 Mastomys coucha | reverse complement strand
AAAAAAACAAAGAAACAAAACAAAACAAAAACCAAAGAGCCAAAGGATGAGGAAGATTGTTGTGAATTGCTGTCTTATGGACATGATAAGAAAACTATGTTTATGAATTCAGAGCAGCTGTGCTTGCCTGCACAAGACCTGCAAAAGACGAGGGCAGTCAACATTCCATTCTGGATGAGGAAGGAAACGTGAGGCTGAGGGGTCCTCCATAGCTAATGAGATATTGATGTTTAATAGCTCTTGGGTGAAAAAAGGCCATTTTTCTTTGGGCCAGTGGCTACTGGTGAGTTGTCTATGCTCCAGTGGATAGCCCCACACTCATATATACATGGGCAGTACTAATTGGACTCAGTGGGCTTATTTTAAAAAGAGGATGTGAAATTGCAATCCTATTGGGAGGGAGTTAGGTGGGAGGTAGGAGTGGATATGATAAAAAATATATTTGCATGTTAATTAATTAATTAATATATACATTATATACACATGTATGCATAATATAAATATATATGTATATATGTATTTGATAATATATATGAAATGTTCAAAAATCAATAAATAATACTTAAAAACTAAAACAAGCAAAGAGCAAAAGAAGCAAAACACCCCATGAAAACACCCCAAGTAACCATAGCATACACAAGCAGGGAGTAACATATACAAGCTCTAAAGTAAGAAGACTTCTCAAGGCAGAAAGCATTGAAAGGAGGCCAATGTGGTTGCTGCATGTTTATGTGGGGACACAAAGTTCAGATGAAGGAGAAGCTGGGTCGGGTCACAAGACTTTGTGCCTTATATCAGGGAGTCCTCTCCAAGGGCATGATTAGTTGGGTTTAAGTAAGTGGTCATTCAATTTAAGTATTTAATCATATTCTGCCACCTGTGTCATTAGTAAATTGAAAGAGAGAAAGAGACACACACACATATATATATATATATATATATATATATATATATATATATATATATATGGGAGAAAGAGAGAGAGAGAGAGAGAGAGAGAGAGATTGGGCAGTGAAGTTGCTAGGAACTCTGCTCTGAAAGATCAGAGATGGTATTGCTAATGTACAAATTTAGGGGCTCTCCAGGGAGAGAATTAATAAGGGAATCCAAGCTCCTCCTTCTTCCTATGTCCTGTTGTTTGGTGATTCACCCTAAGAGTTTTCTCTCTGGAAAGGTTACTTTGAAATGATAGAGTCTCTAGGGTTCTCTGAGCATCCTATGCTACGTGTCTACAATCTAGCACAGCACAATTCTGACTTCATATCTACGTTCTGTAAGACTGTGACAATTTGTAGTATGAAAACTGTGTCTTACTTGATTTTTTGTACCTTTAAAGCAGCTCAGAGCTCAGAACTCTCATGTGCCAGTGAAGTGTGCCCTCTGGCTTCTTGGAGGGCTCTTCAAAGCCCAGTAACCACCAAGAGGGAAAAAAATCTAAGGGCTCACAATTGATATTGAAGGGACCTTGGAAGAGCTAGCATATGCCAAGAATACCTGTATCTGTTAGAATTGACTAATAAGTCTCAGACTGGAAGCCAAATTGATCTTTCCAAGGCCATTTCAGGAGAAGTTCTTGACCAAGGGTGGACTCTCTCAAACACACTTCAAGTTCCATTTTCAGACCTGCTGGGACAATTGCAGGTCAGAAATGATTGCCACACACAGTTTGTCAGACACTGTCATTTTTGACAAGGAGTTTACATTTATCAGTGTGTGTCTAGGAACTGCTGGATAGCAGTCATAACCAAGCTGTCACTGCTGCCTTCCATGTCATTCAAGGAAATTCATTTTAATTCAGATTCATAATGATTAAGTGCCCAACACGCACCAGGCATTAGACCTGGCTGAAAGGGTGGGAATGGAGGTGAGAGTATTTCTAAACTCTCACCATCCTGTAATATAGACCACTAAATGCATATTTATAACCAGAGATATATACATTGTAGCATGTATGCATATTTCCAACATATGTGACTGGTAGGAGAAATATGTAGAATGTTTTATTTATTATTCTGGGAAGAGAATTGGCCAAATGGGAGCTTGAGTCTGCTCTGTGTGTCACCAGTCTCTCTGTCAAATTCCCTGGGGAAAAGATGCCTAAAATGAGGGACAGAGGCTCCAGATCTTCACTCTCTGGACTTGGGACAGTTGCCTTGTTAGGACACATGCCATCTCTGCAAAACCCACTTAAGTCTTTATCTCAGTTTGTCCAGCTGTAAAGTGGGACAATGATAATGTGTTCCTTCTAGTGTTGGCTTGAGAATTGATGAAGCATGGATGAACAGGAAAAGGTCATTCTAGGCAGAAGAGACAGTGTAGGCAAACTCAAAGGACCTGTGCGGACTCAAGAAAGAGCAAGCCTCTGGGGCGGCAGAATGTGGGGTGCACTTGAAAAGGGCATTGGAAACACGGTTTGTGGCTCAGCTGGTGAAGGATGTTGAAGACCTGGTAAAACAAAAGAAAACAAAAACACGCCCCATGCTTTTGACAGGGAGAAGTAACAAGAATTCTTCCATTGAAAATAGAAAGGTTACACACAAAGGTGGGAGGGAAGGAGAGGTAGAAAATCCAATCAGGCAATTATAGAGGAAACTTGGGAGAAGTGATTTACAGTATGGATCAGGAAGACAGCGCCAGGAAATGTTAACCCACCGGGCTCAAGCTTCACTGTCTCTTTGGTCCCGACACTTTCTCTCCCCTTGTTCAATATTCCAAGAATTCCTCAGGTCTTTAGATTTGCCCAGTGTGCCAGGAAGTGCTGGCTTCACACTGAAACTCACTTTGGAGATGTTTCAATTTTGTTTCTTGACCGCCTTTGACATCTTTAATTCTCTACCCCTGAAGCTTTGTAGGAAATCATAATCACAAACACAGGAGCTTATAGATGTTCTAATGATGGACAGTTTCAGAGATCAGTAAGGGAGCAGGTAATTTGTGGAAACCATGGATGGACTAGGGACAGGGTCTTCTCATCAGGCAGCCTTGTCAAGGAATTCTCTTCCCTAAGCTAGGCAGAAAGCAGCCTGGGTAAGAGCAAGGCAATCAAATCTGTATTTGGGGACCATCAAAATACTGCTCTTATACAGTACAGATTGGAAGAGGGGAAACAATGCGTTTCCTTCTGGAGATACAAAGAATGAATCCATACAGTGTGCTAGCTGTGATCCTCAAGTGTGACCACACTAACATGCATGCACAATTGAATCTCTGCAGTTGCCTTCTTACACAATGTGACTAGCTCCATTTTAAGGATGAGAAAATTGAGTCCCCAAGAATGCTAACATCACATCAATAGTAAGGGGAGAGAGGACCATCAGTAAAAGCAATTGGTGACTAATGAATAATTGAGTAAAGGTGTGAATAAGGACACAGAATAAGCAATTGTAAGACACCAGAAGAAATTACACATTTGGTTACAAACAACATCAGGGGGATGAGGAAAGGGGTCCCCTTGTTAACTTGGACAGTCATCCAAAGAAATTACCCTCAGATGAGACTATGTGGTAAAGAAAGAGTGAAATTTACTCAAGATGACTAGAGAATACACTGCTTTGGCAACATCAGCACACTCTTCTGTGGTCAGGACCAAGATCTTCCATCAGTACCTACTCTTGTCTGTGGCATTTGAAATAGCTGCCATTTCAACTGTAGAGTTTACTAGGTGAGCTCAAGAAATGCTTTGAGTTTCCTGGAGTTTGTGTATCTAGACAGGGCTACACAGTGTGCCTGCGGTGGGCTACATGATGGAGTTCTTAAGGCAAAGCACACATCCCAATCATCCTAAGAAGTGCTGGGATCTAGACAGGTAGGCAATACACAAGAGATGGGCTCAGATTCCAAAGACTTCCTAAACAGCAGTCACGAAGACAGTGCAGACTGTTCACCAACTCTCAAAGGACAAGTGTGATGGTTAACCTTGACTGCCAACATGGCAGGATCTAGCATTGTCCCAGAGACGAATCTTTAAGTATATCCATGAGAGAGTTTCTAAATTCTGTTAATTGAGGTGGGAAGACCTACCCAAACTGGGTAGCACCATTCTCTGGGCTGGGATCCTGGATTATATACAAAGGAGAGAGCAAGCTGAACACTAGCATTCATCTCTCACTACTTTCTACTGTGGATTTAATGTGACCAGCTGCCTAACACACTTCTTACAATGCCTTCCCTTTCATGAATGACTGCATCCTAGAACCATGAGCCAATATAAACCTTTCATTGATTAAGTTGCTCTATGTTCTAGGCTTTTTTGTTACACTAGCAAGAAAAGTAACTAATACAGCATGCTCATGTCCGACCTGGTATGTACCCTATAAGGAAGACATAATCATCTAAAATGTGAATTGTAGAATAAAAAGAGACAGGAAGCCTTTAAGAGCAAGAGGCAGTGGATGACCACAAGGAAAACAGTGTTTTCAAAACGCAACAGGGTAGTCACACATATGAACTCAAAGTGATTGTGAGGGCATGCATAAGACCTGCACAAACTCAAGCCAGACAAAAATCTCATCATGGAGATTAGAGGTGGGCAAGGAGTTCTACCCCTAGCTGAGGACATAAAGTTTAACTGAGAGCTTTAGGAAAGGGAAAGTCAGTTTTCTTTAAGGGCATGACCTCTAATAAAACAACCAACCAAAACAAATTTTTGTGCCAGGCCCAGTGTCATACTCCCAGAACTAGGGAGGTAGAAGAAATTGAATCTCTGTGAGTTCCAGGCCATTCTGGTCTACAAAGAGAGTTCAAGGACAGTCAGGAAAAAATGTGTCTCAAAAAATCAAAAGAGAAAAAGCCAAGTGATAACATAAAATTGAGTGGGTATGGAGTAAGAGTGGATCTGGGAGAGGGTTGGTCAGGGATGTATATGATCAAAATACAGTGTAGGAAATCTCAAGGAATTAATAAACATATTTTTTAAAATGAAAAGGAGGAGGAAAATAGCAAAAAATGCTGAGACAAGATCAGAGTGAGACAAAGGTAGGGGCTTTGCCTTCCTCCCGGGAAGATTTTATGACTTTGATGGTAAAACCATTTCTGGAGTACGATACTGGCTACAGGCATGCTTCCTCTGCAAGAGGACTCCATGCATCTTCCTCTACAAGTGGGCTTAACCACTCCATCTTGGAATGTTTGGGCTCTGAGTCATAGAAGCCTTCTTTCCTGCTTCCAGTTCTTTCCTTGCCAAGGTTGCCATCAAGGAGTTTTCAGAATAATTTGTGCCAAGACAGAAGCTCCACCTCCCCTCTTTTAGAATTCTGGCCTGTCCTGACCTGCCTTTGACCCTGGAAGAGACACAGCTGAGCACCTTTGCAATTAGGCCCAGCCTTACTCTGAAGAGGCCAAGGCAGCCAGTCTCATCTGCCTGCTGTACTTCGGTGTGAGCCTACAGCTCATGTGTCACAGCAGGTGACCTGGTGCTGACACCTAGCAAATCCTGACCGCCATCAATCTGTCTTTGGAATCTTCTAGCCAACCATATCACATTGGGGCTGACATGTTTGGGGCCGAGTCCCGGGTAGGAGATGTGTGTCACCTCGGGATGACAGTGTGATCAAAATGCATGATGGAAAAGGCCTAACCATCCCTCCATCACTCAGGAGCAAGGAGCTAAAAGCTGTCAGGGTACCAGTGTCAGGTGTGGGAGAGGCAGTTCCTGACAGGTGATTAATGGCAAGGGCCAGTAATCAGGCAGGTTCTGCCAAGAGAAACGGGCAGGTATGGATGCATTTTCTATGACAGTGTATACCTTCCCCCACTCTTGACCTCTGGTTTGGCAATTATTATAGAAAGCCTTCAGAGATGACATCTTTCCTCCTGATTCCACGTATTTGTTATGCATTATTGTGGAGACTGCTTAGTAATCTAATCTAACCCTGGAATATTCTCCAAAGCCCACGCCTTCAAGGCTGATTTTGCAGCATGACTTTGAACAAGGCAGAAAGGTCAAGGCTGGTAGGAAGTTTTAGGTCATTTGGTACAAGACCTCAAAAGGAGATTGTGGGATACCAGAATTATTCCATTTCTCTTGGCTTCCTGGCTGGGGGTAAACAATTTCCTCGGCTGTGCATATACACACCAAGAATGTACAGGGGTCTAAAAGCAACAGGCCCCTGCTTAGGAAACTATCAACACCATAGGCCAAAGCGGACCTTTCTAGTTTTTCAGTAAACTCATGCATTTTGTCACAGTAACAACAAGCTGTTAGGTATACTATATATTCTATGCAAGCTACACACACACATGAGGCGAAATCTATGTCTAGTGAAGCTTCACTGCACCCTCATTTGGGAAATGAATGAAGTACTCTGTAGGCAGCTAACCCCAGATTTCTGTGATGCTAGGGGAAGCTCTCTCTCTCCTTACTTGCTGGTGGGAGGCCTCTCAGCAGCCTTCCTTCTAATCCTAGCAACAGCCACCCTTGGTGTGAGCTGTGAGCTAGGAGGGCAGATGGAGGATACCATGGAGGAAGCAAATCATCCATCCATGATGCTGCCATGCCCTGTTCTTATTCTAGCTCTGCATCAACTCTCATGAGCCCTGTCCTTCTCTGTCTTCCCTCTACATGAACCTTACTTGCCCAGAACTGTGTACCTTAAACTATACATAAATAATATTTCCTTTTTTTGTTTTCTTCTCTTTTCAGATTCCAGTTTCTCAATTCATTAACTGGTTAAAGTATTTGGAGTAAGCTGTGATCAGATATAGAGTCTCTGGGCAGCTAGCATCTGTTACAACTTATTCTTGGTTGTTAATCTGACTGGAATTGGAATAAACTAAAGTGCAAGACACCAGGCCCTCCTGTGAGGGACTTTCTTGTACATATTATCCGAAGTGGAAAGACCCACTCCAAATGTGGGTAGCACCTTCTGGTGGCAGCTCAGGTAGAAGGATAAGGAAAAAGGAAAATAGCCTTTACCTGCTTGCTTACTCTCTTGCTGTCACTGACATCCATTCTGCTGCTTCAGCAACCCATCTCTGATGTTTGACCTAGCTCCTTGAGGATTTCAATATAGACTGAAGACCAGAAGATCTGCAGGAATTCTTCCAGGACTTCAGCTCCAGGCTAGTGCTAAGATACTCTACTCTGCCTTACAGACTAAGCAAATATTCTCAATATTTAAATATGAGACTGCCGAGGTTGAAATACTCAGACAAGCTAATAAATTATATCTATATGAAAGCAATCCATCATCTGTAACTATCTGTATTGCTTGATCTATCTATCTATCTATCTATCTATCTATCTATCTATCTATCTATCTATCTATCTTCTTTATATCACCCATATATGTATCTAAATTCATTCTATCAGACTATTCCTCTAGAGAACCTCACTGTATACAAGAGTTTGAAGATACAGATCAAATCTTTTTTGTAACCTTTCAATTCCCCAGTCATTTAAAAGTTTCCTTCCTCTGTAGATACAAAGAACCTTCTTTAAACCACTGACTTCACTGTAATTTGTAGTTTTGTGTGTCTCTCTCCACAACACTGAGTCCTGTCCTGCTGCACCCATACTGTACAATCCCTAAGCACTGGGAACATTATCAGCTCATAGCAGAGACTCAACACTGCTATATTTGAGTATTCTTAGGGAAGATGAATATCAAAAGGAATTCTAGTTCAGTATAGGAAATCTGACTGCCAGCTGTTGCAGAGGCCCTGTGAATGAATGCAAAAAGCCTCTGGCTTGGAATATTCCAGAAGGTTGTCTTGTCTTGGGTGGGATGCACTTCCTTCATCCATATGTGCTGTAACTGTGGGACCCCTGTGCATTAACTCAGTGGCCTCAGGTCACATCCCTATGGCCTTGGAACCCACATTCCTTTCCACAGACAGGCTTTCCTCTCCTATGACTGTCTTTGCTGCAGTGACATAAAACACAGTCCACAGGTGCTCTCTCCTCTGCCACTCACGGCTTTCCAGCTGGCACTCCATTGCCCTCCCTCTGGCTCCTGGATGCTTCCCTGGGGCTTCCTGCCCTCCCAAGACCAGTCATCTCAGTATCGTTCTACAACCTTCTGCCCCGGGAGACTGGCTGCACTGTTATGTCTTTCTTTTTCTCACTCTCCATATCACAAAAGAGTTACTTACTTGAATAGGAAGTCTATTCCCTAGGAGACAGCCTAGAGATTCTTTCTACAGTACTTCACTGTCTCTCATTTTCCCTTCAGTGAAGCAGCAGGGTGCTGAGGCCAGGGCTTACACACACAGCTCTGGCCTTGGGAGCCTCTGTTCTGAGTGCCTTTATTCTTCTGTTGCTTTCCCTTCAGTGGCAGAGAAAGTAGTGCTAGTAAATTGTGCTTGCCAACAGCAATGCCCTGACTTCCACGAGGGCTTCATAATAAAGGGCTTTAAGTTCTGATCACCAAGACTATCAGATATATTTCTGGATCCTGTTCTCTGTTGCCGTCTTCCAGATTTCAAATCTACTTAGAGATTCTTTTAAAAGACGCAGTTTGATTTGCTCTCTCAACCAACCTGACAGCATTTAAATTCGTTTATCTGATTCAGGACACAACAAAGTCACAATAGATTTATTTTAGTCAAATGATTTATATTTAACTGTGCATATATGGGTGTGGAGTATGTGGGAGTATGTGTACCCTGTACCCTTTTTTTTTTTTTTGGTTTTTCGAGACAGGGTTTCTCTGTGTAGCCCTGGCTGTCCTGGAACTCACTCTGTAGACCAGGCTGGCTTTGAACTCAGAAATCCACCTGCCTCTGCCTCCCAAGTGCTGGGATTAAAGGCGTGTGCCACCACTGCCCGGCAATGTGTACCCTTTTGAGTGCAGGTTTCTGCAGAGTCCAGAAGAAGGCATCATTAGATCCCCTGGAGCTAAAGGTATAGGTGGTTGTGAACTGCTCAACATGGATTCTGGGAACTAAATTGGAGTCTTCTTGAAGAGTAGCCATCACTCTTAACCACTGAGCCATCTCTCCAGTTTCAATACTTGTTTTAAAACTAATGGAGTTGAAAGAATATGATAGGCCAGATATTTCAAGTACTTTCAATGCATAAGTTTATTGCATGCTTAAAATAACATGAGTTTAATATGAAAATGTTTTCAAAGAGCTGGTAAATGGAGGAATCACTTTTATAAAGAATCAGCTAATTCCAAAGCTCTTGTTTCCAGAGTTCTGCCATGTTCCCTCATCTGCATCCGTCCACATGAACTCCTTGCTTAAAAGATAAAGCTGGGGCACAGAACCTTCACAGGGCCAAGGGCCTCTCCTCCCATTGATGACCAACTTGGCCATCCTTTACTATATACATGCTGCCAGAGCAATCAGTCCCACCATGTGTACTCCTTGGTTGGTAGTTTAGTCCCTGGGAGCTCTGAGGGTACTAGTTAGTTCATATTGTTGTTCGTCCTAAGGGGCTGCAAACCCTTCAGCTCCTTTAGTTCGTTCTCTATCTCCTTCATTGGGGACCCTGTACTCAGTTCAATGGATGGCTGTGAGCCTCTGCTTCTGTATTAGTTGGGTACTGTCAAAAAAAGAGATAAGGCTGTATTTTTTCATTGTAGAATTTCACTGTTGAGACAGAACGTGGTTCTTTATCCATAGCAGACACTAAAAATAAAATGCTTGCTAAACAGAGGTTCTTCTAATCTGATCTGAGAATGAAGCATTCCTGGTAGATACTTAACATGCTTGGTAATTATAATTAACTAGATGTCTGTGCTCTAATACAGAAAGCCTGGGTTGTCACCCTGAATTGACTTTCTACAGCTCTTTGATCTAGAAGTGGCACAGTACTCTTTGATCTAGAAGTGGCACAGTAGGTTGTGGCAGTGTTTGTGTTCTTTACCATCTGTTGACCCTCATACCAGCTTTCTGAATCTTTTCTTTTCCCTTGTCCTTTCCTTCCTCAGCTGGTCTGCCAGAACAGTCTTACCCAGACTGATGCTGGACTATCTTTACAGAATGTAGAAGCAGCTTTATTACCATGCTGCTCAACACACTAAGTCTTTAGTGAGAGAAACTGCAGGAAGTTATTTTTTCCTTTCAGTAGACAGGGTTAATTGGAGGCATCAAATATCCGACACACCCAAAGATTATTAAATCAAATCCTTGACTCCTAATCTATACCGTTACCATGATGAAAGTGAACCTCTCTTTTAAGTAATAACGCAACTCCACTCTCAACCCCTGCCCATCCAACATGATCAGCAACCACAGGGTACTTTCTGTAAACATGTTCAGTGCAAGGGAAAGGAAAGTGTGTGTGGTTTGTTTTTGTTTTTGTTTTTTTCCCCCATGTAATTCTGAGTACACTAGTGGTCACTTTCAGAGGTGTATTGTGACATCACAGTGGGTTAAACATCACCTTTATGTTTAAAAATGACTCTTCATTAAAGATGGAATTAGAAATCCTTGGGATAGAGGACAGATCAGCTGGTAAAGTAACTGCCACACAAGCATGAGAACCTATGTCCAATCCCCAATACCTTTGTAAAAATCCAGATATGGCTGTTCACACCTGTGATCCATCCCTGAGCAAATACAGATTGGAAGATATCCAAGGCTCGTTGATTCCATCTTTCAGGCTTGCAGACCAGCCAGGACAGCTGAATAAGTGAACTCCAGTTTTAGAAAGAGAACCAGTAGGAGGAAAGCAACTGGGGAAGAAGACACACAGTATCAATCTCCGACCTACACACACACATACTCACATATGCACACAGCACAAACACACATGTGAAAGCTTCCACTCTGGTGCACACATACACACACACACACACACACACACACACACACACACCACTTGCCTCAAATCTTCAGTGAGAGAATAGCAGAACTAGGTATCAGCAGTGATTCTTGTTTATATTGTCTTGTTTAAAATTAATTCTGAAATGCCTTTCTCCAAATTATGAAAAAGCAGAATAAATCTGACTTGAACAAAGGTCCTTCGGCCTCATGAAATCTGCTCTACAATTAAGTAGATATGAGTCAAGTGGAGAGTTTACCTTTGGGGTTTGAGATTTAGACCCCTTAAGATAGAACACGATCAGTTAGCTCTAGAGCTCCCCGGGGACTATACTAGGAACTGTGTGGGCTTGTCCTGCAGAGCAGGGTCACCATTGTGCTCTCCAAGACTGCAGCATTTGATAGATGAAGCAACCCCAGGATCCTGTATGGATATCTGCAAAGGGAAGGTGCTGTATACATGTCAGGTGTTATTATACAGCTCTTGTAAAAAAAATGTTCCCACTTATTGGTATAGATTCTCTGTTGAGTAGTTCAGAAATGATAGTATTTCCTGGTAATAGCAGTCAGAATAGCAGGATAAATGCCCCCTTTTCTATACTCTGCCCAATATTTTACTGTCCCCCTCATTCCCCATAATCCAAGATGGCCCAGAAAAGGAGAAGAAAATATTTCTTTTTGTTTCTCAGTATTGTGATTGAGGTCAGCAGCGATGAAGGAGTACATGAGTGTACCATAAAAACGAAATCAGGATTTCCTTTTTAATGTCTAGAATATGGTGTACTTGTGGATTTGTTTTAACATATGCTCTGATGGTGGTTAGAGAGGTGCAGCTTGTCAGAAGGAAAGTCAATAAGCAGAAGGTTTTCAGTCTGATGTTGCAATCTCCTTTTAGGACAATTGTCTGGTTCCTGAATGATTCTCCTTAGCCAGTTGTTCCACCCTCATGAGTCCCCTGGCTTCTTATAATTTATTTGGACCTATGTAATAGGACACTAGAGAGATGCCCATCATTTGGCCCTCGAGTTACTGAACTTCAGGATCACATATTCCTCATACAAGTACATGGGGCTGCCTTGAGAGGCTGGGCATCTGTCCTCTTCATCTTCAGGTTTGGCTACAACTTGGACTTGGTTCTGTTGTTAGAGAAACATCATGGGGATAGAGAAATGCCCTTTTTCTCTTTTCTATAAAATTTGAAGGTCTCATGTAGTTCTACTAGCCTCAAGTTCTCTATGTAGCAGAAAATAACCTTGAATTCCTGACCTTCCTGTCCCCATTTCCCAAGTGCTAGTATCATCAGAATTTGCCACCATATTACATCAGTGCATATGGTGGTAGTGAAAAAGCTCAGGGCTTCTTGAGTGCTTACTCTATCAGCTGAATGACAGAACTTGTCCTGTTTGGATTTTTGAAGGGAGAAAAGAAATGCTATGTACTCTGTGGGATTCCATCCCTAGCACAGCACAAGGGTGACTCTGTGACTATGTGAGGCTGCTGTGATCCACCTCAGTGAACTGTAAGAAATTCAAATCCTTTCTCATCATCTCATCGGGGTTTAGTGAGATCAGGAAGATAATTTAAAAGTGCATGTCCTGTAAACAACAATATGAACTAACTAGTACCCTCAGAGTTCCCAGGGACTAAACCACCAACCAAGGGGACTGAATTCTCCAGCAGCATGAGTATAGTAGAGGATGGCCAAGTCGGTCATCAATGGGAGGAGAGGCCCTTGGCCC
>NW_022196906.1:68905212-68968197 GCF_008632895.1 Mastomys coucha | reverse complement strand
TTTGGAGGGGAAACTGGGAAATATGACATGTAAATAAAGAAAATTTTTAAAAAAAGAATTTCAATATATAGATATTTGGTGAACCTTCAGTCTATTGTAGTTCACTTAAATAAATAAAGTCCTTGAAAAAAAAAAGTTTGAATGAGAAATATCCTCCATTGGTTCCACTGAACCAACTGGCCCCAGTTGGTAGCACTGTTGGGGACTTTCAGAAATGGAGCTTTGCTGGAGGGAGTGCCATTGAAGGTGGGACTTGAGCATTGAAAGCCTTCCATTGCTTCTAGTTCACTTTCTCTAATTCATGCTTAAGGCTGAGGATGTGAATTCTCAGCTTCAGGCCCTGGCTGACATGCCTGCTGCTTCCTTCCATGCCATCCCACCATGATAGACTGTGACTTCACTGTATTGATGGAGAATGCCCTTGAACTATGAGCCAGAATAAACCCCGTTGTCCCTTTCCTTACCTTTGACAGAATATTTTATCATAGTAACTAAAAAAAGAACTAAGAACATTGCTTTCTTAAATCTATTATAAACCCACAATCCATTACTTAAATACAACAGGATATTTTCAATTATAGTTTCTATATCAAATTCTTAGTGTGCCTTTATTCCAGAAAGAAATAAAATTTCCACTAATTTATTATTAGACCATAGTAGGAAGTAAGGGGTGCTTTATGGAGGGTTTCATAATCCCTGATTAAAAACGTATTCAATGCATCCAGAAGAGAGATACACTAAATTTGTATCTCAGGGTGTAAGTTTTAGTAGCAGCATGCAGGATGAGATGGCAGCAGGAGAACCATCATGAGGTTCCTGTGACAACACAGATGGGCTGAACTGAGGCAGTTGCCTTGGGGACACAGCAAAGACATGGTTATGAACTACTTAGAGAATCCAATAGAAGATAATTGGAGAGAGAGTTCATGCTGAGAGGGGAAAAGAAGAGAAAGATATTCTTTAATAAAAAATGATCTTACTGTGAGGCCCAGGGGTCCAAGAGATGATAGGCCTTGCAGATGAATATGTGAGTTTGGAGTGTGTAAAGCTATGTCTGAGGGACTTGTGCTCAGATGGATCAGGCTAGAAGAATTAGAGAAAGGAAGAGACATGGGGAAAATAGAAGAAAAACAGAAATTACTTTCTTCTTTTTCAGGAAATCTATTTGTGAGAATTTTCTCCCAGGAGGGTGGGGCTAAGCAATGTCTACCTTCCTTCTATAGTTCCAATGACAATCCAAAGTTTGATTTCCCCTAAAGTAGATCCAATGAGTTTATTGGGCGAGAAGAAATGGATAGAGGAGAATGACCTCAAACCAGCCACACTGTAAGGTCTTCACCCCATACAGATAATGACTTTCTGACAGTCATATAGGTGGAATCCCCCTTCTGCTAGTCTTCCTCGGCCTATATACTCAAGCCCCTCTCTGAGGCCATGTCCAATTATGGCAGATTGTTTGGGGTGGGAGGGGTGGCTAAATACTCAGATGAGAGTCATATGACCCTCTATGTCCTCCTTGTATGAGGGGACATCAACAGTATACAAGTCCTTCTGTAAAGATCTTTTACAAGCATGCCCAGCTGAACTCATGAAGATAGCAATGGTTTAGCTGAGAGAAGAGTGAGATAGCGAAGGATTAGTTTTTGGGTTGAACCTAGGTGAGAATGTATAACCCCAAAGTGAGCGAAACCCAGTGAAGCACGTGTTAAATGTTTGCCTGGAGATTTCTGTTGGGGTATATTTTACCTTACTTAGACTTGTGGTTTTCAACCAGGTGCCACTTGGCTCCCTAAGGGACATTTGACACTGTCTGGGGACATTTTTGATTCCTGTAACTAGAGGGAAAACTGGGGCTTCAGGTAGGAGAGACCAGAGGTGCTGCTAAATGTCCTTCGACATACAGAGAAACAACTACCTGACTGAGGATGTTAATGGTGCCGAGGGTGAGCGATTCCTGCCTTCGACAATTGAGCTGGCAATTTTGTTGAAAGTGCTGAAATCATCCTTAAATTGCTTTTCTCATCAAGAAACACCACAGAAGGACCTTGATGTAATACAGGGGAGGACCTTGGTACGCTGGCTGGGAAGTTCATTCTAGTTAGTTTTTCTCACTAAAAAGGCCACTTATCTGGTCAAAAGCCCTTATGCACATAGAAACACATCGAGGGCTCCAAGAACATGCCACACAATGACCCAATGAATCCAATGTGGAGGATAGCCATGGGTGGAAAGACATGTTCAATTCTACAGGAATAGATTGGAACACAAAGGCCACAGGGAACAGCTGAAACTGGTGGCTTGGCCTTGTCAAAACTTGGCTATTGCAATGCTAAATATGAACAGAGAAATATTGACCACTGTCAACCCAACACCAATTTAGACTCACCTGGAAAAAAGATTCTCAGTGAGAGTTTGTCTAGATCAGGTTGGCCTATCATATTGTTGGTGGGGGTTTTCTTAATTATTTTAATTAAAATGTGGGGACCTGCCCACTGTGGGTGGCACTACTCTGTGTGCAGGGAATTCTGAATTATATGAAGCTGAAGAAAGCAAGCTGTGCCAAACATGTATTCATTCATTGTTTCTCTGCTTTTGACTGTAGATGTGACTAGCCGTGTTGAATTCCTACTTTGGCTCCCCCATTCTGATGGACTTAAACTTGGAAATGTAAGCTAAAATAACCTCTTCTCTCTTACATTGTTTATTTTTTTCTTTTTATTCCAGGGTATTTTATCACAGCAACAGGAACCTAAACAGATAGAGTTAGTGGAGTAGTTGGTATGGTAGGCATTCAGTGTGTCTGCCATCTTCATGTGCCTTGATAATCTACCTAGTAGGCAGTATAGAACAGAAAAGACCTAGACCTCCTGTTTCCAAAGTGACTCTCCCTAGGGGCTTTCAGGTAACTGACATATAGATATAAACTATATGATGCTGGAAGCACACAGGTACCTGTTCTTGCATTTTAGATCAAATCAATAACTTGTTGGTCATTATTTGTTAAAAGTGATAACATTCTGCTGATTCTCCCAGCCATGCTGAATAGTAGACACAAAGATTCTGCTTTTTCAACTGTACTCCTCTCTCATAGAACCTGATGGAAAACACTGAAAACCCAGGTTGTTATAAGAGTCCTAGAATAATTCCAAAAGCCTGCGTGCAGAATCTGTGGACTTATAAACTGCACTATCACGTTGAAACCTTTTTTTCCCCTGCTGTTGACTATGTGCCGTTTCTTAAATCACTTATCTTTTCTGAGTTCCTATATCCTTGTTTATAAACTGAGAAGAGACTTTACCTCATAAAGGTCTATGAAGACTGAACAAACCATATGTAAAGTCATAGACAAATCATATCCAGAAAGTATTTAATGGAATGGTAGCTTTTAAAGTTTTACCAATTTAGCAGACAAAATGAATATATGCATGCACTATTTAAATAAAACCAAAAGATACCCTGCAAGGTGGAAGAGAGATTATACCTTTATGGTGCACTGTTTTGTTCTAGTGCTAGTTAGTTTTTGTCAACTTGACACAAACTTCCTGAGAAAAAAAGAACCTAAACTTGAGGAATTGCCTCCACTGAATTGTGCTTCGAGTAAGGCCTTGGTGCATTTTCTTGATTAATGATTGATGCTAGAGAGTCTGTATTACAAGGGGGTTCCTTTTCTGGGTCTGGGTGGTACAAAAAAAGCAATCTGAATAAGCCATGAAGAGCAAGCCAGTAAGCTGAATTTCTCCATTGCTCTACATTAACCCCAGCCTCCAAGTTCCTGCCTTGAGCTCCTGCTCTGGCTTCCTCCCACTTCCAGTTCCTTTTGGTAATTGTGTTTATCACAGACGACAGAAAACTAACTAGAATACTCTATTCTGGGAATGATTTTGTAACTTTTGGGGAAGTGCAGAGGTCTGAGTTCTACGGGTAGCAATGTAGGTAGGTATACAGTATTTGACAATATTTGACAGTCACCCTTAGCTGCCTGCTGCTCAAAATTTTTCCAAATTCCAGTCTCTGGTAACTCATATCACTCATGAGGCAGCAAAAAGAAGTCATTGAGAAGCAAAAGAAGCTAATTAGATCCAGTCAGATGTACAGATAAATCTCTGGTATAGAAGTTGGTGTGGGGAGCACAGCATAGACTAGACAGGCAGCTTGGGCAGCCTTGTGAATGGCATTGTTGAGAGTTCAGGGACTGTAATCCCTGGAGAATTTCTTCGTCCATGATCGTGACCCAGCAAAGAAATATACAAACAGAACCATAAACCCAGCTAGAGATTCCAAGTCACTGTTTGCATACGTAATTTGAAACCCTAACATTTTTTTAGATGAAATTCTATACAGCGTGATTCATATCCACTTTTTGATCATCCAGTCTTCATTTCTAATGATCTTTTAACCAATTGCTGTCCTGTTTTGCCTCCATTTTTCTAAATAGAAGGAATATACAGAAATGGCTTGACTAGAATAATGAGAATTTAACATTCCTTCCCCATTCTCTATTCTCTTCATGGAAGTCCCTCATTCTCTTCCTTAAGGTTCTTGGACATATTCATAACTGCTGTTTAAAGTTCTTGTCTTGTTCTTCAGCTGAGCTGTGTTCCTCGGGGAATATTATAATTGGTGTTCTTGGTTTCTGGAGAAAGCACGTTGTCTAGTTGTTCATGTTTGTGTTTTTGTGATGGAATCTGGAGCTGTAATTCTGTGATGTTCTTGTGAGGCTATCTCATCTTACCTTTGTTAGGTCTGGGGTTTGGGTCTTTAACCTGTCAGATTATATATCAGCTGATTGATACATGGTACTCAGTATTGGGGACATCTGGGTTTTGAAGTTCAGACTCTACTACTCCCAGATTGGTGCAGTAAGGTGCTGAATGTTCTGGTTGGAACTCTGAGCTCAAACTCCAGGCAGTTCAGGGAAGAGCACTGACTCTGGCATCTCTTAAGTAGGGTAATTTTTGTTAGTAATAGTTACTTTGTAATTATTACTGTATGGTCCAGAACTGGGCCACACAATAAACTGATTATGTTTGTTCCTAAGGTTTTCATTTGCTTAGTGTCCTGTCACTTAATGTGCCAACTCTTCTCATTGCTACGACCTAAAACGCAGCAAGACACAATTTAAAGCAGAAAGGGTTTCTTCTGGCTTAGAGATTGGGGGAATCATTCATGGGCAATATACAGAAGCTGGTGGAGGACACAGCAGACAGGGCAGGAGGCGGCTGGTCCTCTTATACCTGCAAAGGGCAAGTAGACACTGGGCAAGAAATTGGTTGGGCCTTAAAGCCTCAAAGCTCACCCCAAAGATGTACTTCCTCCACTTCTTAGAGGTTTCACTACCTTCCTAAACAGCTCTCCCTGCTGAGGACCAAGTGTTCAAGCATACAAACCTATGGGAGAGACGTATCAAGCTCAAAGCACACCACCAGTACCTGACAAGAATCCATCACCAACTCCATCCACAGATGTTCTGAAATCATCCCAGCTTTACCAGCTAACTTGCTAGCTTCTTCTTCATCCAAAAGGCAGGCATTCTGATTAGATTTTTATGCTTCCTGTTACAGTCTGGACTGGTTGCTCCCTAGGCTTGTTCATAGCAGTAGACATGAAAGCCAGCTTTGTCTTCTGGGGATGTTTTTTTCCAACATGATTTACTTAAGTTTGTAGGTGTAGCATATCTTCCAACTCATGATGAAGGTCTACATATATAATTTCAGTGTGGAACTGGTTCTCATCAAAGCAGTCAGAGCTGGGCATGCTGGCTTATGCTTTTAATCCCAGTGCTTGGTAGGCAGAAGTAGGTGGATGTCTGTGAGTTTGAGGCCAACCTGATCTACAGAGTAATTTCTAGGACAGCCAGGGCTGCATCATGAAAGCCTGTTTTGAAACAAAATGCACATAAAAGGATTTAGGTCAGAGCACCCTTTGCTTCTAGAGTCCAGAGTGGAAACTAGTAATTCTCCCTGAGTACATCCCATCCTATGCAGCTAGACGCCATTTCATTCACTGTCACTCTAAGAGCAGGTCTTTGATAGTCTGAATATTCACTAGATTATAGCTTGATATAGATACTTTTAAATTTTATTGGGCATCATGGTTTATTTCAATGTGACATTTTTGTTGTTGCTGAAATTGTTTTCACTTTTTTTTAATGTTTATTTTTACAGACCACACCTTGGCCGGTTTGTCCACACCTGACAGAGAACTGAGTTCTCCATTCGGTTATGTCAATGTCATCAGGTTTGTGGTACAATGGCCTGTTTTTTGTTTGTTTTTTATTAGATATTTTTAAATTTACATTTCAAATGTTATCCCCTTTCCCCTCTGAAAACCCCCTATCCCTTGCCCCTCCCCCTGCTTCTATGAGGGTTTTCCTCCACCCACCCACCCACTCCTACCTTCCCACCCTGGCATTCCCCTAACTGGACATGAACCCTCAGGCCCGAGGGCTGCTCCTCCCACTGATGTCCAACAGACCATCCTCTGCCACATATGTGGCCAAAGCCATGGGTCCCTCCATGCGTATCTTTGGTTGGTGGTTTAGTCCCTGGGAGCTCTGGAGGATCTGGCTGGTTGACACTGTCATTCCCCCTATGGGGTTGCAAACCCCCTTAGCACCTTCAGCCTCTTCTCTAACTCCTCCATCTAGAACCCTGTGCTCAGTCCAATGGTTGGCTGCCAGCATCTGCCTCTGTATTTGTCAGTCTCTGGCAGAGCCTCTCAGGAGACAGCCATATCAGGCTCTATATCAACCATATCAGCAAGCACTTCCTGGCATCCACAATAGTGTCTGGGTTTGGTGATTGTATATGAGATGGACCCTCAGGTGGAACAGTCTCTGCTCCACTCTTTGTCTCTATATTTCCTCCTGTGAATATTTTGTCCCCCCTTCTAAGAAGCACTAAAATATCCATACTGTGGTCTTCCTTCTTCTTGGGCTTCATATGGTCTGTGAACTGAATCTTTAGTATTCTGAGCTTCTGGGCTAATATCCAGTTCTCAATGAGTGCATACCACGTGTGTTCTTTTGTGACTGGGTTAGCTCACTCAGGATGATATTTTCTAATTCCATCCATTCACCTAAGAATTTCATAAATTCATTGTTTTTAATAGCTGAGTAGTACTCCATTGTGTAAATGTACCACATTTTTACTTTTATTAACTTCCCTCTGGCCTCCCTCCTTGGGTCTCTTGTTAGTGTCAACATTGGGGTTTCTCCAACAGAAGTGGTCTTTAAACCTTCATATTGTCTCTTCTACTTTTTCCCCCACTTAAACAGAGGATGGAAAAAGAAAATAGAATAATCCAAGCTGTGATGAAATATCTCACCACTCTTTACTGAGGATCCCCAAGGACAGGCTTCCATTTCAGACTTCTGTTGGTGTGTGATGACATTGAAGGAAATCAGGACTCTACGTCAGTCTTACGTTGAACTGGATTTCCAGCTGAGTGGCTCCATTCTGACAGTTTCACTTAACAGGAAGTGATTTCTAATACATGTCCCTCTGTGTGGGAGGGCAGGAGTCAGCATATCTTATCACCATGCCTTACATAATATCTTTCAGGAGTGCTCCAGCTTTCTATGTTTTCGATGCCTTTTTAGAGGTGCATACGTGTTTTACTTTGGTCTTTCATGACACTCACAGAAAGCCACTCAGTCATACATTGCAGCATCACGATGTTAGCATTGACAGGGGTTAAGAGGGAAGTCGCTTGCTCTCAACAACCATAGATGAACCCGTGCTACTCTGAAGTAAGTGTTCCTGGAAGGTTATCTTTTATGATACAGAACACTAACTAATTTTTTTTTATCCACCCTGCTGTGGAGATCCTTGGCCCTCAAATCAGTTGTTGAAACTTGGTCACACTGCCCTTGGTCTTTAATCCAGTTAACATCAAACTCTTTTAAAATGACAGTTTTATTAAAATAACGTATGTACCTTGTGTATGCCAAATCCTCCAATGTGAGTAACAAGCCACCCAAGAACCAGAGTGACATTCTGGTTGTCTATAAAATGATAATGACCAGGTATTTTGGTATGCATACTGATTTTAACTAACTATAATATTATGCTCATTAATAATAGTATAGGCAAATGATACATATAATTGTGAGTTTTAGTCCATATATCCACATGAAGATAACAGAGCTCAGGATAGTGTGTGAGATGGTATAATCTCTATTTTCTAGTGAGAAAGTGAAGGAGAGGCTGGGATTACAGCTCAGTGGCTAACGTACTTGCTATACAAGCATGAAAATCTAAGGTTGAGTCCCAAGAACCTAAAAAAAGGTCACATGGTAGCACATGTCTATAATGGAAATGTTCTACTCTTATGGAAGATGAAAAATGGAGAATCTTTACAAACATGTGGGCCAGCCAGACTTGCACATTCAGTGGTGAACAAGAGACCCTGTCTCAAAGGAGGACTGACACCTCTGACTTCACACATGTGCCACAATATGTCCACAGTTATACACACACACACACACACACACACACACACACACACACACACACATGTACATGCACACACACACACACATACACATACACATACACCTATAAGAAAAGAGAAGAAGAGGAAGGCCAAGTAGCCAAGATACTTAACATTTATCCCACATTCAATGCTTGCAATGCATGCTATTTTCAAAGTATTTCCATTAAACTACATAGATTGAAAGAAAAGATCAAGGATGTGAGCCAGTGGTTCGTGACTCCCTTAGGGTCAAAAGACCTTTTCATTGGGGTCACCAAAGACCTTCAAAAAAGCATAGATATTTGCATTATGATTCATAACAGTAAAAAAAAATTATAGTTATGAAGTAGCAACAAAAATAACTTCATAGTTGTGGGTCACACCACAACATGAGGAACTGTGTTAAAGATTCACAGCATTGGGAAGGTTGAGTTCCACTGGGTGAGGGAACAAAAGAAAGGAGAAAGAAAACCAAGAGGAGATGCACAGCTTCTGTGGCTTCTTGCTCTCTTACCTTCCTTGCCTTGGGAGTTGGTTCTCATGCCTTGGGACTTGGTTCTCCATGAAACCATAAGCATTTTCTTGATATTATGGACATACTGAGTCTATGTAAGGAGAATGTCCTGAAGCTGCCTTCTCAAAAACTGTTTTCTATAACATGTATGAGTTGTACCAAAATATCAGGAACAGAAGAACAGCCTATTTTTCTCTAGGTGTCTAGTACAAGGAAATGCAAACTTTAGTTACACAATGGTGTACATACCAGTCCCAAATCCTTATGGACATTTGAATAAACAGCTTCCTCAGGGATGTGACCCACAACCACCCAGCAAGGCCACACCCTCTCCTTGCCCATTGTGGCTGCTGCTGCAAAGACTCTGGCCTCTCTTTCAGGTGTCTTGGGCTTCTGGGTGTGGAGGTGGCCTTCATTGGACAGATGCGTGCGGTCACTTCTCATGAGGAAGATCAGGGGAAACGATTGTCTATCCACATTTACTCAAGACAGTTCTCCAGTTCTTCCCCTAACCCCATCCCCTAGATGTGTACATAGATGGCCTTGCTCTTTTTCCCCAGAAGTGTAGGCAGTCGGGGATGAAAGCAGTTTCCTTCCTTTCGCTTCAGAGAAAGGCTCCAGCCAGCAGAAGGGAAAAAAAAAATCAGATTCTAGTAAACATAGAAGCAGAAACAAATTCTATCAGTCTGAACAGGAGGAGAATATGACTTTCGTATTGAGAGAAGTGACAGATGTCTCCCAGTTATGGGAACGGGTTTAAGCATAACCTTAAAATAGTGCTTTAGAGATAGAGGAGGATGGAGAGGAATTTGTCTTTGTGCTTTAAGCCCTTTCTCTTCTACAAGGATTTTTTTTTCCCCAGTTAGAGTATGTTTTGGACCAGAGCCAGAGATGAGACTGATATTTTCTAACCTTGGCTGTTGCTGCCCCCTACATGGCAGGAAGACTATGAACAAATCAGCTCTTCTCAAAGGGAACCTGTGACTGCTCTGTCTGCGGAACATACCCTGGAGACCTCCACATTTATCTCTCCCCACCTCACTATCCCAAACAAAGGAGTGCATAGTTCTACTTATTTAAATTCTCAAAGAAGAAGTTGAAGTAAATTCTTTGCTTAGACTGATGAGGAGGGAACCCACTGATTATTTGAATTAGGGGCTGATTTCAGGGAATTGCTTCTATCATAAAAACAGCCCCACAGGGCAACTTCATCCCCAGGGTTCCTCCTTTGGGTAGAAAAATAAAAAAACAAACAAACAGATCTTGACCTGAGTCCCCAACCCCCATTGCCCAACTTCAAAACACAGAATGGAAGCTGAAACAACACAGGATACAACTGGAGAGAGCAAAAATAGCATGGTTCTGATGCTAGATGAAAGAGGCTCGTTTGGATCGGCAATGCAGTTGACCCTACAGCATTAACAGTGAATCCTTTAAAAAGTTACAGGCAGTTGTGGTGTGTCAAGAGCGTAGCATGGATTTTCTCTCTCTCTTTTTCTTTTTCTTAGAAGGATACATGAAAATGCCTTCTCCTAGAACATGCACTGTCAGGATTTAAAAGGCACTTGATGACTTTGCAGATAATTGCAATTAAAATGATTGCTAAGTGAGTAAATGATGGGCTTAGGAGGCATGTGCCAACTAATTATTGCTTTTACATAATATTATGAATATTGGCATGTTGCTAGCATTTGGATTTTGCGGATTTAGGCTGGGTGTGTACTAAATAGGAACGGTTTGTCATTGCTGTTAAAGACCTTGTGTCCTTGAATAAAAATCCCTACCTTTCTAAGGATCAGGCTACTGAAGACCAAAAGGATCTTTCCTATGGATGGTAGAAAATGTCTGCAGCAATAAGGTGAAGGCATTTAGAAAAATTGTCTAAAGGGAGAACCTGAGCCACCAAGAATCTTCTCTCTCTCTCTCTCTCTCTCTCTCTCTCTCTCTCTCTCTCTCTCTCTCTCTTTCTCTCTCTCTCTCTCACACACACACACACACACACACCAGCGTAAACATGTTCAGGTGGTTTGTGAATACCAGTTTTACATAGTATTCATATGCATGCTTCTTTTCTTTTATTCTTTCTCTTGCTTGCTTGCTTTCTTTTTTGTATCCTAATTATCATGGTAGAAATGATGTAACCATCACAGCCCACTTATATCCAGATCAATTGGAGGGGGGTGGGGTGGCGTGAAACAGTGTATTTACTAAAAACTAAATGAGCGGGTCCATGGATAAGGAATGGTTAAACAAAATATAATTAATCAAAACAAATATTTTTAGTGCAATGTTTATCAGATCCAAAGAACTGAAAAAAAAAAGTCTGATATCTTAAGTTTCAAGATGAAGTCTGGGGAAGTTAGAATCAGAGGGTAAGAGAGCTGTGGCAGGGCAGGCTCAACCTGGTCCCTGCTCTAGTCAGGAGGTGACATAACACCTGCCAATCTCCAAGGGATCTAAGCCAGAAGGGAGTCTTCAGCAGCAGGCTCCCTTTGGAGACTGGGCATTTTTATTTATGCTTTTACTCTACATGTTGTCAGTAGGATCCTTGTTGACCAAAGTGACCCCAGGCAAGAGCCACTGCATGTGGCAGGGATTGCATTTAACTGTGTGTGGAGGACAACATTCAAGACATTTTTAGTGAGTTTAAATTTGATTAGTGCTAATTTAGAAAATCTTTAGCGAATGCAAGGCACTGTACAGATGTTTACATGAGGGAGACTATGTGGTTAACAGCAACTTTGAGCACATTGAACACACATTAGAATCCATTTTGTGGAGAACAAAAGAGTTTGACAATGCCTTAAGATAACTGATCAAATAAACTGCATGAAATTAAATTTTAAAATTACAAGACACTATTCTGTGAAATGAAGACTGACATCAATTGGAATTAAACTATTCTGACACCCCAGTTTTAATTCACAGCATATATATTAATTTTCTGAAAACTAGATTATCACAATCAAGGAAAAACACTATAGTTTCTAAAAGAAACATTGATTTGAATAATGCTAAAGGGATTTTAAAATTGCAGGAAATTGGACAAAGGAGATAAACATGACCCCAGATGCCAGCCCCTGAGGACAGCCTATCTAGTACAATGTTTTTTCTTGCCATATCCTGATACTAACGTGTTCCAGAAAGTTTTAGCTTAGTTTCTAAAGTATTGGGGGAAGGGGAGAGACTTGAGACTACCTGCCTGTGTGTTTATAATACCATGTTTGATTTTTATTGGATGTTTTCCAGGGCTTGCATTGCCATCCACAAGCCATGATATGAAGCTCCTTTTGGATGAGCATTGCCAGGCATCCTGTCAACAGGCCAAGGAAATGAGGCTCTGAGAAGCCCACACTGCCAGGACACACTGGGCTAGCCTGTCTCAGCACCAAGCACGTTTTAGACTCTATCCTCTCTACCACTTGCAAAGCACCATTCTGGGAACAACTCCACAACGCCCAGGGAGGCACGCACGTCTGAAGATGTTGCATTTCCCTCAATGAGAGTCCTGTATGTAGGTGTACACAGGCATAAATATTACCAGATGGTTGCCAAGAAAAAAGGCAATATAATTTTTAATCCAACAATTAACTACAATAACAGGAGGACTTGGAGTACAAACAATTGAATGTACTCCAGTGTTCACCAAGGGATAGACCAAAGGCAGACATTCAGTTTTAACCAGAGCACTGTGGTACCAAGTGGACAGGCATAGCTAGTCATGTGGCAACTTCTAGTGTTCCTAGAATAGAAATCACTGAAAATGTGGTCATAAGACAGTGCTCTCAGAGGGAGCATTTTCAAACAGACCCAGGGATGGATTTGCATCTTAAGTAGGACCAGTAGGAGGAGCGCTTTCAGTTCTAACACTCTTTTTTTTAGGACTTAAAAGGGTTTTGTCGTTGTTGTTATTATTATTGTTGCTGTTGTTTAAGTAGCGTTGGCTTTTAGAAATTGATAAAAACAGTCGTAATGAAGTCATTTAATACGAATTTGTAGTAACTCAGATGAATGGTGCTCCAGAATCATAAAACTTTGTTAAGTCAAGGTTCCACTGTGTTTGATTTCCCTGCGCTACTGACACCATGAAATATTTGTGAAGGATTTATTAAAAGTTTCTGATTAAAAGATCTGAGAATATGATAAATACATCAATGATTTAAATATACTGTTACTCTTCTGGGCAAATAGAAATAATAGGACATATCAATGAAAATAATAAAACTCACTTTTAATAAACATACCAGACTTTTAGTAAGTACATGGGGGTTTAACTATTAAAATTTCCCCTGTTAGAAGATATACACTTATTTAATATTTCATCACCTGAAATGCTTGTGATGGCCTTGAAAGCCAGAATCTATCCCACTGCCTGACTTGATTGTAACTTGCTTCAAATGACTCACAGCCATATCCAAACAGGTAAAATGTTCAGAAGATAAAGGTTTCCATGGGTATTACTGTTAACAACATGCTACAGTTTAAGTACAAGTCAAAATTGACTTCAAGCAGAGACATGCTATTTTAGGTAACATGAAAGATGTATTTTCATCTGCTTTGAAGGCATTACAAGTTTTTGATATTCATATTAGATATATTCATCCAGCTCAATAATTAATTGTAAGTCCCAAAGGTTACAGGGTAAGTCAGCTCAAAGACACATTTCTCTTTTTGAATCTCTCCTTCCCTCTGACTGCTGTATCTCAACAAGGATTTGAGGATGATGCTCAGAAAAGTAGAATTAAAATTGTATGAAATTATATGAACTGCACACACACATACATATGTGTATATACATGTATGCATATATACATGTATGTATATATCATGTATCTTTAATTCCATCTTTCTATGAATTAGGGCATATTTCTATTCATTTAAATATACTTTAATAATCTTTCATGATTTTTTTATAAGTTTAACATTCAATTAAAAATAACAGCAGAAAATTCAGATCCCTTTAACAGGTGAGCACTTTCCATCCATTTCTGTTGATACTGCTTTGCATATTTTAGTTTTAGAATTCCCACTAGCCCAGCTTCTTTCTGGGAAAAGAACTGCAGATGTTTATTCTAACAAAGAATGAGCCCTGCTGTGTTGCAAGTAGGATCCCCTCCCCCAGGTCTATGAGGCTAATAAGATTTAATTAAAGACATTCGCCATTGTGTCATTAGAGCTCTGTGCTGATTGGACCTCACAAGGCTAGATACTGTGTGTCAAAGATTGACTAAAGGACATTTCATGTTTAAGGATGAGCTGTGCAGGGCCTGGTCTGAATTGAAGCACCCACTAAAACAATATGTCCTAACCCAACATGGCAAAGTCAGTAACGTTTTTGGGTTAAATACCTTGAAGCAACAGTGAATTGAGAGTCTTGTGAATTCCTTTGGCTCTTGCAATTCAGGAGCTGAGAAGATGAACATCTGAAATGGTGTTAAATCTATGCCTGTGGACTGGCGTTCTTTGTTGCAAATATTGACAGAAAATAAGGAGGAGGAGGAGGAAGAAGACTCGCTTAGACAATCATTGCCTTGAATTAGGATTTGGATATCCTCAATCAGTGGTAACATTTTTAATAGACTTTGGCTGACATATTAGCGAATCTGCTACAGACCAATGACAATCTTGCTTTTATTTGATGGTAAAGAGATAGTGTGCTTGTGCTTCTCTGTTAGTTCAGATTGAATTCCTTTTTTCGGGGCTCCATCTATCTAGCACATCCTGCAGGAGCACACCTTCGCTATCCATGGACGATGCCTTGACTGACCTAGAAAGAAAGGAGGCATCTATGTTACTCGGTGCAATATAGAAACAAGAAGAAAAGAAAGAGGAGAGGGAGGGAAGGGGCAAAAGGAGGAAGGAGAATCTTGCCTGTGATTCCTGCGCTTCCTTCAGCCTGAGGTAAAATGCATTATATGATAACCAATATCCCTGTCTTATTAAGCAGGTATATACATTTTAATCCCGTACATTATTACCATTTGTTTTTAATTGTCCCAACAACAAAATCTTCTAAAATGATGAATTTGGCTTTTAATAGGCAAATTCTCCCACATTTAAGGCAGCTTAATTGTTCTTAGAGCAATCTACAACCATGTTTCAGTATGAGGCTTTATAAATATTTGCTGAAGTATGGATTAAGTTGCAGAATCAAAATATGTGTGTCTTAAGCATTTCGGCAGTTATCTGTGTAGGCTAACAAAATGAGAGTATAATAAATATAAATTGATTTGACTATTCAAAAGGAGGACCCTTGTGCTTTCATTAACTATTTTTTTTTGTATTATTAATGCAACCCCAAAGTTGCAAAGCTCTCATTCCTCCTGGGAAAAAATTTAAAAAGTAGGCTTTTCATTTTAATGAATATTGTACTATATATTGGTGTGTGTGTGTTTTCTTGTGAGTCCGCCTACAGTGTTATGCTGCTTTAAAATTTATTATGCTGATGTTTACATTTTCTCTTTGGGTAAATTAATTAAAACATTGGTATTGCAAAACAAAACCAGCAGAAACTTATTGCTTTATTATTGACATTGTTCTTCCTTTTCCTAGAACAGGTTTCAGCCCGGGCCGTAAGCCTGTGTTAGGTGGCCATGATTGATGCTCAGCTCACACTGTCCACATTTTCTGCCTCATGCATCATCATCAGGCCCCTCTAACACTACCGTCCCGAAGCTGTCCTACTTTCTGATTCCTGGTTTTTGCTGGTGATTCATGAGACAGAACAGTAAAAGGAAAAAAAAATCTCACCTTGGCTTTTCACAATGTATCATTCTCTGTGAGAATTCTAGTTTTGTTCATCAGATTCATGCAAATGTAATATTGATTGACAGTGATGCATATAGATCCACATGCACAATGTGCTACGTAGAAAGCACTAAAATGTTCTATTAGTGGCAGAACACACACTGATTATAAACTACTTTGAAACTGAAGTGAAAACTTAATGAAGACATTTTATATTTTGTACTTCCAAACTTTTTCTTGTCCTCCATTTTCTGCTAACACTACCTGTAGGTAGATGTGTGTGTGTGCACATTTATGTGTGGGGGGCCAGAGATTAATGTTGGTCATCTTACTTTATCATTTTCTGAGTTACTTTTTAAGACAGGGTCTCTCACCGAACCTGGACTCTGATTCCGTTAGACTGGCAGGGCCATGATCTGGGGATTCCCCTTTTTCTCCCTCCCCAGAAATATACCTGGTTTTGTTTGTTTGTTTTGTTTGTTGTTGCTGCTGTTGTTTTCACATAAATACTAAAGATCAAACTCAAGTTCTTATACTTGCATAGAAAGCACTTACTGATTGAGCCATCTACCCAGTCCCTGAAGTCACTTTAAGTGCATTGTTCCTAGAACATTAGGAGATTAAATTGTTAACTTTCTAAGCCAAGATCTCTCATTAACACTGGCATAAAAATTGCAGATATTGCCCTGTAATTTTTATCATCATGAGTATGAAATGAGGAGAAAGGGGTCCTTTCTAAAACAGTCTGGAGCACTGGGGTTTGTCTCAACATTAATTAGATGAACTCGAAATCATTTCTGTGAAAGTTTTCAAATTCAGAAGCAGCCAGGCCTTAAAGAGCCAGGGAAAGAAAGTCTAATGGTCCTAGAACTGCAGAAAGGGAGCTGCATGTTTGTGATGCTGTCTTGGAGCTTCTATTACCAGACATCAATGTTATCCCCATAGGTTTCAGGAACATATAAATACCAGGGAAGGAGCAGGTAGACCTCAAAGGGTCGGAGACACAAGCTCAAATGTGGAATTCACCTGCGAGCCAAAACTCACTGCTGATGAATTATTTCAAAGAAAAGACATGTCCGAGGGTTACTTTCCCCATCAGACTGGACCTCTAGGTTCACCAGTAAGGTCGAAATAGCAAGAATGCTCTGGTAGACAGGTGCTTTGCCAACCTTAATGGACTCCAGGCACTCACCTGGGTATAAGACTTGGACCAATAAAGATCAGAATGGCAAGATGGGCAAGGTACAGCCCTCAAGAGAACAGGTGAGCACGCTCTGCAAGGCCTCTGAGCTGTGACCCATATGCAGAGTGGCCCATTTATAAACAGTTCTCTCTGGCCGGCTCAGGGTTGGAGAGTAATGTCAGAGCTAAAATAAATCTACAGTCTCTGAACTCCACTTGGGAAGTCAACTGTTTCATTTTATGCAAAATTTTAAAAATTTCACTTACTAATGGCATTTTAAAACTAGCAGCACTTAAGATAGTAACTTTAGGTCTGTTCAAAAATATATTTCAGGTTCTCCGTGCTACCTGGTCCTCCCTACTTTCTTCCTATGAATGAGGTTTTGAAGTCGGTGTTACGGAGCTGTAAAAACTAGAATAAAGTTTTAGTTTGAAAAGATTTAAAAATAAAGACAGTATTTGGATTGAATAATAAAGGAAGTGATACTCTTGGTATGGGGGAAATCATTTCTGTTTTTCTTTTCTAAATACTCCTTAAGCATTTAGTCTATTCATTTAAAATGAGGTAATAAATATATTAGTCAGTTAGCATTACATTAAACTACATAAGGTCAATATCCATTACAGCTCGAAGGCTGAGCACGCTCAGCTCTGTAACTGGGTGATTTTGCACATCTATGAAGATGTTAAAGGGAATTTCAGATGGAGGGATGACATTCCAGTGGAAAACAGGAAGAATGAGGGCTCCAGACTTAAGCCCACTCTTTCCCACACAATGTCATTGTAAGCTTAGCTACTGACACACTCCCCTTCTTTAGAGTCTCAAATATAACCACTTCAAAGCTCCTAATTTTGGTTTCTCAAGTAATAAAAGATGGCCAATCTCTCTCAGATAGATGCCACCCCCACACAGTACATGGAAGTGTGCACATCACCAGAAGTTGCTCATCATTGTAGGGCTCCTACACCTTACACTCTGAAGTTTATCTTTGGGCACCGAAGAATGGATTGTCATAATTTCATAGCTCCAAACAGTCCCTCTGTGCCACCAAATTCCTATAAGAACACAAAACACTCTCTCTCTCTCTCTCTCTCTCTCTCTCTCTTTCTCTCTCTCTCTCTCTCCTTGTTCGTTTCTAAGGTGTTTTGTCTATCAGATGCTTCAACTCTGAGGAAGTCTAATGTCTCATCAAAATCTTTCTTGGCAAACAAGCACCTCTGTCAGAAGTGTCTTAATTTCTTATCCCAGAATGTTATCCACACGAAGAGTAATAAATAATTCATGTCACTACCTCTTTGTTGTGTGTCCCTGAACTGCACAGAGCTGGGAGGCTGTCAGCTGGGTCAGGACCAGGCACCCAAGATCTGACATGACACGCAACTAACAAGTTCCTTTCAGTTTATCCCCAAAGAAGACAATGGTCCAAAGTGCAGAAGGAAATCCTGAACCAAAACGAGAAAGCTTCCTTCTTTTCCCCTAAGTGTTTGCTATGAGCCGCTTTCCGACCCACGAGCCCTGGTCATTTTACAGGACTGCCCAGCCCCCTTTCTTCCTCACACTCGCTTGGCCATTTACGCCTGGCTACGGATCAATATGAGCAATTCTTGGAGAAATACGATGTCTCCATGACAACCAAGCCACAAATTCTCAGTGGAAGGCAGTGAGACCAGTAGCCAACCCTCCAGAGGTTTCTAGGCCTATAAGGGTAAGATGTCTTAAAATGCAAGGATGGACAGAGGAAAAAGCTGGAGCAATTCATTCTTTATTACCAGTTTAATGATGCCTGATGTATGGACCGGTACTCATTTTTTCAGACTCTTCCTCAGCTCCTGTATTTTCTAATTACTCTCTTTTTTGTTGTTGTTGTTTTGTTTTGTTTTTTGGGTTTGTGTGTGTGTGTTTTGACATGTTCTTTTGTTCATAACTGTCAGATGGTAAAAGCCGTATCTGAATTTTACTCTCAGTCCACTTGTATTAAGGCATGGAGGAACTGTTTTGACATTTGGAATAGCATCACGTTGATACATCATGTTAAAATCAGCGAGTGCTTAAGCAAACACTGGGCTCTAAAGATTTAACTTTTTGACAAAATTCTTGATGGGAAATAGCTCATCAAGAACTTTAAAAACCTAGTTAGAATTAGACAGTTTCAGTCCTGACTAGAAGTAATCTTAAGAATAATTTTCAGTATAGACAGTTAACATTGCCATCACCCTTCCTTTTAAGGTGAAACGAATGAACATTTTCTCGAGAGTGTTATGTCAGGGAGCGGGGCTAATTTGTTCTTTAACAATTTCTGTCATAAAAAGATGCTGCATCTCTGTGCCCACAGATACAGAACAGAAAGCATCACTGGGATCGGGCATGCAGCTGCAGCTCATCTTTTGAGGGATCCTAGTGCAGTGGAGGGGGCCAATACACACTTGCCATCACCACTGGGCCTATTGGGGTTCCAAGATGACTTAGGGGACCTGACATAGATTGCAGGCTACACCTTTCACTGAAAATTAAATCTCAGTATCTCTCCTCCGGGAAGGATCAGGAGACTGTTTGCAGCTGCCCCCTCTGTCAGGGAAGGCGACACAATTTGGAAATCTCTTAACTAAGCTGACAGCCTACAGAGAGGATGAATCAAAAATATGATACAAAGATCAGCGCACAGAGATGTCAGAGGGTGGAGGGAACACTGTAGCTACGCAAAACAGGAAAGAAATGTCCAGCCGGGAGAGATAGCTGACTCTTTCAATCATGCTAATAGGGAAGATACTAGCATCTCATAGCTTTTGTGACCCAACAATGTCATTCAGTTTTTAGTAACAACTCCTTTTTCCCCCCTTTGTAATTAACTAATCATTAGAATTGGGCATGCTTCAAACCAAAACAGAATAAAAAAAAAATCCCTGTTAAGTTGTTCTGGCTATCTTTTCTTGGTACATTTTCCTATCTTTCCTTTCCACAAAGAGACACAAGCAACTTTGACACAGAGTAAATCTTCTTCCTGATTAAGGGTTCTGATTGTCCTCCCATTGTTTGACCATACCCAGCCCTGTTTTGCTAAAGCCTTTTTTCCCAGTCAGAGTTCTGTTTGAACAGGGAAAGGTAAAGAGATTCTAGTGGCCGCGATTTGTTCCTCTCTGGTCCTCATCTCTGCATTTCTGCCTTTCTCTTGTTAGATCTCATTATTTGGAATATTTGAAATGTCAACATTTCTCTACTTTCCAGCTTCTGTGTGGATTAAGCAGTTTAGCTTAGAATTGATAATGAACTAATGGTGTCAGCTTTCCCTTGGCCGTCATAACGTCTTTGTACTTTGTCCAACTGAATTCTTGATGAAAGAGGAAAAGATAACAACCCCACACTGTGACCTCCTGGGGGGGGTGTTAATTTGAGAGTGCAGCTGCTAAGAGCCAGCAGCCTTCCAGTGTCCTCCCCCACAACCTCCCAAGGACCCCGAAGCTGTGTCAAATTTATCATTTTATACTTGACTATGTTTAAATGGCTTCCACCTGCACTCTCCGACTCTTCCAAGACACATCTGTCAAGAATGTCCTCGGTATCTTGGAAGTTTGCCGAGTTCAAGTCGTTGCCATGCTTGACCGGACTGACTGAAGCTGTTAAAAAGAGAGAAAGGAGAGAGAAAGAGAAAGACAGCCATGAAAAAGTAGCAGTGAACATCATTAGACCATTCCAGACCTACAGATAGTGTGGGGCACACTATGGAAACACAAATAATAAATTGAAATAAAGTGTATCCTCTAAGTATTTATTGGCAGACACGTAATTAGTTG
The DNA here is from genome assembly GCF_008632895.1 of Mastomys coucha. Classification (NCBI taxonomy): domain Eukaryota; kingdom Metazoa; phylum Chordata; class Mammalia; order Rodentia; family Muridae; genus Mastomys; species Mastomys coucha. Next base: position 68,947,490 of record NW_022196906.1, on the reverse strand, counting down.
AAAAATCCATAGATGTGACTTTATCTCAGAAGAAAAATAAGCTTCTGGCTTTGGCTTAAAAGCTACATAGCTACAAAGTGACAAAGTGATGCTTTCGAAGTAGAAATCGTATTTTTAATGCATAAATCTAAAACAATATAGTCAATTAAGAGCACATGGGCACAGAGCAGAGCCCATCAGCCAACTCAATTAGAAAGGCCGGCTCTGCCCCATGGTGAGGCTCCTTCTGTAGGTCCAAACACAGAAACGGATTCTTTGTTTGCACTTGGCTCTTTCTTCATTTCACCAAAACCCACGGCACCAAACTCATGCACTCAAAAAAGTCTTAAACAAAGGAAATCTTCAAGAATAGCATGAATGCATTTCACATGAGGATAAGACCTAGTGTTTGTAACAATAGGTTACCCAAAAACTTTTCACAAGGTCATGTCTTAAGGAAGAACAGGAACTAGAAAGGGAAGCTGGCACCTGGCTCCAACATTTTCTGTAAGTTCATTATCAATACCAGTTCTTCAACATGCAGATCCAAATATCTGTGATTTTCCACAAGTTGAAACACTTGCTGTAAACAACATAATCGAGCAGCACATTCTCATGTTACTTCTGCTCTAGTCAATATCTGCCGGGAAAGGCAGGTCTACTCAGCATGAAGGTACTCAGTATACAGAACAAACTGAGTACCAATCAAACACAGCAGGTCACACCCACTGATCTGAGGTCAAATGCACACACATTGTTGAAGATATGCATTCCTGCAAAGTGTAAACATGTATACACCTCTGTTAATATATATTCTCATATATGCTTACATATACACATATGTATACATCATTGAGTATATGTACTAATATAGGCATGTAAACATATATATATATATATACATATATACTATCGTTTCTCTATACATGTATACATTTATACACACAAACTACTGAGAATACATATATACATATATATACATGTATATACTTCATATGTATATATGCACATATACATACTACTTATTGCATATATATACATTCACATCTATAATTGCATGTATATATATATACTATTGAACATTTCTTTATAGTAATTTTTATACATATACACAAACATTATCAAATATATATAACTCATATGTATGCAAACATTCATTTACATACATGCAGACACACTATTAACAATATATATTCACTTATATAAACATGTGCATTTGCATATATATATACATATCATACTATTTGTGTATATAAATTCAAATACACACACTCATATATATACATATATAACTGACTGTGTAAATATACTTCTGTATATATACTTACATAGGTATATTCAGAGATACACTTTTGAAAGCAGTAGAATCGTATGCTTTTCCTATTTCTACAGTACACATTACTATAGCTACAGCTCTTGATAATATACCATATTTATAAGTAATCAATGCAACAAACCAAAATACCTACATAGCTCATATAGAAAGTGTTCTTAGGCTCAGGATCACTGTTGCTAAACCTCCTTCAGGACATGAAAGAGCCACACAAAGCCTGGAGCCCGAATTGCTTCACACACTGGATAAGTGACATCAAGGTGTCCTGCTGAAGCCCCGCAGGAATCAGCAACATCAGCACTCCGGGCTTCCATTCCTCTGTGGGCTCAGACCTGAGGCCCAGCAGTGACTCTTTAAAAGAGGCTGGTAGCAATTCTAGTCACACATTCCCTGCAGACAGGGTCAGCAGCCTTCTGGGAGCCCAGAGAGTAGCTGTACTGTGAACGGTGGGCAGTCTTTTGGAGTTGCCACTTCCTGAAAACCTTTCCTTTAGAAGCAAACACAAGGGAAGCTGAAACTCTTATTTTAAGTAAATACACCTATATTTTCATTTAGTACAGTTGGATTTCTGAATCTGCCCCCCAAGCCCCACCCCAAAGTATGAGCCAAGTCTGTCTCCTTCATTTTCTATCATATCTGCAGCAGTGCCTGGGCCACAGGGATTATTCTCCAAGGATTTCTGAAATGAATGAGTGGACCAGGGACTGAAGCAGAGGAGCCAGACTAGCTGTCCTCATAAATCAAGAGGATGTGTGCTTTCAAGGATGTGTGATCAGTTAGATCCATGAGAAGACTACCATTTCATACCATGTGGCCAAGTCTGTGATCTGCAATAAAATGTCTCTGTGTCCTGATTGTCACAGATGTGGCTTCCTTAAATTTAATTTTCCTCACTTTAAATCACACGGGTTGACTATTTTTGAACTCATGGATTTTTTGAGAGGTGTTTAAGTGGGATAGGTAAATGGAGCAAAGCTACAGGAAACTATTATACTAGTCAACATTTATAGTCTTTTTACATGGTTTTTACCTTTAGATATCTTGTTAACTTTCTGAAGTAGTCATGGTGGTGTTGACAATAAGGGGTGGGTCACACAGATATATCTTTTGCTAAACACCCATGTGGTTGTATCTCTATTTGAGAAAGCATGTTGTCTGTGTCATCTAACATACCTTTTTTTATGATTGAACACCTTTCCTCATCTGTCTACTTAGTCATTCCTCTAACATATCTTTACCAAGTATCCATTATTAGAAATGCTATTCTAGTGGGTTCCTACCCATTAGTCCTAAACTACTGGCTATAGACAGAGTCTGGGAGAGGGGAAGCCATTGTTTTCAGATGTGTATCTACCAGTGAACTCCACTGGATTGTTCTAATCCATGGTCTTATAGAAGAAGGCCCTGGCTATACTCAGGGAGTCACACACACACACACACACACACACACACACACACACACACACGGTATAGGTGTAAGAAAGAGATTAGCAGGGAAGAAAGAGATTAGATGGTAGGGGTATGAGGTGTACTACTATGTGAAACTGTCAAAGAACACATTTAATTAATAAAACATACTACTATTAATTAGAGACCTCCAAGGGAAAAGAGGGCATGGCATTAGAAGAAGCACCCACAACTGTTATAAATGGCAATAGATTAGATCTAGCATGAGAAGATCTACCAAATGATTCTAAAAATCTAGAAAGTCAGATCAGATCTTTCAGGAACTGAGTTCAGCAGGTATTATGTAGCTACCCTTTGCCTTGACTTCTGATTTCTAAGAAGTTTGGTTCTTGAGAGGGTCAAGGTTGAAGAAGGTCATTCAGGTATCTTCCTTATGGTAGATTAGTCTTTAAATACAAAGTGGTACATGATTCACCATCCTTTCCTGGGTGGTTCACAGAGTATCCAATTAAACTTACTGTGGAAGAAGGGACAATGCTGTGTCAATTGGGAACAGCGGGCTTCTGAGAGGTTAATTACTGCCAGTCTACCTTTCGTTTGTTTGTTTGTATGATAGGCTAATCCTTGTGATTGTCCTTTTGGGTGCTTCCTGTGGTGTTTTCCTCATTAAACTCTGACATGATGAGTGGCTGGGGTTCCTCTAATGAACCCTTTCAAAACTGGTGCAATCAAAACACATTGATTTGGTGCTTATTATGGGCATAGTTCTTTGCCCATAATAACTATGGACCACAAGGGGCAAAGAAGTGAACATACTTTCAATGAACCCTCATGCAACTTGTGATCTAGTTGATGTACAACTAGCAAAATTAGTTGGGAGCTCTAGAGCCTGTGGTCTAAGGGTGATATGCCTTTTAGAAAGGTAGAGAAGTTTTCTAGTGTAAAGGACTAAGGAGGTCAAGCTTGACCTAGCTGTCCTTGAATGGGATAATCAAAGGAAGTCATTCACACCAAAGATAATGGCCTAGACACAGATATGGCCAAAGACTTACTAAATATGCTATATAACAGACATGTTTGATGCGGCTGTCCTCTGGGGATGTTTGAAATGAATTCTCCATATTTGTCTCTTGGAGCTGTCTGTGAATTGCTGTTGTTGGCTAATTCTTCTCACCTATAGAAGTAGCTATAGACAGGTTTTTTTTTTCTTGACCTAGATAGTCAATAATTTGATCTTTACTGATGGAGGGCCCATTTATCACAGTAGCCATCCTTTCACTATACATATCGACCTTTCCTTATCAATACTGCAGTCCATTTGTAGCTCATCACTAAAGTTCTTGGGTGTTTTCAGTAGTTTTTGAAGGTGCTTTTCAGAGCTTGGCAGAGAGGTGTTTCTGCCATCAATACTGTGCAAATGGCTAGCCTCATCTTCGGCTTAATATCAGCTGTTTATTTCCTCAGGAATGGATTGTGAAGCAGTCTACATCTGGAGGTTTGGGGCCCCAAAAGACACACTCTTCTCCTCGACAGATCTCCACTAATAGACGGAAGTTTGTTCTATTCGCTGACAGAGGGGCAGCTCTTCCATTTACTCACCACATGCCTTGAAATATTGACAACCAAAAGGCTGATGCTCTGAATATCTTTTCAATATCTCCAGCCAGTAGATACAGAGAAGAGTCAGTGTGCTCTACATGAATGTGTGGGACTACGGTATCTATAATGAGTTTATATCTAGATCCTAAGAAATGAAAGTTCAGGCAAAGACAATAGAAAGTCAGTATCTCTCTCTCTCTCTCTCTCTCTCTCTCTTTCTCTCTCTGTCCCTCCCTCCCTCTGTGTGTGTGTGTGTGTTGTGTATTTGCATGTACATGCATGTGTGTGTGTATGTGTGTATAGGTTCATATTCACATACATGCACACAATATGTGAATATATCCACCATATTATTTGACCCAAGCCCATTTTTTATGTGGGTGCTGCAGATTGAACTTGAGTCCTCATACTTACACAGTAAGTACTTTTACATTCAGCCATTTCTCCAGCCCACCCCCCCAAGCCAGTAGTTTAAAACTACATTCCAAATATTTTAGGAAGACTCTATGGGAGAACTTATTGTTTAAATTATGTGGTAATATGGCCACACAAATCCATGGGGCAACCTCCACAGGCCTCTGGTCTCTATTCTGGCTTTTATTATTTTCTAGAAACTTCCTACCCTCCCTCTTTTGCCATTTGTAGAATGATAGCATTTAATGTCAAAGATAGCTAAGCCTAGAATACTAGTTGCCTTTTTAAATCACTGTGACCAAACACATAAAAGAGGAGACTTTTACTTTAGCTCATGATCTCAGAGCATCTCAGTCCCAAGAAAGGAGAGACACAGGAATGCATGGGTAGCCAAAATATGTGACTGGTACTCTTCACATCATGGTGGCAGATAGGAAGGCAAGAAAGCTAAACCAAAACTGGAGAGAGGAAAAGCCCTCTAAGGCCCCTCTTCAGGGACTCGCCTCTGACACACTGGATGCATGTAACAAAGATTCCATAGCTTCTGACAAGCTGGGGACCAAGGGTTCAAACACACAAGCCAGGGAAAGAGCCTCTCTCACTCATTCCATGCCCAGCTAGAAAACAGTTCCAAGAGGCACACTGGTACCCTGAATGAGAGAATAGACAGTACCAATAAAAACTTCCATTTACTCCACAAACAGTGCATGATCTTTTCAGATAAGTGACCACTGACCAAGCAGAGTGCTTGTTGACAATCTATAGCATTCTGCCATTGGTGAAAAACATAATAAAGGGTGTTTCCAGAAGGGATAGTCCTTCCCTATGCCTAATGGAGCAATCACACATGGCTCATAAAGTGTCCCAAGATGATGATTGCAACATCCTCATGTCAATCTACTTCTCCTTGGGTTTGCTGATGAAGCTTTTGTCCTCCTTCTTACAAATTAATGCTTATAAAAAGAATACATATAAAGTATTTTTAAAATCCAAAATCCTGTGACTTATCTAACTTTAAATTTAAGACTGTAAAGTTAACTATTTCTAATTATCTTTTCTTGTTACATGTTTCAGTAAAAAAAAAAAATCAATGTTATTTATGGAGTGAATAAAATATGCATCAAAATTATTCCAATATAATGAACTAGGTATTATTTAGAAAGATATCCCAGGGCTCGAGAGGTGGTTCATGAGTTGAGAGCATGCACTGCTCTTGTATGGCCTATGTTTGGTTCCCAGAATCCAAGTCAGGAAGTTCACAACTGTCTGTAACTCCAGCTGCTGGATATTTGTCTCCTCTGACCCCTTAGGCACTGCACTTCCATGCACACCCCACTCCTCAATAAAAAATAAAATCTTAAACAGCAACAACAACAAAGAGATCCATTCATAGGTGCAGGCTCTTTGGAAACAGGGTGAATTCTTAAAGGCAAATGATTCATAAAAAAGATATCCTTGCCAAATGAATGGAATAAACACTCACCAGAAAAAGACTTACTAAGCAAGACCATATGGACAATACAGATACACAGGTTCTAATGACCAGGAACAGAAAGCATGGTCTAAATCTTTTATCTCAGTCTGGAGGTAAGGTGCATCACCTCTGGCTTGGGAATTCCTGCCTCTTCACACCCGATGGAAACACGACAAAATACACTAAATGATGACTTACAGAAGGCACAGAAGGAAAAAAAAATGACATCAAATTCAGATAGAAGTAAGTGTTGATGCAATCCTGGCAGCTCAGGAGGAAAGCAATATATATGCATTATATATGTGTGTGTGTGTGTGTGTGTGTATATGTGTGTGTGTGTGTGTGTGTGTGTGTGTGTGTGTGTATACTCTTTGAGTATAGGTACCCTCTGAGGCCAGAAGAGGACATCAGATCTGGAGTTACAAGTAATTGTAAAATGACTGGCATGGGTGTTAGGAACCACATGCAGGTACTCTGCAAGAGCAGCACATGCTCTTCACCAATGTATGTAAGTATATTTAAGTTAGAAGGAAGAAAAGCTAATAAGTAAAATTTAAGCACCACCAGCAACTCTGTAAGCACAGAAGATGTCATCTGGACAGTCTCCAAATTCACTTTGCAAAGGGGACAGTCTCCGGACAGATGTTGTATCAGCTCAGTATCATTTACTACAGAGTGTGTCCATATCTCCCATACTTTTGAGAGTATCTACTGAGATAACCAACCAGCAGTGTTTCTTGGTCATATATCCTGTGTTAGACTCTGGGCTTACTTTGCTTTTGATGTGCAAAACAAAATACTGACAATAGAATTAGGTGCATGATGCTTCATCACCACTAAGTGATCTTCAGCAAGAGCACCGCTGGACATCTATGTTCCTCTGTCCTCCTGAGCTTTCTACCTGAGATGCACTATCATTTGGGTATGACTTTCTAGTGTGAATTTCCTCAAGACATATATATTTTGTTTATTTATTTATTTATTTATTTATTTATTTATACTCTTGATTTTATTTCCTCTCTCCTCCCCAGTCTACCCTCTGACTGTTCCACATTGCATACCTCCTCCCTACCACCCTGTCTCCATGAGTATGTCTCCACCTCTACCCCAAGACTGATATATTTTTAAATGGTAAGAAGATGACTTTTTCAAAATTCTTTGTCTAATGACTATTATGTCAGTATCCATACCCAGGTGTGTATAATATTTATTGAATTCAATATATAAATACTGTGTTTATATATTATTTCATATCATATATTTTATATATATATATATATATATATATATGTATACACAAATTGTTGGCTAAATAGGCTGAGGGGGAATTCTTGCTGAGACATGTGGCTAGATCACTTAGAGGATTGGAGGTCAGGCTAGCGTTGAGGGAGAAATAGCAATTATTTACCAAATTTCTTTAAACATGATTTTATTCCTCACAGAAACACAAGATTCTTTATTGCCCAGAATATGTGAGCGATGAGCTACTTACTGGCAACCAGCAAATGGTTCACTTCTGACTTACCACAAGGCACAAGGTACATATCAATACTGATCTTAGTTGTTGGAGAGATGGCTTCATAGTTAAGAGTACTTGCTACTCTTCCAAAAGACAGTCAGTTACCAGCACATACATTTCTGGGTAGCTCATAACCATCTGTAACTCCAGCTTCTGGGGCATCTCACACCCTTTCCTGGCCTCTGTGGACACTTGTGTATATGTGATATGAACTACATGCATGAAGAAAATGAATGAATGAATAAATGAATAAATAAAATAAAGGGTACAGTTAATATAACCCAGGTAAAGTACTAATAATTTCTAAGGCTGAAAAAATTATCAAATTTAATTGTAATTTAAGGAGAAAATCTCAAGGTTCTACTTAATGCTACAGGTCAAATTTACCCAAATATCTTTAATAATTTACTATTAACAACAGTAGCAGGTTTCATCAGATGCCTTATTTGCATATTTTAAAACAGGAAATATTAATCTTCACTATTTATGATCCAAATTATATGTACTCATTGTAAGATAAAAGATTAAAAAGGATTTCACAATTGGAAAGAATAATGGGTTCTCAAGGATGCAGTATATAGCAATGGGGCAGGGAGAAAGTATGTCTCTCCCACATCTGTAGTCTAGTGTCCAATGTCATCTCTACTCTTTACTGTGACCTTGGGCTTGGGAGTTTATTGTCCTGAATCAAGTTCTTTTCTACACAGAATAAGGGAGTTGGACCAGGAAGCCCTTCTGCTATATTATAACTCTGAAGTTCAAGAATTTTCAAAATCAACCAACTACTCATTCAGAGCATCACTGAACAGGATGTTAAGAAGCAAACTGCCAAGAGACCGGCCCTAAAAATCTTCAAGGCCTCTAAGGGTTTTCCACCATAAGCAAGGATACTGGGTTCTTTGTGGCTTCCATTCTGCAGGCATGGAGGGAACAGGATTTATTCTGGGACCGGGAGCTAATGCAGTCATCAAACTCCTTGTCTTGTGAGGATAAGAAGCCAAGTTTGATTCTAACTGACATAAAAGAACAAGTGGTATGGTGCATGTAATCTAAGCCCTAGAGAAACAGAGATGAAGGGTTCTCTGGGGCTCACTGGGAGTGTCCCTGAGGATGATAACCTAAGGTTGTACTGTAGATGTCACATGAACATGTATGGTATATGTATATGCATACACACACACATACACACACACACACACACACACACACACACACACATGACTCATGCATATACATGTATGCACACATATAAAAAGTAATCTGCTCGAATTACCTGGCTTGGTCCCAGCATTCTACACTATAGAAATAATCACTTAAGGAAAAAAAAAAAAAAGGACTCAGCAACATCTCATCTTAAAAGACCATTTCAGACGATAGAGGTACATGGGTGGTGGACAGCTTTCAAGTGCATACAGAGATTAGCTTTTGTACTCTTCATGTAATTTAAGTTTGCCCAGTGTCATTGTTCTCATAAGAACCAAATCCTCTGGTAAATATAGAAGTTCATTATCTATGCTTGCTGCTCAAACCATAAGAAAATAATTGGAAAGCAAGAATTGATTCCAAAAGAGAAAATAGATCCTCATATGTTGGCACCTTGAAGAAAGAGAGACCCAGGGAAGAACTTACAGTGGATCTTCACAGCTTGTTTTTGAAAATGTTTTGAGGAGAAGGTCAGAAAAACAAAGCAGACCTTTCAATAAAAACAAAACAAAACAAACAAACAAACAAACAAAAAACAAGCTAGCATTTGAGGTCAGAGATAAACATGATTTATATATGAACCTGATAAAGACTACAGAGTGTAATTTAAACCATAACAAAACCTGTAGTTCTCCATAAGAAAAAAATAACAGAAAGAGCCTCCTATTGATCACTGGGAGAATGGACAACTGCAGAAATTACATGAGTTCCCAAATCCATAAGTCCTCCAACTTTCCCCAGGCTGAAGCTAATGCAGGACCATCAGTATGGGAAGAATGCTTACAGGGTAGTCAGTCCCCTGCTTACATTAGTCTGTATCTCAGGAGATACTGTCCCAGACTGCTAATCATTTCAGATGACACCGCCCCTAGATAGGAAATGGAAAATAATCAAATCGTGCCACCTAGCCTTTACCTTTTTTTCATTTTTTTAACAGAAGGAAAGAAGGAAGGAAGGAAGGAAGGAAGGAAGGAAGGAAGGAAGGAAGGAGGGAGGGAAGGAAGGAGGGAGGGAGGGAGAGAGGGAGGAAGGAAGGGAGGGAGGGAGGAAAGAAGAAAAGAAAGAGTGGTCTAAGTTAGAATATTTTGAGTCATTAGTCTTAACTGCTTTGAAAGTGGTAGTTTTGTTTGGTATTAAAGTGGGAAATCTTACTAAAATGGGAGACATGCTTGGATATATTACAATCCAATTTGGAATGAGCATCACTCTCCCATGTCCTGATGCCCACACATGCATTCACAGTAGATGGGAGAAATAGAGGTGGTGGCTGACATCCAATTTTATGGTTATACATATGAAATGAAGCCATGTGTTTTAAAATGCTCATGTACTTGTACTTATTAAAAGGTAAATAGTAAAATGGCTTCTCATATCCTAAAACAGTTGGTGCATCATACTCAGGCTATTTGAGTGATAATCTTAAAATTTTATTACTCCCAAAACATAGAACTGGCCTTTATAAATGGTGGCAAGTGCCCTTTACACACTTATTATTACTTTTAAGATAGCATCTCTTTATGTCTCATGTACTGCACTTGAACTCATAATTCTCCTGCTCTGTCATCCCAAATGTTAAATGTATAGATGTGTATCATCATACATCTCTGAGAGTCTCAATTTAATATAAGATAATCTATAATAAAAAGAAGATAAACATAAACCAAGGAAAAGTATTTAAGAATAAGCATGTAAATGAATGAAGAGAAACTGCTCCCTATAATCTAGGAAGATGTATGAGCGTCAGGCTCAACACAAAAGAGATGTTATCATAGTTTGAGAACAAAGAAATAGTGAGCAAAGGCCAAGAGCTATACAGATGCTTCTAGATAAAATAATTCCCTAGCTTATGGTAAAACATCCCTTGCTATGTTTTAAAATTGTGTTTGGAAGAACACATGCATGTAAAGGGTTCTCAAGTTGTGCAATATTAGACTGAATCAATGAATTAGAGAAACTACTGTGAGATTGAGTCAGTGAGAAGACAAGCTGTACACACACTGTGACACACTTACATTGTAGAAAGAATACAAGGGAAACACAAATTTAAGTACTTGTAAAAGAAACAGGATAGTAAGCTGTCATATGGTAGGACTTTGAAACTTTGTTTCATTGGGAGAAAAAATGCAGGCAAATGACTGAAGTCAGGTCAGGGTTCGCAGGAAAGGATGAGCAACACACTAGGCCCAACATGGGAGACACAAGAGAGGAGACTGTGAGAAGAGACAAGTGAGCCCAGAAGGAGGCCTTTGCTCTTGAAGCACTAGAATGGGTTCTTGTTGGGTATTAGGATAAAAAGGAATGTTAGATGACAATGAATGATCTGGAAGGAATGGAGAAGGAAAAGAATTCATCACTATGAAAATATCTGAAGATACCAAGACTAAAGTCTGAAAGAAAATCTGAAAGAAAATGTATTTATGATGCTCTAAAATAGTTCTAATAAGAATTTCTTGCCTCTAGTGTATCTTACCCCCATGACCACTAACCCCCTGCTTTCTCTTCTGGGATAGTTACTGTGACTACTCAACTGGATGTCTCTCTTCAGTTGTTCTTTCAACTAAGAACCACTGCATCTCAAACTAAAGGTCTGATCTTACAGCTCCCATGTAGAACATGATCTGCTACACTGTTCCCTGTTCAGTCCACAATGGGTGATTTCAGGGTTGTGAATTTTATGAACCATCCAAGTTCAGTCTCAGGTAACAATGGCTGGTTTCTGAGATAGTCCACTCTGTTCTCAAACATTTCCTTTCAGATTTTAATACCACATACTTCAACATCACACATTGTCCCTTGAATATGACATCCATTTTCTGCACCTCTGCCTTTGTGAAGATCCTTGGGGACAGGTGTCACTCCAATTCTTTGTTTACTAAAATCAGTCCTCATTAAAGATTTAGCTCAAATTCTGCCTCTCTTACGGAATCTTCATTAACCTATCAATGACTACAACTCTCCTCTGCTCTGTATTTATTAGCACTTTATCTGATTTAAAGTACACATCTACAACCATTCTTTGGTCACATTTGAGCACGCTAAGGACACCCAGGTATCTTAGACACATCTTGTCTTATGAGGCTGCTTTCCTCTATAATGGAATCTCCAGTACTGGAATCAGAAGGCTGGGCTAAAGAAATCAGAGGCATGACACAAATGTCAGTTTCTGACATGAGGAGCTTGTCTCAGTCAGTTGGAAATTCAGAGAGAGATAGACAGAGAGAAAGAGAGAAAGAGAGAGAGAGAGAGAGAGAGAGAGAGACAGACAGACAGACAGAGAGAGACAGAGAGAGACAGAGAGAGACAAAGAGAGAAAGACAGAGAGACAGAGAGAAAGACAGAGAGAGAAAGAGAGAGAGACAAAGAGAGAAAGACAGAGAGAGACACAGAGAGAAACAGGGAGAGAGAGAAAGAAAGACAGAGAGAGGCAGAGAGAGAATGAGAGAGAGACAGAGAGAGAATGAGAGTGAGAGACAGACAGAGACAGAGACACAGAGAGAGAGCGATAGACAGAGACAGACAGACAGAGAGAAAGACAAAGAGAGAAAGACAGGGATAGACAGAGAGAGAGATAGAGACAGAGACACAGAGAGACAGACTCAGAGAGAGAATGAGAGAGCGGGAGAGACAGAGAGACAGAGAGAGAAAAAGAGAGAAAGACAGAGAGAGACAGAGAGACAGAGGCAGAGAGAGAGAAAGAGAGAGGCAAAGAGAGAAAGACAGAGACAGAGAAAGAAAGAGAGAGAGACAGAGAGGAAGAGAGAGAGACAGAGAGGAAGAAAGAGAGAGAGACAAAGAGAGAAAGAGAGAGAGACAGACAGACAGAGAGAGAGAGAGAGAGAGAGAGAGAGAGAGAGAGAGAGAGAGAGAATGAATGTTGGTACCAAATGTAATGAGCTTAGTTCTCCAGGGACAGTAGGCAGCAGTGGCTGAGAAAATCTACTTTCTCAGAATTGGATCTTTATATAAGAGCCTGGGTGTACCATGCTAAGAAAAACTTCTAAGCCAAAAGACCATTTATTTAAAAAATATTTTCTCCAATATCCTTCAAAGCATGAAAATAAGAGTTGTAATTGTGGAACACTGTCCCCTAAGCATAGCAGCCATTGACATCATCAGAGAGGCTATGACTAGTTTGGAAGACCTTCAAGCTCAGTCCTCTTGACATTCCACAAGAAAGAAGGTGGAGATGGTCACTGGATCCTCACTTGACATTCCAACCACTCCCTCTTACTCCTCTCTCCCAGCTCTTTATAATGCTGTCTTTATGTATGTGTTTTTAGGAGGTGCCAGAGTAGAGAGAACAGTGAAGGTTAACTGAGGCATTCACTCCATCTATGTGACAATGAAGAAGTCGTTATCCATGCTGGCATGAGATCTTTTCAGGATATGGCTCTTTGGGGTCACCCCCACACCTCTAAATAGCTCCCCATCCATGTGCTCTATAAGTCCTGTAAACTCCTTGATTTGTTAATTTGGACATTGGTGGAATCACCACTTTGATCAGTGCCCTATCTGGAATGAGTATACATTTATTCATGCCTCTCAAGAAAACATTGGCACTATCATATCATTGCAAAAAAAAAAAAAAAATCACATCTACTCTGTACAATCCAAGAGAACACTCATAGTCATTCTCATTTCCTGACCCCCATAAATCAAAAAGTTAAACAGACCCCTGGGATTTTCACTCTTCTGAACATAATGTACAGTCATAAAACAAATTTTGGTCCCATGGGATATCCCATTTTTGTTTCATTATTTCAAAGAAAGGGTCACTTGAATGTTAAAGTGTTGTGTTTGATCATTGTTATGATTCATGCTGACTAACGCCCATAGATGCATTCCTGTGCACTGACTGCATCAAATATATATTTAGATAACTCTCTCCATAGACACTGTAGTGGCAGTACCTATATGTAATATTTCCCAAAGCAATGTTTGTGTTAAAGAGTCTAAACAAGGTAACCACAGATAGAAAATAAATGTACTTAAAATGTAAGTTGTTATTATTTTGTCCAAGTTCCTGTTCCAAGACAGATTTGTTTTTTCTTTCTTCACAACTAAAACCTTCTCTACAACTAAGAAATGCTCTTAGAAATTTCTCACAAACATAAGACCTAAGTTTTTGTTCATCCATTTTTAACATTTTTATGTTAAATTCAATCATCTCACTGATATTTCATTTTATAGAAGTAAGATGATAAAAATTTTATTAATGTAATAAAAGGAAAAATGAATGAAGATAGCTTGGCATAATTCAACAAGATAAAATGAATCCTTGTGATCTTAATGTAAGAGGAGGCTACAATCTTCAAAGGAATATGCAATTATGGAAACATGGGTTTTGCATAAAAGTGCCATTGATGCTCACAATTTAGTTATATCAAACAGTAATTAGGATGTCTCTAGGGACTTTAATGGGGATTAGTCTCTAATTTTTTTCAGAGTATAGTTATTTTTAGGATTTATTATGTATATGTGTACATGATTTAGTGTGCATGTATGCGAATCATCTGTATGACCTTTTCCTCAGAGGCAAGAAGAGGGCATCAGATCTTCTAGAATTGTAATTATAGGTGGTTGTGGGTTACCATGTGAATGCTTGGAATAGAATCCAGGTCCTCTGCACCAGGGATGAATGCTCTTAACCACTGTGCCATCTCTCCAGTCACGGTTATTTTTAAAAACTTCCTCACCCCACTGTTATATAGGTTAAGGTGGGGAGGGGTTTTCTAATCTCCAATAATCAAAATTTGATTTCCCCTACTGTGCATCTGCAAGAGATGCCTGTCTTTGAATAGAACCTTCATGATTTAAAGATCACACATTTTTTCCTCAGAAAGAGGAGATTAATATGTTTGCCAAACTATGGGGTTTGTTATTATTATGGTTTTTTTTTTGTTTTTTTTGTTTTGTTTTGTTTTGTTTTGTTTTTTGAGTTGGGAAGATCCTAAAGATTTTAGCTAGGAGGCTCAGCCCAAGCCCAACATAGTGAGAACCTAGAAACACAGCTCTCTGGAAGAAGACAGCTATTTCCCACAGCGAGGAAGTTGTCTAGCTTGGAGTCATACAGCCCAGTTAGATGAGGGATGAAACAAAAAATACTGTAGAAGTCTATTTCATTGGCCAATCTAAAGCATAGATCAAAGTGGCTTTCTCCCAAGACTAAACACGCCCCCAAATCTCCTTATCCTGTGAAACCATATCTGAAATGCTGACCCACACATGCCACCAGACCCTGGCCTCCACTCAGCCTGGCAGTTATCCATGGAAGTGGCTCACAGCTGACACTCAGATTGACTGGTTCACACTAATTTACTTCACAGAGATTCCATTTATCTCTTAGAAGATCCCCTGGCAGCAGCTTCTAATGGCATATCCTAGGATGCCTGCCTGTGTGTGTGTTTTAAAGTGGCAGTCCTTGATGAACCTGAGCTAGAAGACAGTTCACAGATAGGAGAGCAGCCATCTCCAGAACATGTCCCGACGTACAGATGGGATCAGAAAGCTTGCTTGACTCAAAGGAGCAGCTGTGTATTAGCTGTGTCTGCTTTCTGACTGGAGCAAATCTGAGACACACATACATTTGGGCAGGGAGCAGAGAGGAGAAGCAGAGGTCAGACTGTGTTTTGGCTTTACTCATGTGTGTGTGTATGTGTGTGTGTGTGTGTGTGTATAGTTTGTGGGAACATGTGTGAAGTTACACATACCATGTGTGTGGATGTCAGAGGTTGGCACTTCAGCTAAGCTGGCTGCCCATCAAGTTTCAGGACCCTCTGTGTCCACTTCCCCAGGGCTGGGATTATAAGCACATGCCATAGCATTGGTTTTACATGCTAGGTACTGGGGTCTACTTCAAATTACCTGGCAAGCACTTTGCAAGAGAGCCACTTACTCAGGCCCGCATTAACTCTTTAAATACTATGAAGTTGTTAATTTTGACAAATTTTCATTTGAGCATTCTACATATTCCAGAAGATAGGGAGAAGTTTCACAAAATGCTAAGTTCTAGGTACATTGTAGTGGCCATTGCAATCATGAACTCAGAGTAGCTGAGGCTGCCTGCATTGGCAATGCATAAGGCAGGACCTGTCTGTCATCTGTCAGTCATGAACTTGGAAAGAACTCACAGAGCTCGACCCTTCTCTGCCAAGCTACTAGTTTTTTCTGAGGGAGCATCAGTCATCAGCTTCAGGGGAGTAAGCCCACCAGGTTCCAGTAGGTGTTTGAAACCCATGGTCATACAAATGGCCCATGTCATAATCAAAAGGGGGACATGAGTGTGGGAGAGACACCTGTTGGGAAGTCAGGAAAGTGGTATTAACAGTGATGCTGCCGGGCGGTGGTGGCGCACGCCTTTAATCCTAGCACTTGGGAGGCGGAGGCAGGCGGATTTCCGAGTTCGAGGCCAGCCTGGTCTACATAGTGAGTACCAGGACAGCCGGGGTTACAGAGAGAAACCCTGTCTCGAAAAACCAAAAAAAAAAAAAAAAAAAAAAAAAAAAAAAAAAAAAAAAAAAACAGTGATGCTAAGGATGGAGACCAGAAGGGCAGGGACCAGTGTTGCTAGAATATCCTATATGCACAGACAAAATCACCTAAGAAAGTATTATAGTAAAAGTTATAATCAATAAGAAAGAAAGAAATGGAAA
The DNA here is from genome assembly GCF_008632895.1 of Mastomys coucha. Classification (NCBI taxonomy): domain Eukaryota; kingdom Metazoa; phylum Chordata; class Mammalia; order Rodentia; family Muridae; genus Mastomys; species Mastomys coucha. Next base: position 68,930,910 of record NW_022196906.1, on the reverse strand, counting down.
ACTCCAAAATAATTTCATTTGCTATCAACAGGTCCAAAGAGATAGCTGAAAGGCCACACTGTGACTGACAAGCTGGTAACTTACATCTGAAGAGAGGAGGACTTTACATTTGTCCTCCCATGCCTACCATAGCGCTTGGGGAGTGCTATCCAAAAGAATAACCAGATGGACAAATAACTAAAAAGACGAGTCAAATCTTTTTCTATTTTTGAGAAGTATAGTGGAATATTGGCCAGTATCCAAAGGCAGTGTGAACTGAAATATTTTGATTCATAATTATTTATTATTTGAAAGTGTGTATGTATATGTGTATGTGTGTGTTTGTATTTGTGTACACATGCTCATGTGTGCACATGGAAGCTCCAAGGGAGCATCAAGTATGTTCCTTCATCACTCTGCATATTCCTTTGAGGCAGGATCTCTCCTTGAGTCTCAGGCTCATGTTTATCTAGGTTAAGCTAGAAGCTAACAAGCCTCAGTGATCCCGCTGACCCCACAGAGCCCCTCAGAGCTGGAGTTACAGGCATGCATAGGGTAGCAGGTTTACCTGGGTTCTGGCATCTGAACTCCAGTCCTTGTGATTGTACTACAAAGCCTCTTAACCATTGAGCTATCTCTCCAGCCACTGAATTTAGATCATTTAACAACACTGAAGCTAGCCACATTAGACAATCATCTTAAACAACAGCAAATCTACAGACGCAACAGCTGAGCCCCATCAGAAAGGAGGATTAGATTTTGCTTGTGCTTTGTAGTGACTAGTGGTGGGTTGAAGCTTTGAGAAACTATGAGTGTCCTCTAAGATGCTCAAAGGCAAAGATGTTCAAGCTGTCTCCAAACCAATTAAACAGATGTAAACACAAGGTAGACCTTCCCTGAGAACCACCACTGTACTGTTCCTTAATGAAAAGTGGCATAATTGCATGCTACACAGCTCCTTGATCTCACATTAAATCTAACAGATAGCTGACTTACTCTGAGCATGCCAGTCCTGGCTTTCTGTGCTGCTGTGCTTAATTCTAGCTCATTATCCTTTATCATGCGACTTGTAATCCTTAAAGCCCACGATTGTGTCTGGCTGTTTGGTGAGGATTGCACTTGGTAATACAGGGATTCAGCTTCTAAGGGTGATGATTTAATTGAATGATACAGTATGATTCGGTGCTCCAAGAGTTAAGTGGACTGCTTTCCTTTTTTTCTTTTTTCTTTCTTTCTTTCTTTCCTTTTTTTTAATGACCTGGTTTGATTTAGTATGTTTTCTGCAGCAAACAGTAAGGTAATTATTTAGTTTTCAGTTGCTGAAAAGAACAGCTTTCTCCAATGAAGAACAAGTATTTCTTAATTGCCATGGGCGCTGGCCATTATGTTTTTAAGATACCTAAACCTAGCAGCATCCTGGCTTATGTAAACTGGCAACCTTGTAAAGTTAGTGAGCCCTTCTAAGTTTCCTCTTTTACAACACAACGATAAGGACAATGCCCATGGGAAGAGAATTGAGCTTAGTGATTAACACAGATAAAGTAAGAAAAAGGCTTAGAACAATAGCTCAGATGTAAGAGGCCAGAGTAAGCCAAGCATTATTACCATTTTATAGCTGTGTTTGTCTAGAAAGGTGTGCTATTACCAATGTGATGTCCAGAATTCATATCAAGACATTTTTACCTCATTTTGCTTGCACTACAGTGATAACATAAAATATGTGATAGCACAATGGGTCCATTTTAAGTGGTTCTATCATCTGAATCTTCATTTTAGACTTCAGAACTGTAAGAGATACTTAGAGGCTCCTCTTTCTTTAACAGCGTGCACAGGCATGTAGTAACCAAATAAAACTCTGCCTGATGCCACGTGTAATTTCCCTTTTTCTTATAAAAAGTATGAGATATTGCAGGAAGGAGAAAGAGTTTCTGACAACATTGGCCGGACAATATGGAATCTCATTGGAAAACTGCTCTTGACAGCTCTTTTTATGAATAAATTAAAAGTAAAGTGAATTAAATAGATACAGGGACATGCTGATGTCAGATAAGAAATTCTAAAATAACCTTCATGGAAACTCGACTTGGGATTTGTAGTTTACATTACTCAACTTGGGCTTGATAGTTTAAATGCACAATAGTTTCAGAATATAGCTGTCTTGATCGTGTCCTCTTAGATGAACAAGTATATCTTTTATACTGAAGCTTAGAATAAGTCTTGTGCTAGTATTTATGTATGGTCCTTGAGCTGTGATTTTTTTTTTTAAATAAAAACATTAATTTGTTTTCATTTTATGGGTGCGAGTGTTTATCTGTCTGTATATGTAACACATGCATTCGGTGGTCACAGAGGCCAGAAAAGGGTGTTGGATCTCTTAGACCTGAAGTTACATATACACGTGAGTTGTCATGTGGGTGCTGGGAAACAGATGCAGGTCCTCTGCAAGAACAGCCAGTCCTCTTAGCCACTGACTTATCCCTCCAGCCCTGGTCCCTGGTCTTTTGAGTGGCTCCTCTATTAACACTAGGTTTAGAGAAATGCTAATGTGGAAAGTTTAACCCAGCTGGGCTCCATCAAATGCAAACCCACAACAGGAGGCTGATCACTTCATGATATGCACAACGGAAGACAGGAGCCATGGCTGCCTTACTCCCCTTCATCCTCGTTTCCAGAAAGAAAGCACAGGAAAGCAGTCAATCAAATAACCACAATCTCTTTCTTAAACAGCAGGTGAAATCTTGGAAGCAGGATATGTTAATATCCATCTAAATGGATAATATATTCATGTCACTATTTCACCTAATCCTTGCTGAAAAGAAACAAGTAAAGCAGGATAAAATAGAGACAACCTTTATATCAAACGTCAGCCATAGCTAACAATGTATTTGGTTTAGATACCTCCTTCACTGATACCCCTGCACTCACACAAAAGCTCAACCTTTCTCAGCTCCCATGGGCTTCTACATACTGTAAAAGTGGGGAAAAAAGTAGATCAGAAGCATTTACATATTTGAGAAGTAAGTGCTATTCATCTTCTATAATACATCGCCAACAGTCTACTATATAAAGGTGTCTGCAGAAAGGTAACATCATCACAAGAGAAAATAACCTTCCCTAGGCAGTGAGAGAAACAAGACAGGAAAAAGAATTTAAAAAGAAAGACGGAAAAATAAAAATTTGGGGAAGATAAATCCAATCAATAATTAAATGGAAAAACAATTAAATAATGATAAAATAATCTTTACATATTGGCATATATTCAAACCAAGACTATTATCAGTAAATGCCAAAGAGCTTAATTCATCTATCGGAGGAAGAGATGGAAAGACCAGCTGACAAGTAAATTCTAACACCATGATGGATAAAACAGAATCACCAACCACAAATTGTTAAGGAAGATTAAACATAAAAGGATAGGCAGGCTTTAAATAAATGAAAAGGAAGCAGCTGTCCCCCTGATGCTGCACAGGCTTAGCATGTGAACCCAAGAACATCAAGTCAACACACAGGGAGGAAGGTTTGCTCACGCTAAGGGTGCTATTCACATTGAAGGCAGCCTTTGACTAATACGTGTGCATATAATTTTATGGCCACTTTGATAAAGCTCATAGATAACCACCCCCCACCCAAGGAAAGCAAAGAGGGCAAATACTAGTAAAATAAAACTTTATTTTGTTTCAATCTAAGACAGAAATGGATACAATATTTATAGATCTCTAAGAAATCTACAAATATAAATAAGTCTGATACTTTAACTCAATAGATAGCATATGTTGCTTTCATATACACACACAAAAATTCACAGTATTACTACAAAAAACATTCCCCAATAATGTCCATAGGAACAGAATCTCTATAAATAACACCTTCAAAATCACAGTCCGATAAAATTCAAATCTAACAAGATTTCTTATGAGCCGCCATCTCTGTTGTATAAGGTCATACTGAATGGGAGCCCACCTCCTCTAGTGAGCAATGGAAGTGTAAAGTGGATGGCAGGGAGTTCCATGCCTGGTCACTCCTGATGGTCTTTTGGAGCTGTATTCAGATGACCACAGGGTACCTTTACTCTCCCTTTACTTACAATAGACTATTGTAGCACTAAACATTCTCAAGGTCTTTCAAAACACACCTGTGCAAAGAAACACTTCAGAGGGATACCTTCTAACATTAGAGGAAGAGCCAGAGCTGTTTTCTCTTCTGAGACTAGTTGGTACAGGGTGAACATGTCGGCAGGATGCATTTTGGTAAGATGAGCCCAGCACACAGTGGATGGATCTCCTCTTGCTCATCTAGACCATTGCACAGAATTCAGGTCAATGTCAGCCATGTTGAAAGGGGGAACGTAATCACCAAAGAGGGAAGGTGAAGAATTAACCTCTGCTAAGCTCCATTTACTGATTCATACAGGCAATGGAAACTGGGGTGAGGTTAGAAAGCAAGAACCAAGGATGCTCTATGGAGCAGGCAGCGAGGACTTTCTTACCACATCACAAATGATTTGGGTGTGAGGGACAGGATAGAATTTGACAGGAAAGCAGTATATATTGTTGAGGAGTTTAAACTGGACTAAAATCTTTTTTAAAAAAGTTGTTCTGACCTCTGAAAAATGGAAGAGCCATTGTTTAGAGTAAGTTATAAATCATAACCAGCTACAAGAGAAGACAACTTTAAAATCCAGAGTCAAGAGAGAAAGGGATCAAGATGTTTGCTTCATCTTCATACCGACCCAGAATGTCGGGGATGATGGGCAAGAAGCTTTAGAAATAATTTGGGGGAACACAAAGGAGAAGAGAAGAAAGCAACCCTGCCCCAACTGTCAGAAACACGAGCACTTCAGTAAGAACCATTAGAAGCACGTGCATATGGTAATGTTTCTTCCCTCTTCCTTAGACAGAGTTAATTCTTTTGATGTATTCCTTTTCTCACATGGTGGAACTCTCAAACATTAAATACCACCTAAGGCACCGCAGACAGGAAGCACTGATAAAAGGCGTGACTGCTGTCCTCACAGATGTGACAGTCTAACACACAAGACAAAGACACCTTGATCAATAACTATGAGGACGGATGTTAGGTGAGTGAGTACCAGATGCTCTTGGAAACTGTGATGTGGGAGGTGGATAGAGGATGTGAGGCTATTTAGTTTCTAGGGAAAACTGAAGTGTATAGAACACTGTAAGGCTTGCTTGTCAGTTCTCAGTTCTGTGTCCTTTATCCTTAAAGCAATCTTGACAAAAACATACTTGTTTCCATTTATTAGTTAAGAAAATCTAAACTCAAAGTAATTACAGCAGCACCACCTGCTCACATACATAAATCCAGAGACTGCACAAGAGCCAACTTTAAAAAAAAGTGGATTTGAAATTTCTTTCAAAGGCAAGAGAGGTCATTTTTAGAAGCATATGAATGTTTAGTTAAACCAATATGAAGGAGCAGTCACACACCTAGGCTGTGATTTACAATGGGGAGATTTCTTACTTAAAGGTTTGTCTTATTCTTGAATTGTGCCAACTTCTATAACACACGCTCAAATTAAAATACCTGGTCCCAGCCCTGGTGTTCTGAGAACTACCTTGTCCACTTGGGCTAACCTGCTCTACTTCATCCATTCAGATACTTTCCAGGGTGAACAATGCCATCCTTCCTGTAGTGGGAAGTGCCACAAATCAGAAGTTCAGGTTAGACCAAATAAGATAAGCTTCATTCATTCCAGCCATCTCTTTGTATAGGGCTTCAGGGTAAGCCACAGTGACAATGTTGGAGAAACAGATTTGTTGAAACATAATCCAGGGCCTACAATTGCTTTTCTGTCTCATGGATCTTGTCCAGGGGCTGGGAAACCATTTCTTAAAGGTCAACATGGTCAATATTTCAGACAATGGGTCAGGAAGGACATGGGCAGGTCCTAATTATTTAGCACTGCAGTTAGGACACAGAAGCAATTAGCATGCAATGCAAGGAAAAAAGAGTGTAACTGTGTTCTAATAAAACTTTATTTATCAAACAGCCACAGCCTGGATTCAGCTCACAGGCCCAGAGTCTTGACAATTTTTGGCTAGCATACCAACCTACCAGCTGAGCTAGAGTCTACCATGATATTCAAATCTTATTGCCCCAGAATAACTATAAATGGGTCCCAGCCAAAACTTTACACCTACCTAAAACACTATGAGACTCTTTGCAATAATATTTTAAATCAACTGTTTAGTTCCCAAGTGAACTTTGGGAATGACCATGTCAGGCTGATAAGTCTAAAGGTTGGATATACCTGTAGGCTTATAAGATTCGTTCCTTCTTTCTGATGATAAAACACTGACTACCAAATGTACATGAACCTTCTCTTCTGAACTCTTTCATCTACTGCCCTGGTCCAGGAGACAACACTGTAATAAGACTTTGTGCTCTTCCCTGGGGAGGTGTGTGTGTGTGTGTGTGTGTGTGTGTACGTACATGCATGCATGCGTGTATGTGTGTGTGTATTTGTCTTCTTGAGTACACATGGGACTTCACAGTAGACAGTGTTATGGACAAAGGAGAGGAGAGACCATCATGCTCCATTGAAGGAATGCTGGGAATTAAAACTTAGGACCATGTGTATGATGGGAAAGCAACTGAACTGCATTCCTAGCTTTGAGACCAGGGGATTAAAGGAATTAGCTCCATTAAGTGCTGACTATATGACAAGCCCTGCAGTGGAAAATAACACAAACAGGTCTTCCATAATTATACAGGTTAGCCTCTGAGCAGAGAGCACACAATATATACAAAACATAGACTTGCTAATTGTACGTGAGCATCAGTGATCAGAAATTTGGCCCTGGTATGTCATGAATATGCACTCACGAAGCTTGGAAGTCAGTGAAGCAACTCTGAAGGAAATAATTCCGTGGGTAGAAATCTGGTGAAAGAATTTGTGACAGGAGGAAAAGCAGGTTAGATGGCAGCCAGCTGCCTAAGTGTGTGTGTGTTCTCAGCCTGATGAGACCTGGGGACAAAAGAAGGCCAGCAGAGTTGCAGGGCAGAAAATGGTGTGGTGACTGGGAAACTTGAACCTGGAGAGTCTGTGGAATGAACTCACAGCTCATGGCAGAGCTTGATGAGGTCTGTGCACTGTGTCTTCATTCATGTAGGGCATCACATGCTCATTCTTATTATTGTGGGAGATATGGCTTAGAGCAGTGGTTCTCAACCCTGTAACATAGTTCCTCATGCTGTCGTAACCCCAACCATAAATTATTTTGTTGCTACTTCATAACTATATTTTGCAGCTATTATGGACCATAATATAAATATTGGTGTTTTTTGATGGTCCTAGGTGACCCCTGTGAAAAGGTTGTTTGATGCTAAGAGGAGTCAACACCCTCAGGTTGAGAACCTCTGGCTTAAAGGGAAAATTTTATCAAGTCCATTTTCCTTTCTCCTGAGAGCTTCTTTTCTGAGAAAAGCACTGTTTTTAAAAATGACTTTATCAATTCCTTGAGAACATCAGATAATGTATTTGAATATATTAACCCCTTCTTCCCCCAGCTCGTCCCATAGCCAAAATCTACATCCCCCATCACCTCCCATTCAACTTTGAGGTTTCTGGGTATTGCTTGTTGTTTCTTTAACTTTTAAGTAATAACTATACATAGAACAGAGAGTTAAATAGAGAAAGTCCTGTACGCCCCTTCCTTGGAGTTATCTCATGTCTGTAAATAACCTAGAGATACATATTTACATGAATTTACTTCTCTATAAAAGCCAAGTCCTAGCACTCTGTATAAACATTCCCATTCAGAAATAAGAATCATCACACAAAACAATAAGATTCAAGTCGAAGATCTTTTTAAACAATAGTGACAAGGAATTAGGGAGCCAGAATCAAAACCTTCTTCAAAACAGGTCCATCTAAGCCAATCACAGGTGTCAGTGAAGGAGGTGTTGACAATGATAGCTGATAAGTAAGGCGACATGGAATAAGACTGAGGACACACATGTGTATATATGTGCACAAGGACATGTGCCTGTACACACACACAAAGACAGACAAGCTCATGGCCCAGCAGGCAGCCTCCTATCCTGTCTGAACAGCTGGCCTCCATTGACTGAAACTGTCCTGTCAGATCAGAGTCGAGACAGGAGGAAGTGAAGTGACCTTTTGTCCATCTGCTGTGGAACATCCTCAGAGAAAGGACTGACGTGTGGCTGTTCATCCTTTTCCAGGGTCACCTGACATTTTTAGACTGTCTCTAAATGAACCATCCTGCTCCTATCTCTGTGTGCACTCCCTGTGTGGAAATACTCAGAAATGTAGGGAATGAGTCTCCTTGGTGACAGAGCTAAACATTCCAGTTTATTGTTGGAAGTTCAGCTGTTGTAGCATGTTGACACCTCCTGGGCTCATGCATGCCATGTATCCTGCCTGCTTGTTTACCAGCTTGTCAGAGTTGTTCACTGTAGGCATTGTCACAAAGCACATGGCCACATCTCATATGTCCAATTCTAGGGTGGAACCCATATGACCTTTTGACTTTATGTTTCACAAAGGCTAGAATCACCCATTAGGTTGATATCATCTATTTTCACAGAGACCTGATAGGTTGTGTGGTATAGCCTAGTCTTTCAGAATTGCCTGTTAAATGTTAATGTCTGGTTTTATAATAGAAGGCAAGATGCTTGTACATTTTCAAATGCACTCTCTGTTAGTGTGCTTTAATTGTTCTTCTCTCAGGTTCTGAGATGACATCTAGGCAATACCTAAAGGCTTAGAAAATCCTTTTGTTCTCAGTGATGAAAAAAAAAAAATCTTTGTGTGAGAGGATTTCTCCCAAAGATTGAGTTGGCAGACGTGTTACACATGTGTCTATCAAGTGTTTATATTCATGAAGAAAATAATAACCAGTAAAAGTCTAACCCTGCCTGATTTCTCTCCCTTTTGTTTTGGGGCAGATGCTTTTCTACCTCACTGGGTAGTTCTGAGAAGGACCAGGCTCTGTGCGTGATACCAATGCCGCAGTAAAGGAGAGACACCCATGACAGTAGATGTGCCTGAGTCATAGCGGCAGACGTGTCATCTGTGACTATTCCAAGTCACTATCACTTAAAATTCAAGAGATCACATTGAAAACAATAATGAACAAAAAATTTAAACAAGTGGCTTTCTTTACAGTCTTTCCCTTAGACACAGCCATTGATTCCAAGAGTCACCTTCTCTAGCCGGAGAAAGAAAATATCATGGTACCCAGTAGAAGAGAAGTCATTTTTTTTTCTTTAATCTGGAAAGATAGTGGCTTCATCATTAAAAAAAATCCAACCAACTAGAATACAAAGCCCTTTGACCTGGTAGATCAAAGGTTAGGCAGCAATTTTGAATAATAAATGAGACCTGTTGACCTCTTGACCTGAATCTGGCAGGGTGAGAGTGTTCCGTCCTTCAGCAGATGCTGAAGGCAGACACTTGCACAGACAGCCAGCTAATGACCTGCCTGAGCCCTAAGCTTCAGTGTGGTGGAGGATGAGCAAGAATGTTCTTCAACCTGCTAGGTCATAGAAGTGATATTTATAGGAATATTTCCATTGTTGCCTTGAAGGCGTTGCTCAGTAGGTCCTTGTGCCACCACTAAGTCTGCAGTGTTCAGTCGATGGCTAACCATCGGCTAACGGTGGTTTCTGTCTAATTCTTCAGTTTTGATGTGTGCATTTCAGGTACAATATCAGCAAGGTGATTCTATTTATTTTATTTTTCTGATGAGAGAACTGCTTTATTATAAAGTGATCCTTGTCTTTCATTACAGCAAGCAGCCATATATTTCGACAAGGGATTCAGATGTGCATGGTATTCGGCTTTTCTTAGGAAAGGTTTATGAAATGGCATCAGACGTAATAACTAGGTTTACCATTCACGTTTATTAGACTAATATAGACTAACATGCAACATAAAATTTCCAGGAAAACAAAAATGGAGATGAAGCTTTAAGCTAAACAATCCATCTTTGCTATTTAAATTTTCATGTTGCTTCTGGAAAGTAATCATCTGTTACAAAGCCAACTTGGGAAATGTTTATATCCTCTTAGTAAATATCCCATATGTCTGTTTTGACATGCTTGATTAACAGCAAGTGCAATGCATTTAATTTATGTTTACCTGCCTAAATTTTTTTTTTAAAATGTCAGAACTTGACCAAATTGGAATTTAGCTAATTAGATTTACTCTGCTGAGCCTCCCTTGAGCTTTCAAGTTCTTCTTTACCATTCATATTAAAATCTTATCAACTGCTAGATTTTGCCAAGGGTCAGTTAGTTAAATAGTGTTATCTCCCCTTGGGTAACAGACAAGGAAGGAATATTTTGAATGAATTTTTATTTGCTACAAATTAGAAGAAACATTGACAATAAAGGAAAATCTTCATACACATCTCTCTATCTGTCCCAGGCAGAAGGAAAACAGCACCGAGAGTGAGTTGCTGCTCAATTGGTTTTAAGCTTATTCAACTTGGTTTATTGTATAAACATATATGGAACACTGTTGGCATACATGACTCTGCTAATCATGCTACAGCCATCCGTTACAGAAAACGATATTGTCTGTGCTGCACTTTTCTATAGTCACAAGCTTTTTAAAGCACAAAGTACTTGACCTGGGTGCATGCTGAAGTCATACTCTAAATAATACTATGGAGTATTGCCATCTTACTCAAACTGAACTATAATGGAGAAAAAAGAAATCCATTTACAGCTCGTAGAACATATAACGGTACTCCATAGGCACGTGTTGGTGTGGGGGGTAGGGCACTTCACTCCTCTGAAACACTTCACATGCCATTTTATTTGAACCCCACAATGAAGTATGTGTGGGATATGTGCAGTTCTAAGCTAGAAACTGCCATCTGCTCTTAAACAAAGAAAAAGCAACTAAAAAGAGAAAAGTGGTGGAATAGCAATCGTGAGGGTGGCGCATAAGGGGAGGTCTCTGAGATGAAGAGTAACTCAGAGCTGTGGAGCTTGGATGTAAGGGGGGGAGTGTTATAAGTCACATGACCAGCTTCTGAGGTCTCCTCCCTCCTTACTCTCAAAATGAGTTCGGATGTGAAGCAGGAGCAAGAGCTAGAGACTACAAAGCCATGGAGTCTGTTCTTTCTCCACAGAGGAGAGAGAAGTTAGATCCACAGAGCAGAGACAAGAGGAAGGAGAAGTAGATGACAGAGGTACAGAGGAGAGACGGGAAGTAGAGAGAGAGAGAGAGAGAGAGAGAGAGAGAGAGAGAGAGAGAGAGAGAGAGACAGACAGACAGACACAGAGACAGAGACAGACAGACAGACAGACAGACAGACACACAGACACACAGACACAGAGACACAGAGACAGAGAGAGGAGCACATACATACACAGAGACAGAGACACGTTCAGAGAGACAGTGTGTGTGTGTGTGTGTGTGTGTGTGTGTGTGTGTGTGTGTAGTGTGTGTACTCAGGAAAGTGAGAGAGGAAGATGGAGGTAAGAGCCATGAGAATGAATCTGAGCTCCCAGCAGCAGGAAGCTGCCTGAACAAGGCCTGCCTTGTCTCTATCCTCTCTAAGCCTATGCTTAAGAGAATGATTATGTTGATAGGGCTGAGGCTTTGTTGGTAAACCCACAATAGCAGGGAGACCTGAGCTTCAATCCCCCAGAACCCACATAATTAAGCCAAGCATGATGGGCTGTGTTTCATAATTCCTGCACTGGAGATAGAGAGATGGGTGGATTCTTGGGACCTAACAGTTGAGCTCCAGTTTCAGGTAGAGATCCTGACTCATAAAATAAGGTGAACAGTGATAGAGAAAGATACCTGAAGTTGGTCTCTGACCTCTCAATGCATTCAGGCTCATTCACAGGCATGCACACTTACACATACATGGGCACATGAACATACATACAGGCAATTATTTTGAACACCCTCAGTCTTCTCTCTATGCTCTAAAGTACTTCCCCACCCCTGGTCTTCCAGCAGGATAGAACAATTGTGTCCTTGAATAAAACTGAGCTTCTCCTGAGGCTCTTCTTTCTCCTCCAAGTTCAGCTGAGATTGTACACCAAAGGAGCTACTACCTTTCAAGGGGTGAGGAACAAGAGAGGCAAATGGACCAGTCTATGTGCTCTAAACTGAAACAAAAGAATAATTACAATTGTTCTCATCTGTCAGAATTGCAAAACAAATTCAGTCAAAATGGCTGCATGTAGCTTCAGTTTGAAGATTTTGAAGACTGGTAGAAATTATTCCACACTAGATCTAGAGCAGGGTGAGCGACCTCTGACTTTGGAGTTAATTTCATCTAGGCAATCAAGCAGATTAAAGATAATATCACACTTTGTCCCCGTAACTCTCAAAAGACAATGTCCAGTTGAATTTCTTCCGTCATATATAAATCAAAATGTTATAGCGAGAGATACAGCCATCACAGAAGAGATGTCTTTTCTTCAGTTTTAATTTACATGTGCCTCACCTTTTGCTTTCTCGACTGTTTTTCACTTTTATCCTTTCTTCGGGCATTAAGAAATACATTTCTTAGCTGTAAATTCTCTGTACTCTCAGACCCCCACTGGCCTAACAAATCATCCAGAGTTTGATATTCCTTGCATTTATCCTACCTCTCCATCTCATCACCCAAATGCAACTGATGAAAAATAACATTCCCAAATTTCATGTTGAGGACATTTATTTGATTATTGTCCAGTGTCCTGCCTATTACAAACCATTTCTCAGCCTTCTGCTAGCATATTCCTCAGCAGAACAGAGGGGAGCTTTTACACGTGCCCCTAACATAACTCAGGTTGACTTCAGTAGGGGCTGCCACCTTTAGTTTACAAAGTTACTAAAGACAGAAGGAATGAGGTAATTTATTTCAACCATTTAGAAAACCGAGCTGAGACTTGCATTCATCTTTCTCTATTATCTTATTCTATGACAGTCTGCCATGTGTTATACTGTATCAAAGTCAAGTGTTCATGTGTGTGCATGCACATGAGCATATGCGTGTGTGCGTGTATGTGGGGTTTGGTGATATTTACAACATAACGCTGAGTACACAGGTCGACCCTGTTTCAGAACAAAGGACTTGTATTTCTTTCCTTTCCTTTCTGGTTTTCCTTGTGCTGCCATGAAGTCACCCCCTCCCAATCTTTACTTCACCAAAGTGTTTCTAAAAGACTGCCTAAACTGAGGTCTGGAAATCAGCAGAGTGACACGTAGAGGTGTCCCTCAGTATGGATGGATGGAACAGGCTCATCAACTGTCACCCACATCACCCAGGCATCCATGTGAGAAAGGCCGACTATGTACCATGCTGGCAATTATCTGGTGAATCCAGCCTAGTAAACTGCCCAGGCTGATAAAAGCTCAAAGAGTAAATATAATTGCATTGGGAAAGAACAAAGAGTCCTTTCTAGTGATTCAAATGTATTCTCTTAAATGGTCAAATTTCTGACAGTAGGCTCATCCAGTCCACAGACTATTAGAACTATTATATAACCTGTCTCAGAGTGCAGCATAAAGACAGGCTGTAGTAAAATGTAAATTCTTGTATAATGCATACTGAGTATATAAACATGTGAGCACATCACATACAACACACATCCCCAAATGATGTCACATGAAACATACATACGCATCATATACACAACACACATATGTGTCATAAACAACACATATATTTACATGTATTACAAACACAATACACATATACATGTATCATACACATAAATAGATACAAAATATACACAGATACATGTATTATACATATAGAATGTACACATCACACAGCATACACACATGTATTATATATGCAATACAAACATATTCATGTACCTCACATACAATATACACATATATATACATATTACACTTACACATGCAATGAAGAATTTAGACATTATTAAGTAATATTGAAAAAGTAATATTGTAATATTGAAATATTGAAATTGGGTTTTATTGAAACCAATCATTATACTGGTTTCAATATTGAATTATAGAATGAACATTTTTATGTTGAGTTGATTGAAAGAAAAATAAGTTTTATTGAGAGTAGAAACTTGGCTTAAACAATCAAACAATGGCTATTGCCAAGTTGGACTTGGCTAGAATAACAAACTTCACTTGCAGGGTAATTTATGTTATTGGTTCTTACTATGTTGGGCTTTCCAGAGAGCACAGATGCCAAGAGGCACTAAAGTCAGAGAGAACACTTAACTTACTACTGTGTCTAAGCTCCTTCCTCTATCGTAAGCAGGGACAGACATGCTATGTGCACTATTTAGTAACTTTTCCTGAACTTTCAAACTACCTTTAAAAAAACCAAAAAGGTCCACTGCTTCTTTTGTCATGATAATAGGAACAAAAAAAACCCACTCAGGTAGACAAGGTGGCACACCCAAACAGTTACTCTGAGGGCTGAGATGGAATTGCAAACTCAAGTCCAGCCTGAACATAATCAGTAAGTACCAGGCCAGTTTGTAGAGATAGTGAGACCCAGTCTGAGAAGCAGAGTGAGAGCTGGGGGATGAAGAGGAGGAGAGAGGGAAGAGAAGAGGAGAGGACAGGAGAGGGCAGGAGAGAATCAAAATGACAACCACAGTCAGGGCTTCGCCTTGACAGCTTGGAATGATATGCTCAGGCACTTTCTCACACTGTGTATGAACCCTAGAAGTCAAGAAGAAGCGGCTATGTGGAACACTTGTATGATCTTGTAGAAGAAATCCTAGTCCCATGGGCCTGACAGGAATGTAGTAGCATCAGCCAGCCTAAGCCCCAGCTCTCTCATCCTTTAGTGAAGAGGATCTCCAAGGTTCTCATGAGCCATGGGATAATTTGAAGTACCTAATGTCTGTGAAGAAATACAATTCAAAAGATCTGTATATTATTGTATATCACTCATATCACATTTCAGATAAAGACAATGAAGTCTTTCAAAGAAGCTAACCAAAATGACATCAAGAGTGAACCTGAACTCCAAGCTTTGGTCTCCATCAAAGGAAGGGTTTCCCACACACACCCCTACCCCATCCACGAAGGGTCCCCATTCTTTCCTGTGGTAGGGATCACTAGTGCATGGTAATGGCCTCTTGCTGAGTGGTGACAGTAGGAAATCCCTTCATGCATCATCACTGTTGGAGCTGGGGACTCCCTGCAGGGGAGACAAGTCTCCTAGATGTTCTTAGTAAACAATGTTTCCTGGCCTGAGCTAACAGAATTAGATGCTCTCCTCTCTTCAAGAGCTCCACCCTGCTATGTGTGGATCAGAAAAACAATCAGAGCTCAGATGGTACAAGAAGGTGGAAAGGAGGCAGTCTGTTGCCTTTGTGACAACTACCTTGAACAATAGCGACCTCCTTGGTGAATGACTCTGAGGATGCTGTCAGCACCCACACTGCTGCATCAGTTTTCTAGTGAATAATGGGTGCACAGGAAGGAGTTCTTACCTTTTTGATGTTGAAGTAGCAGTCACAGCAAGACCACAGACAAGTGGGACAGACAGATCTGAGTTCCCCAAAACTTTAAATGATGCAGCTCCACCTCCATCAATTCTTACCCTATAAGCTACAGCTTTTGGTTTATCCAATCTTGATGGTAATTATCTTTTAATAGCACATTTTAAACATTATACCTGACATTCAAACTGGTATTGCCTGTTCCTACTACTCAGTAGATTTTGCATGTTCCGGTAGAGTCTATCTTGTCTAACAAAGTTAGAAATATGAGAAGAAAAATGATGTAGCTAGTATATAAAATACAACATAAATAATCAAAAATAAGGGTTGGATAGAAAGGGAAGTGGGTTAGAGAAGGCACCAGGGGTTATAATCAAAGTGATTTTATACATGTGAAATTGTGAAAAAATTAAATTTTTAAAAATCTAAAGCAAGTTCTGAAAAACTGGCACATAGGCAAGCACTGTGTATCAAATTTCATTGGCCAACTACAGCCCTATTCAATAGCACTTCACAGATACTACATCTTTGATCTTGAAGGAAATGGCTTAAGGGTGCGGAGAAGGCAGAGAAAGGATTATTTGATTATCTCCCAACATGATGATTTAGCAATTCAGCATCTATTAAAGTATATTCTCAAAGCAATGGCAGATTGATTTCTGAATTATGTATTCAATGAAGTTATCATCTACTAAGTTGCGGTTGGAAGACAATACTAAAAAATATTCTAGAACCTTCTGTAGATCATTCTGGAAAATGGAAACAATGAATGAAGCTGCTGCTGACGTTTAACTTTCAGCTATCAACGGCAAATACCTTTTCTTTCACTCTTAACAGCAAAAGAAGTAGTTTCAGAATGAAATCTTTTGATTGACTTTTTAATCCAAGGAACATACTACTCTTTCAAACCTTCATGTGTGCCAGTGATCCTGTTAGTTCAGGCCTGTGAGTGCTGACCCCAGTGTCTATGTAGAGGTCAGAGGACAACCCTGGATGGAAATCATCACCTCTCCTCTTTACCCTCTGAGATATCTCAGCACCTACTTCTTATGCTTTGACATTTACAGACTTAAAACGTATGGAGTCCTCATTATCTGAGTTTCAGCCTCTCAGGTGTGCAAAGGAGCAGATTAGTGAGTTTAATGTCTCAATACACAACTCAGGGTCAGGTAAAGTGCTTAGGTCACAGAACTGTAACTAAACAGAAATGGCGGCCTTCAGGGGGTATTGACTTACAGTTTGGTTTGCACTCTTGGTTTGAATGAAAACACTTTTCCCTCTTTTGATTGAAAGACAAGATTTTTGCTTGTATCCTTTATATTTACCATCCCTTTTTTTTCCCAGAAGAGAACCAGCTGTCTCTATTTCCCATAGCAATGACCTTGAATGATGACAAAGTATAAAGAATTTTTTAAAGTATATGGTTTCCTTCTGGAAAATGAAATTTTGGGGTTAGAAAGATGGCTTAGAGGGTAAGAGGGCTTACTTCCCTTGCAGAGCATCTGGGGTTGGTTCCCAGCACCATCTTGGTGGTTTACAAATAAGCATGACCCTAGTTCTGGGGGATCCAGTGCCCTATCCTGACCTCTGTGGATACTACACTGACAAAGTACGCACACATATACATTTGTAGAAGGTAAAAAATTAAAAATCAAAGTCTTAGAGAATCCTTTTTAAAGATCAGTTTGATACTAGCCTCCCTGATAGACTCATTTTTCACCTGCAGAATCTGGAAGCAAAATTTATCCACAGAGAGCTGCAATGTGAGTTTGCTTTCCTTGCTCTGGCATTGACCTCCAACCTGATCTGAAAGAACCTCCTTCTTTCAAAATGAGAAGCTATTCATTGGCTATAATAACTCTATAATGTACACTGTTAATAGAAACCAGCAGTTGTGCTCAAATAAGGTTTTGTAATCCCAACTACCACACTTACACAAGAGGATGAAATCATTAGGAAACTTCCCCTAATGACAGCCATAGTATGAAGTCATGAAACTGTTGTCTGAAACTGTAGGCTGTTGCATAGTGATTAGAAAGAGAGGAGGAGGATCATTAGGATTGTGCATAGGCCCTGGTTCTAGGTGGCATCCTGCCAAACATGGTCTCTGAACTCAACAGCTCTTGTGTTGAGCAAATCTGCCATATCAGAAATCTGCTGCCAGGCTATTGTGTGCCACACTACAAGCAAGAGATATAAGAAATAAAGACAGTAAGTCTCTTGGATAATCATTACAAATAAATAAAAAGCCTTTGATACATGCAATTATTACAAGTTGAAATGCAAGCCAGTATTAAAGAGGCAGCTTAGATATACACAGCACATTTATCACAGCTCCACAGACAAGATATTGAGCTGTCTGTGAACAATATAGAGCCAAATGGGAAAGCTTTCAGCACTGTATGGTGGTAGTTGAGGTCCTTGATAGATAGAGCTGGATGAAGCGAAGCTGTCCGATGGTTTTCTGCAAAATACAGTGAAGGAACTCAAGGTCCTCCATGGTACTCTCTGACCACAGATGAGCAGCTACTTTATTATGGCCCAGACTGAGGTTGCCCCTCGCTCCATAACCGGCCACTTCCTGATGCACATCCATTGACTTGGCTAGCCAACCATTGACTTTAAATAAGGGTCTACCATCTTCATACTTTAAAAAAGGAAAAACAGGTTCATTATATCAGAGAGCTTGAGCTGGCTGAACGAATCGAGCTTCGAGAATGAGTGGGCTAGATTAACTGTGATAGATGCTATCTAGTGGCTCCCTTAATCACAAGCTTCCATGGGTCTCTTATGCGAAAAGAAAACATTATGCATAAAAGCAGGAAGAGGGACAGGAGGAGAATAATACCAACAATTGTCATTAGAAACAAAACCAAAACTTCAAGTAGGGAGTGACTTCCATCCTCTGCCTCAAGAGCTTCCTGGTAGATAAATGGACTTGAGCTTTCTTTTCTCCACAAAGCTAAATTAGACTTAGTGTCTGACAAGAGGCTATGTGAATATTCTAGAACTCAAAGAAACATTATGGCATTGTTTAGAAGATAAAGGAATAATAATGAATAACTTCAAGTCCGCTGTGCTCTGTACTCCCCAAGTTACTTAGTCCTCTAAAGAAATACCTAATTATTCCATGAAACATTTTTGCTCGAGGTCATAAATTACACTGAAGGCAAGGGGATTTTGTTGGATTTATCTTGGTGATTTATGCCCTTGGTGCAAAATAGACAACTTAAGATATATACTTGGTTTTTCCTCATTTTTAAGGGGGAAATTTCTTATCTTACAGAGCAATAGCCAAAAAGATGGTCCTAATTGTAGATAGTGAACTTTAGTCCTAAAATGTTTCCACAATTCATAAAATGTTTCCACAATTCAGTCAATCATAGAGGAGTCAGGCTTTTTGAAAATAATCTTTCTCAAGTTATCAACTAGACTCATTTCCTAAAGTAGAAATTAGGCAAAAATCCTGACATCATTTGACAGTCTTTTCATTACTAGCCTATGTAAAGTTTAAAAGAAACATATTTGCATTGTTCACTTATAATTTCTATGACACCCACTTTGAGTGGTTCAGTGAAGAAAGTCAGATCCTCCTTTACATGATCAGTGACCCCCATCTCAGGTGTGAGGTGAGCCCTCATGATCCACCATGAATCCAGTCATGGCATCTTCAGCTTGAACACCATTCTTCAGATTTTTTTTTCTTTTTATGATGTGAAATGCTGCTCCTGCAGACAGTCAGTGGGACGACACAGAGCGGGGCTTGCCTATCAAACTGATTACTTGATGTAATAGTAAGCAAGCTTAAGTGAACTGTGTGTCTTCAATCTTCCCAATCACTTAGGGATGGGCATCAGAGCTCGCCATCCATCATTCCTAGCCTGAACCATACGATGTATCAGCAATCCTAGGCTGACCTAAATGAGAGCAAGAGCCTCTGTGCTGCTCACAATAAGCAATTGCTATCCTCTGAATTACAGGGTTGTGATTCGATTGCTAATACGGCCAACTTGATGTATACGTGAAGTGTCCAGGGAAGATATTTTTTTTAGGATCTTCTAAAGATTAATTTATACCCTGGAAATGTAGACCAATCACAGAGTCAAAAAATATGTCAAGGTATTTTTCTTGTAAGCAAGAAAGCCTTGCTGTTACCACAGTCATTAATTTATTTCTGGCACCTTTATCTGCAGTAGAGTTTAATAAACAAGGTGTCTATTTGTTATCATGTTGGCTTGGCTAGAATGATCCAATATGATAATTAGTTTCTGTGAAGCCAAATTTATTTGAGGAGGAATTACATACTGTGAGGAATATAAAAATCTCGAAATGTCAGCTGTAACTCAGAACCTAATTTTTTTCAACTAAAACAATTTAAATCTGACAATATAATGTTCCTAGTTGTATGATCTGTGAAATCTCAGATGTTATGTAAAATACTGGGTGGTTACACTTTATATTATTTCATTTGCTAAGATTAAAATATTTGGACTTAAAATTCAAACTCATTACGGTTTTGTTTATTTGCATGTATGTGGGAGAGCATATTGTCATAATATGCACATGGAGGTCAGAGGACAACTTGTAGGAGTCAGTTCTCTCTCTATGCCATATGGAACCCGGGGATTCAACTCAGGGCATCAGGGTTGGTGGCAAGTGCCTTTATACATTGAGCCATCTCTCCAGCCCAAAATTCAACTTTAAAGGAACTCTCACCAGATCAGTGGCAAATACTTAAGAGAATATTGCATAATACTATGAGGCTTGTTTTCTTGGGGTTCCATATTTAAACAAAAAAACCTACCATATGTTGTTTGGCTATTCTTAATATTGCTGTGCACGTTTATAGTTATAATATTTTTGGGCTTATCCAAAGATTTTCCTGGGAAAAGACATTTATTCTTCAATATGTATAAAAGCATCACCATTTTCCATACATAGTGCTAATAGAACAAAGAAGATGCAAGTTCTATTCACAGCTCAGGTGAGTGTGGAAATACAAATTAGACAAGTATAATGGTGGCTTCAGTGGGAAGAAAAACTACCCTACAGTGAACTTCAGGTGCTGGGGAACCTGAACTTTATGAGCCTTGTACTCATTGCCTCTTCTCTAATGCAGACTCCAGGGAACCTATTGCAGTGAGAAATTGGTGCAAAGAGGGAGGGCTCACTGTTATGAGATATTTAAAAACAAAACAAAACAAAAACCAAAAAGCATTTTGGGGCTATCTTAGAAGACTGCTGGCCCAGTATGCATAAAGTCCAAGCTTTCATCCCCAACTCCAGAGAAACAAGGTGTGAAGACACATGCCTCTTATCCCCATCCTTGGGAGGTAGAGGCAGAAGGATCGGAAGATTACCAGGTCAAAGTCATCCTTGGCTTTATTGTGAGTTTGTTTGCCACAAATGAACAAGGCTCAGGAATCTCAGAAGAAGAGAGACAGTAAGAGCCAGAGGTCAGTCGTGGATGTCTACAGCAAGACAGTGTTTTACAGACACCTCAGGGCAAATGTACACATGAACCATGAGAGTGATGGTTACTGTAGACACAAGATCTCCTTCAGATCAAAACAAAGAATCCCAGGATGTCAGGGGGAAGGCAGTCAGGAAATCCCATCGCTAGCTGAAGAGGTGATGTCTGTTCGGAAGGGGAACGTCAGCTGTCCTCAGGTATGCGGCAGCGGGGAGGCTACCCTTTCTCCAGAAGATTGCGTTATGCCCTTGCGCATACTGGCAGCACTGAGTGACTCTATTAGTGTAAAAGAACACGTGAATTTGAAAAGAAATCATAGTGTTAGAGATAGGAAAGGAATTGGAGGGGAGAAATGGAGTAGACTATATAAAAACACATTCTATGCAAGGATGAAGTTCTCAATCCATAAAAAGGCGGGAGGAAGTGAAAGTGAAAGTTAAGGCTTTTTTAAGGACATGTTTTAGAGCTTCATATACTTGTAACTTTATATATATATATATATATACATTTGATATCAAATAGAAACTTTTATGAGAAAAGTCTTGAATTAAAAAAAAAAAATGTGGCTTAGCCCTAGAAATCCAAAGGAGGATTTGGGGAGTAACTACTGAAACGTAAGTACTTTCATCACAAGTACTTTCATCACTGGGCAAAAGGATGAGAAATATGAGGTGAATGTCCTCAACAGGGGCCCACATGAGAAAGAAGTAAGCTCAGGGGCAGCAAGCTTGAGGACTCTTGGGAGGCAAAGACAGGAAGCGGGTCTTAAGAAGCTGAGGGCTTCCTCCAGGGAGGACACTGCTTCTCCTTTAGTAATCCATCCTTTAAACATGTGCACATAAAACAAGTATGAAAGATTTTTACAATTTAAAATTCTTGCTTCTGTCCTCTAACTTCACCTATTTGCTCTTACAGGGAATTCATTTTGTTGGTCTTTCCAGAGAGGATTAAAAATATCTCAGAATTACTGGCATCGATTCCTGTGAAGATAAGAATAAGGTGTATGTTGCGTGATTCTGCACACATGTTTTGACTCTGTATATTGGATGCTGAGCCATCATATATACCAGGGTTGGGTCTCTGGCTCCCTCTTGATGGATTATCTTTTCTCTTACTAGTCACTTCACAAGGAATAAACTTGCATCTGGGTCATTTCAAACATGCACACATATGTCAAATCCCAAGGGACTTGCTAGCATTTAGCATATTTTTGTAAACTTTGTCCCCACTGAGGCATACTAAGTTGCAATCTGATTAGCAAGGTAAAGAATGATGGCTTCTGTTTTAGTTGTTTTCTATTTGTGTGAAGAGATATCATGACCAAAGTAACTTAGTAAAGGAATCATTTAATTGGGAATTTGCTTAACAGTTTCAGAAGGTGAGTCCATGACTATCATAGTAAAAAGCCTGGTACCAGATAAGCAGGCATGGAGCTGGGGCAATAGCTGAGAGCTTACATGTTAGGACAACAACCATAACCCTTCCCAAACAGTTCCACCAACTGTTTGGGATTGAAGCATTGAAGTATATAAGCCCATAGTAGCCATTCTCATTTAAGCCAGCACAACTTTCTTATTCCCCAGGAAGGAGCATGCCTTTGTTCTGAGAATGGTAGATGGCATTCTTCAGAGAGGGTTGTAGTTACACTGTGGAAATCCCACTGTGGTGTGGATTTTGGATTTAGTAGGCCAGGAAAAACAGGAATCAAGACAGGCAATTAGAACAAGTGCTCAGAAGAGGTAAGCTAGTATAACCAGGACTTTTATGGAACATACACATTCTATGCCAGACACAGTGCTATCTTTTAATCCTTAAACTGCACTATTCTGCAGCCATCATTATCCCTTACTTCAGAATAAGCCAAAAAAAAAGAACAAAACCAAGGTTCAGATGTTCATGACTTGTTCAAGTTCATAAGGCAGCATAGATTGTACTAGCTTTCCTATGACTATATAATAAATATTTGACAGTAAAAGAAAATTCATCTGTTACTGTGATAAAATACTCTGGCCAAAGGAGGTTTGGTGAGGAAAGAAACCTGAACTTGCACCTCAGGTCACAAAGCACCACTGAAGGAAGTCATAGCAGAAACTCAAGAAAGAAACCAAAAGCAAAAGCCACACAAGGGTGCTTTCCCTTCCACCCTGCCCCAGTTTATGTGTAGCTAGGTTTTCTTTTCTCACACATTCCAAGATCACTGGCCCAAGGATTAATACGACACACACACAGTGGACCGCTGGGCCCCTCTGCATCAATTAACAATCAAAACAGAGTCAGAAAGACATGGCCGTAGACCCAACTTATCTAGGCAATTCTTCAAACTGAGTGTTCTCATCTCAAATGTGCCAGATTCACAGTCAAGGCTATTGAGGACACTTCGATTCACAATTGAGGAAACAGTAACTCAGAACAAGCGCTTTGGACCATTATAATATCCTGTTTGTGATGGAGAACAGTTGTTACACTTGAGAATGGTCAGAAGTAGAACTCTTGAGAATTTGTTAAAAGACTGAAAAGCTCCTTAGCGCAGGCTGAAGCTGGGAGCCCAGGAAGATTTGCCATTGAAAAGTAAATGCTAGAGGAGTTGGTGAGTTGGTCTTTTGTCTCTAGGTGGTGGGGGTGTAGAGGCAGGAGAATAGTGAAGTAGAGAGATGGTGCTGTGCTGTGCTTCTCTTTAGCAGAACAATGCCGTGGTAGCTAGATCTGTGGTGATGGTAATGGGGCTATTGATAAACCCAAGGGAGGTTGGAGAGACCTTTCCCTAGGATTCCAGCTATTAATCATTCCTTCAGCTGCAAGTGGGCTTGGGCAGTGCTACAATGTGTAAGAAGTAAAAGGTTAGTTACAAGTGAGATTTCATGATGCAGGTCTATAGAAGTAGAATTTTGCTGTGTTAGAGCTGTTTGGGGTCCAGCCATGTTCCTGTCAGTAACCC
Source organism: Mastomys coucha (assembly GCF_008632895.1). Lineage (NCBI taxonomy): Eukaryota > Metazoa > Chordata > Mammalia > Rodentia > Muridae > Mastomys > Mastomys coucha. The sequence goes on along the minus strand of NW_022196906.1, from coordinate 68,907,079 downwards.
TTTGCCAGGTAGCCTTTAGGCAAGCTCAATAAACTCATTTTTCTCATCCAGTTGGATTTTGGTAAAATTGTACTAAATGGTACCTGTCTGGGATGACCGGAGGTTTGATTTCATCTCCCCAGGAAAGTAAATGCAACAGATGGATGTGGGACACCATCGGTGTGCAGCCCCTGTACCTAAATAATCTACAGCCAACATGGCTCACCTACAGAACAAAAAGAGGAACATGCAGAGGACACAGGGGGCAGAGAAAAGATTACCACCAAGCCAACTGGTAGAGAAGGGAGGAAAACCAGAAGAAAATGTCATCCCACACACCGATTTTTAAAATAGTCCCACAAACGTCTTTTAAAAAAAAAAAAAAAAAAATCTGTACAAATAAGTCATCAAAGCCGTTTCTTCCCTGTACTACTCATTTGTGAGAAACCAACATTTCATAAAACATTCTCCCCCCACACAGGTTTCTAGACACCTCACTGATACTGTCCTGCTTAGAAGACGGTCTCCGGGAAAACGGCTTTGCCTACACTGGCTGAGAGTCCTGATACATTTCTTAAAAGCCCTAATAACCATGCAGAAAAGTGTCAAATTGAGGATTTAAAGGCAACAGCTAGGCTCCCCAGAGAGAGGCTGGGAGTGATTCCCGTGTATCTGACATAACTCAGAAACAGGAGAGCCATACTGAGCAGTCTGCAGGCAGAATCCTCTCGCGCCACCTCGATAAATCTACCAGAGGGTGCACGGAGGTTTATGTGAGCTGTGTGTCCAACACGTGTTAGAAAATCAGTCTCGTTATATTTTCCCTGTAAATCCTTCCAGGAGTCGGCTGGGTTTAAGGGGGACCTTCACATTTGGAATCAAGAAATGAGTATAGATTTTCTGAGACAGCCCAGACTTCAATATGCTGTTCATACAATATATTTGGGGCAAGAATATGTAGGTGCTGTCAATCAGTTGATGGATTCATACCAAGAAGTTCCAGCTGGCCCACTCTCCTTGGATCCCTCAGAAAGAATGATGAAAAGACTTGCTTTTTACAGGCCAACAGTCTCCATTGAATCCCATACAATCATAAGCCTTTGTGACCGGAACAGATAAGGATGGGTCTCTCACTTAATTCATCCAACCCATCTTACAAATGACCAATAATGTCACACATATTAGCAAATCTAATCTCACTTCCAAGTACCTGACCCACCAACCTATAATATAAATACATCTTTTTGCAGTGGGATTTCATGTAGCCCAGGCTGGCCTCAAATTTGCTGTGTAGCTGAGGATAGCCTTCAATTTCTGATTCTTTTGCTTTCACCTCCAAAGTATTGAGATTATAGGTGTGAACCATCATGTCTGGGCTAGAACCCAGGGCTTTGTGTGGCCTAGGCAAACACTCTATCTACTGAGCTACATCTCTAGTCCTGAATGTAAACATGCTGAAATTGTTAGTTTAGAAGGAGAAACTCTGAAATTTATATAGAAGGTTATGTTATTAATACATTCTGGAAAGTAATAGTCTAGTATATGCTATTGATACTTAACTTAGAATAATTGCTAAATTTTAAGAAGCAGTTGTAATTATTAAACCAAATTTTCCATTTGGAGATTTAAAAATCTGTGTCTCAGATATCCTAGACATGTTCTAAATCCAGTGCCCCTCAGTTTTGTCAAGTTTTTGTTTTAAGCTCCTTAGCTCATAATTCTGAACATAGCCCAAGTCATTGTAGGTGAAAGGGGTAAAATAAGTGTCGTTTTAGGTATTCCAAGGCAAGACTTCATTACAGGAAATTTTATTTTACATTTATCCATCGAACTGAGTGCAGGGTCCCCAGTGAAGGAATTAGAGAAAAGACCAATGGAGCTTAGGGGT
>NW_022196906.1:68882849-68904811 GCF_008632895.1 Mastomys coucha | reverse complement strand
AAAAAAAAAAAAAAAAGAAAAATTAGTGGATTTGTTATTCTTGGCTAATGAAGATCTGTTGGTTTTTTTTTTTAAGTGATTAAAAAAATCATAACAGGGAATAGGGAGATGGCTAGTGGTTAAGGAAATGCTCCTACACAGGCTCCAGGTTTGGTTCTCAGCACCCACATTAGGCAGGCAGCACACAACCTGTGACTCCAGCTGCAAGAGATCCAACCTGGAGCTGCACCTGCACTACTATTGCACAAACCTCTTTGCCCCCACCCCCCAAATGCACACATAATTAAAAATAAAAAATTAAATTAAATGTAAATTAAATAAGAAAATCAAATATGTGTACTATTTTGTATCTCAATACAATAATTTTGAAGGCCTTTAAAGTGCCAATTGAAAATCCAAACTTGGTTGAAAAGTTTCAGTGAGTAGCTTTCCACAAAAATGAGAGTCGGATGAAAAGGTGTTCTGCATGCATGCATAAGGTTCACAGCCATCCATTGGACTGAGCACAGAGTTCCCAATAGAGGAGCTAGAGAAAGGACCCAAGGAGCTAAAGGGATTTGAGGCCCCTTAGGACGAACAACAATATGAACTAACCAGTACTCTCAGAGCTCCCAGGGACTAAACCACCAACCAAAGAGTACACATGGTGGGACTCATGGCTCCAGCTGCATATGTAGCAGAGGATGGCCTAGTCGATCATCAATATGAGGAGAAGTTCTTGGTCCTGTAAAGGTTCTATGCCCCAGTGTAGGGGAATACCAGGACCAGGAAGTAGGAGAGGGTAGGGTGGTAAGCAGGGGTAAGGGGGTAGGGTATAGGGTTTTTTTTTCAGAGGGGATATCATTTGAAATGTAAATAAACTATCTAATAAAAAAATAAATTAAAAAAAAAAGGCCAGGCTAGACATTGAGTACTTCCTTTTGTGGCTGGTAACTATCTTTTCACTTAGACTCACAGACATTAAATAGGAATTTATTTCTAGGCTATCCAATGTTAACAGGCATAAACTTCAGTATGATGACACAGAGGGTAAAATTCTCCTGTTTCTGTTTCTCTGTTCTTCAGAGTTATACAATGCCCAGTCTCAGAAGGCCTGGAGCTGTGTAACATGTATCTCAGAAGAAAGAAAAACATGAGGGCTTAGCATCATTTCGCATTTTCTTTGTTTCTCATGTCATTTTATTTATTCAACTATTTAGTCATTTCTTTGTTTTTGTATGTGTGTGATATGTGGTTTTGCACATGTGGGGATACAGATCTGTGCACATGTAGCCATAAGACTGTCACTAGGTGACTTCTTCAATTCTCTACATTTTATTTGCTGATGGAAGACATCTCCACAGAGTTCCCCAATTCTAGCTGGTCTAGCCAGCCAGTTTCCCAAGGGGAATCCCTTGTCTCCACCTCTCTGATGCTGCGATTATAGGTAGCTGTCATGTTTGCCTAGCTTTTATATGATGTCTCAGGATCTGAAGTCAGGTCCTCCTGATTCCAGGGCAGGTGCTTTATCCACTGAACCTTCTCCCCAATTCCCTTTTACATTTTATGATTCAATTATTTCTAATGCATTTGATTTTATTAACTTTTCCTAAAGGGAACATTTTAATATTCACTTTTCCATGAAATAATACATTTCAGTATATAATTCCTGATATGAAGTAATATTCCATATTTATATAACAAATTCCATAAACCCCAGACCATTTCTTTTCTGGTTTTGTCTTCTTCTAGAAAACAAGCTAAACGCTTTCTGTAGGAGATACACTATGTGTTTTCACTGTGATTATATATGAGAAAGCATGTTTGCATGTAGGAGGAGACAGAGCATCTGAACAATAATTTTCAATAGGATCAGACAACGAGCATATTAAAAGAGGAGATAAAACAGCAGAAATAGTTCTAGAATATATTTACATCATTGTCTAAAAATTAAACATAATATGTTCACATACTTATATATTTATACCATGATACACATGTTGTTCTGATGTCTAAACATTTTAAAAGTCAAAGTAGGGTGTTTGAGAGTGAATCTGTTTTCTCTTGAGAACTAACTCATGCACTGTTCCAAACCCAGCAGGAGAACCACTACTGTGTCTGAGAATTGCAAAGTGAGTGTGCACTTCATATGTAAATGTTAGCTCATCTTTGATGCTCCTGAGAAATGATTCCTAGCCAGCTCCTCCAATATGTCAAGGAGGCGCTTTAAATCTAGGTGCTGACTTTGATGATTGAATATGGGAAGGATTCCCAGGTGGAGTAGTCCCTGGATTGTCCTTCCTTCAGTCTCGGATGCCAGCAAGTGCTGGCTGACAGGAGCCTGATATAGCTGTCTCCTGAGAGGCTCTGACAGTACCTTGACTAATGCAGAAGTAGAGGCTCACAGCCATCCATCCATTGGACTGAGTACAGGATCCTCAATGAAGGAGCTAGAGAAAGGACCCAAGGAGCTGAAGGCCTTGCAGCCCCATAAGAAGAACAACAATATGAACTAACCAGAGCTCCCAGGAACTAAACCACCAACCAAAGAGTACACATGGTGCAACTAATGGCTCCAGCAGCATATGTATAGCAGAGAATGGCAAAGTCAGTCATCAGTGGGAGGAGAGGCCCTTGCCCTATGAAAGTTCTATGCCCAGTGTAGGGAAATGCTAGGGCCAGTAAGCAGGAGAGGGTGGGGTGGTGAGCAGGGGGAGAGGGGAGGGAACGGGGGTTTGTTTTTGTTTTTGTTTTTGCTTTTTGCTTTTCTTTTTCTTTCTTTTCTTTTTTTTTTTTGGAGGGAAACCTAGGAAAGGAGATATTGTATGTAAATAAAGAAAATATCTAATAAAAAAACTAGGCGCTGACACTGTGTATTACACTATAATCAATACCATTTGCTACATGCTCTGTCGCAGAAATAAAATCATGATTCTTCTGAAAATAAAATTTCAATATCTAATACAAATATCTATACCTAGAAGTTTAGAATCTCAGATATAGCCCCTAAGATAATTTTTAACTATGCTAATAAAAATCTTTTAAGTTTTAGAATGTTAGTATCTAAAGACAAAGCTTAGCCTTTATAAATTACATCATTATATACAATGTATGTATTACATCATTATTATGTGTGTTTCTGTATGTATATGTGCACATGAGTGCAGGACCTGTTGTAGCCAGAAGAGAGCATTAGATTCCACTGAAAATGGAGTTGCAATTGGCTATAAACCAGCTGATATGGGTGGGTGCTAAGAATTGAATTCAGGTCCTCTGCAAGAGCAGTAATCACACTGAACCACTGAGCCATCACTTCAGCCCCCTGTGTATTTGTTGGTTGGTTTGTTTTTTTAATGTAGGCAAATCATATATTGTGGGAGACAGATTGAACTTTGTTTTAATATAAAATGAATAAAATGACTCCTAGTTCACATGCCTGTGACAGAATTCAATTATGAGAATTTAAAGCTCTTAGCATTTAGCACATGTCTCTGAAACTAGAGAATGAGGAAATGATTTGAACTTGAGTATAGGTGTCCATCATTGGATACATGTTGACCTGTGTGTGTTAACAGCTGTCCAGATGCCCACAGCACAGAGAGTTGATTACTGACACTAATGCTGTGTGATCACTTCGCTCACCCTACCATCTCAAAGGGTTCCAGCCATTCATGTAGCATTGGAGGAAGGAGGAAGATGCTTCAGGAGCTGCTGAGAGAACAGCTTTCATCCTTACAGTAGGCTGGATCTTTAGTGCAGCCACTCCACAGAGAAAAATACTTAAGTTTTGTATCTCCAAAGTTCCTAGAACCTGAAGTGTGACGTACAAAGCTATTTGGAGATTGACCCCCAATCCTAACTAAAAGCTGCCTCCACCCGTGCCCCTCTGAGACTGTACTTGAATTATGTGCCTGAAGTAGCCTTTCACAGTTTTGTGCTTTCATCTATCAGATATCAAATCCTCATCTAGACTGGGTTTTTTTTTTTAAAGTGCTGGACTGCAAAGTAGGGAGGCAGGTCAGCCAGTGAACACATCCCTTCATCTTTCATGATAACCATCCTTAAGTGGCATCTCAGCTGTTGCATCTCTCCCAGATCCCTTGGGACGCCAGCAAGGAGACCAGCTGAGGAGCTGTTGACAGTGAAACAAATTGTTAACAGATGGGCTTGTTTTGTTGTTTTCTGGAAAGTACTATGTCAATTAAGCAGGATCTAGCTACTTGAGGGCAGCCAAGCCTTTGTGTTGGCATCCATCCCCTCAGCCCCAGACTTAAGAGTCTATAGCAGAGGTTTCGAACCTTCCTAGTGCTGAGACTTTAGTACGGTTCCTAATGTTGTGGTGACCCCCAACCATAAAATTATATTCATCACTACTTTATATCTGTAATTGTGCTATTCTTATGAATCATAATGTAAAGATCTGATATTCAGGATATCTGGTATGTACACCAGTGAAAGGGTCATTTGACTGTCCAAAGGGTCACGACCCACAGGTTTAGAACCACTGGTCTATAGGTATCACAACTGTGTATCTGACCTTGCAAAAAATCTTATATTCTTTCCAAGAGACTGGGCCGCTACTTAGAAGTTCTGGGCTGCTTGTGGGTAGCTGTCCTTTCTTATGCAAGGAATGTGATCGGCATGACTCATAAATTTATGGCTTTCATTTTAATCAGCAAGGAAGAATTCCTGCTCTGCAAAATCTTATTAAAGGAAGCTGATTGCAAATTGAATATGGTCCAGCACCTCTCCAAAGCTCATTTAAGATATTTGATATTTGAGAGAAAAAGCCTAAATGGCCATGTTAACTTTCCATTTACCTACCCAATTCCAAATTCTATCTCCATACTCTCAGGCCATCAAAAAATAATGTCAGGGACTGCATTATCTCAGTCAATCAAAGACCCGGCTTCGGAACTCTGACTCGCTGCCATGTCCTTTGGTCCTACAGAAGGCTGAGATTAAAAGTGCTCTGATCAAGAGCACACTTGTATCTTTTGGAAAACCAGTTGGGGGGCACTTGACTGTGTGACTTAGCACTCTTTTACATGGGAACTCATGTGATAAATTTAAAGAAAAGATCCTTAATTTACAGAATGTCCATATCGGTCAGCTTACAGGAAAACAACTTACTTAGTTGTTTCCATAGTTACCAGGCCAAACTTAAAGTTGCATTCTGTCAAGTAAGAACAAAGTATATGTAAGAAATAAAATAATGGTTGATATTCAAAAGTGCCTCTATCCAGCTTACATCCAAATATAGATTAAAAAGAAAGTACTAGACCCTCACTTCAACTGTGCTGGATAGCTGCCCTTATGTGGGGTTATCTCTACATTTTATGTTGTTTATTTTATCAGGCACATGCCTTTGTCACATCCGCAGGTAAGCGTGTCTGTTAATAACTAAACGTTTACAGCAGAAAAGTATTAATAGTCATGCTTGCCTGCACAAGGTCTTTCAGTAAGAAATAAACTTAAGCAATTGAGGGAAACAGAACCAGATGGCATCGAAGATTATACCCTCCTGGTCACACAGTCACAAGGAAAGGGAAGAAGGTGCTTTGTCAGGTGTACAAAGGTCCCTCTCCTCAATCAGTGTGACAGCCATTAGGAGTGGATGCCTGGCTTTGCTGGGTCATGCAATCAACTGTCTAGCTTTCTCTACCTAGAGTCTCCAGTGCTGTTTTGAGGGTTCACATTTCTTATTGCATATATGGAAAATGCCATACTGAAACCCATTATTTTGCAGAAGTAGAGGCTCACAGCCATCCATTGGATTGAGTACAGGGTCCCCACTGAAGGAGCTAGAGAAAGGACCCAAGGAGCTGAAGGGGTTTGCAGCCTCTTAGGACAAACAACAATATGAACTAACTAGTACCCTCAGAGCTCCCAGGGACTAAACCACCAACCAAGGAGTACACATGGTGGGACTCATGGATTCAGCTGCATATGTGGCAGAGGATGGCCTAGTCAGCGGGAGAGGGTGGGTTGGTGAGCAGGGGGAGGGAACAGGGTTTTTTTTTTTCAGAGGGGAAACAAAGAAAGGAGATATCATTTGAAGTGTAAATAAAGAAAATATCTAATAAAAAAAAAGAAATTCATTACTTTATATGATAACTTAAAAACTACGTCATATGAGAATAAGTGACCCATATAACCCCTGAATTGCTTCAATATTCCATATGTGTATTGTTTTTGTTACTAAATTTGTTAATGGAGAAAATTCTATTTATATTAATAAATATAAAATATTTAATAAAATATTTAATATTATTAATAATAATTAATATTTATTATTTATATTTATATCATCTCTACTGTAGTCCTAAGTGGGCTCCATCTCTCCACCTTCCTGCCTCAGCCTCTCAAATGTTGGGATTACAGATATAAGGCACCACACTCAATCCAAACACCTCATGCATTGCTGCTGACATAGAGGTTCTCAACCTGGGGGTCATGGCCTCTTTGGGGCCAAATGCTCCTTATTCAGTGGTTACCAAAGACCATCAGAAAACACAGATATTTACATTATGATTCATGACAGTAGCAAAATTATAGTTAAGAAGTAGCAGTGAAAATAATTTTGTGTTTGGGGTTAACCACAACATGAGGAACTATGCTAAAACGTTGCAGAAGGTTACGGAAGGTTGAGGACAACTGTTCTAACAGGACTTGGGAAGTTTTGCTTGAGAAATAGACTGTTCATCATTTAAAATATTGCAGTTCTAGAATCCCCTGGCATCTGTCTGCTCATTGGTTTGTTGAGTATCTTCTAGAAGCTTACCCTGATGAAAACACTGTATATAATTGTAAGGAGTTTGATATGGGATCTTCTCCAGAGAGACAAGGCAGCAGGCAAATGCAACATGGGGTAGCCAGAGGTATGATACAGAGCAGGACACTTGAGCTCTATACTGAGGACTGAAAGAAACTTCCCAGAAGATGCCTGGGGCATCTTCCTAGAAGATGAACCCTGAACCTTAGAAATACTAGGAAGAAGGGAGGGGATTAAGCATTGTGGTGTAGAGACAGTGTTGATGTGTCTGTCTTTGCTGTACACTAGGGGTCCTTGCTCAGTGCTTGACTCATGGAAAGCACACAGAACTTTTAAACAAACATATAAACCAGTGGTGGGGCAGCATGCAGACAGAGATAATGCATCTCTAGGTGAGTTGTAGACTTGAAGGTGAGGGGTAGAGGGTGAGATGAGACTAGAGAGGTACCAGGATGCTTGTTAAGTATTCTAGTACACCAGTTTACAAAACGTGTTTTATCCAAAGATAAAGGCAAAGTTACCAATGATCAAAACCTCAAAATTTAAAATAAACTGAATGGTTTCTGTCTCTTCAACCCCATGTCACCTAAGTCCCCAGGTGCAGGGTTCATTGCTTTTGTTTTCTTCATTTCTTTTTCCTTTTTCTTCCCTTCCATCCCCTACATTTCCTTTTCTTTTCCTTCCTTCCTTCTTTCCTTCCTTCCTTCCTTCCTTTCTTTTTTCCCTTCCTCCTTTTTTTGAGATAGGGTTTATTATGTAGCTCAGGCTGCCCTGGAATTCACTTTATAGACCAGGCTGACCTCTCCCTCCAAAATGTTAGTATTAGAGGTATGTGCCATTATGCCAACTGGATAGGATTCATTGTAACAGTTAACATTTATTGGTTGCATCTAGACGAAGGGGACTTTGAATATGTCACAAACACCGAATATCATACACCTGAACTTTCTTGGGAGCATGCCTGGGCAAGCTGTACCTGTGGGGTCCTTGAGAGAGACTTGATGCTGCTGAGCAAGGTGATGGATGCTGCTCCCAGCCCACTGCTGCTCTGTAGGAAATCTGTGGTTCCTGACCTCTGTAGCTTTGAGTAGACTAGCATGTGATCTGACCCCTGGTGACTCTCAGTATTTACTAGTTAGAAGACACCGCACCCCAGAGGAGCTGACATGGGTGAGATAATGAGGACAGATTTGATGAGAGGGGGGGTCTCCTTAGTACAGAAAGACAAGTGACTCAACCACAGAAGGGACAGAATGCAAGGCTAGCCTTGCTGGAATGAGATGGAAGCCTGAGGAAGAAGAAAACAGGAATGCACCTCCCTTAGGAGATTTACCTAAAGTGGAGGAACTTTCAGGCCTCACGACTGCTCAAGGCTCAGCCTGTCCTGGGATCTCCTAGGGCAGCTGCTCAGGCTGCAGAGCACTCTGCAACATTTTGACCATGAACTGGAAGTGACAGCTGACAACTGAGACTTTACAGAGATAATTAACTGTTAAGTGCTCCTGTGTTTATGAAATGTCTGAACAATTACACTACGATCCAAAATAGCTTAAGCCCAAAAGCTAAAACAAGCAAACAAAAAAGATGCACATTTAAAGGAATGTAGCAGCAAGATGGCTCGGTGGCAAAAGCACTTACTGCAGAGTCTGGCAAAGAATTCGGTCACGAGGTGGAAGGAGGTGACTGGCTCTCACAATTGTCCTCCACACCAGTGCCCTGGCATACTGTACACACGCCACAAATGAATAAATATGATAATCAAACGCCCAAATTGTGATTTTTTTTAAAAGCCTGTTTCCGAGTGACTTAAGCTCTTTGACATCTTAGCAGAGGGAGCTGGGATGCACTGACTTATTATGCTTGTGCGGCAGAAAGGAGGTAGAAGGAAATCTACATTTTTATAGAAAGTTTTGAAGTAGGAAGTTTTAGTGAAAAGAATTGCATGTGATTCTAGGAAATCTCATCATGATCTCACTGCAATAGCCATTTGCAAAAGAGCCATGCACAGTCTGCATGCCAGAGAGCATTATTGGAAAAAGGCCCCAGCGACTTCCTGGAACTCCTTTCCCTGCAAGCTGACAGCTTGCTTGGCACAAGCTGGGCACTAACACAGTGTACAGATCCACAGCATGTCAAGGAAGGACCACTGAAGCGTGCAAGGGATCATCCACAGGGACATGGTTGTTCAAATCACACCATGAGTTCTTTTTTTGGTGTGTGCTCATATACATGTGTGTGCTTGAATGTGGAGGCCAGAGGACAAACTTGTGTGTCATTTCTTAGGTGTGGTCCATCTTGCTTCTGTTTTTGTTTCTTTGGCCTGGGGTCACTTATTAAGTTAGGATGGCTGGCCAGCAAGCTTCAGGGACCTGCCTATTTTTGGCTCCCCACAGCTGCAGTTACAAGCCCATGCATGCCACAGGCCTGGCTCACTTTCATATGGCTTCCAGGAATCAGGTTCTCAGCTTGCCTGGCCAGCCCCTTAGCAATCAAGGCAGCTCCCAGTCCATTCTGCTTTCATATACAACTAAAGTGGGGACATCAGACAGTGGGGTATTTAACAAACATTTCTTACTGCCGTTTTTGTCCCAGGAGCTCAGACTGGTGCAGGAGAAACATGCGGATGCTCAGGATTTTATAGACCCTCAGCACGTTTTATAGAGATGTTTTTTGTGTCTGGATCAAATTACGTTTTCAAATTTTTATTGTGTCTGTTGTTAAATAATTTTATTTTTTAAATGCAAAATTTACACTAATTTTTGATAAACTCAAATAATAAACATTGATTTGTACTACCAAAGAATTATTCTCCTGTAGATGCTAAATTAAGGTTTTTACTTTTAATTTATAAGACGTACCACTGATAAGAGAGGTGTGTGTTTGCATATGTGTGTGTATGAAAAATGTTAGTTCAAAGCAACTTTGTCCACATAAAATTCTTCAATCAAATGCTTTGGATGAAATGTGCCTCGGCTTACCAAGATAAATCAGAAACTTTTTCCTACAATGTATCCAGAACTATGTATCAAAATGAATTTGAGGGTTAGAAGGTAGAAAGCTTGCATAACATCACAAAGCCTAGGGTTTGACCCCCAGCATCATATAAACCAGACATGTTGGGTGGAGCCTATCATCCCAAGAGTGTGGGCTTAGCGTGTAGAGATGAAGGGCAAGAAGCTCAAGGTGGTCATGAACCTGCTGGACTGCCTGAGACCCTGCCTCAATGAGAAGGATGAATTCAATGTTGAGGACAGAGGCTGACATGATTACCATCCCTGCCTCACTTCATAGCACACGCTCCATTGACATGTGTTCCATCCTTAAAGCTAATGTCACAAAATACAAACTATTAAAATATCTAATTATAAATTCAGCAAATAAGGCATAGTTTTCTGCGTTCATTGTTTCGGTTTTATAGGTGGTTCTGAGATGGAAGGTAGTTTCAAAATTTCAATTTAGATCATTTCTCAAATAACGCCAGGACATTAGCCACTAGTGGAAATGTTTAGAAACATCTGCGTTTTTCATAGGTAAAATGGGAGGTATAGCTATAAATTGGTACCTATTTATCCAGTATTTTACAAAATCTCAACATACAGCTATATAGAAAACACAAAAATAATCTCAAATAATAAACCCTGGGTGACTGGGATTAACTTAGTTTACCTCATAGTGAAGGAATGGTAGTTTTTGCTTAGTATTTGGCCGTCATTTATGTGCCTCCATGAGTTTTATGTACCATGTACATACAGCAGCCAGAGAGTACTGGATCCCCTGGGACAAGAGTTACAGGTGGTTGTGAGCCTTCCCATGTGGGTGTTGGCACCTGGACCCAGGTCCTCTGGAAGGGCAGCAAACACTCCTTTTTCACTGAGCCATCTCTTCACCCATCCTCTGATATTTAAATAGCCATGTCTATGAGGGCAGCAAACAGCTCTTACCTCCAGGAATCGGCTGTAAAGAGAGAACTCATGATCTATTGTGGCACTTTGCAATATAAAAACTCTATGAAATTTTACTGGACTTTTTTTTTTTTTTAAATTTCTGGATTTGAGCAAAGGTATTAATGTATATTAATGCTATACCTTAAAATAACAGATTAGAAATACTGTAATTTATAATTATGGTTTGTGAACTTGGAAAATGGAGGCATGGGGAGGGAGGAAGCGGGGCTGTACTGAATGCAGGGTAGGGAAGCCTGCCAACTGTAATAAAGGGGACAGCTCCTGACGCCTCCCCTCCCCAAGCCAGCGTCCGGGTGCATCTAAGTGCTTTTCACAATCAGTCAGCCCTGTGCCACGGTTCTATTCTTACATCTTTTCAACATCTTTTATATTTGTGATTTACGCCTGTAGAATAACCAGAAAAGCCACATATTGTAGTGTTCCAGGAGGGTCAGAACTCAGGTCAGTCAACTCACTAAGTCCGGTTCTGCTCTGGGTGCTGTGCGGTGTAGCTTCCAGTAAACACACAGCTCTCCCGGCACAGCACAAGCTTAGTCCTGGCGTTCTTAAACTAAACCGTGGTGGAATCTAATCCTTTATGTGTTTTGGAGAAAGCTGAGGGTGGCGCCTGCACAATTTGATTTGGTGTAAAAATACACACCAAATCTGATTTCTGTTACATTAAGGCATTCTCTGACAAAATACACAGAACAAGGAATGAAGCAAATTGTGCACCAAGAACATCTTACCAGCCTGCTTCCCGAATACCTGACCACGAATTAAAAATATAAAGTAAAATAAAAGGATCAAACCTCACTTTAATTGAATATTTAGTAGATGATTTAACGGTCAAGTTAAGATACATTTTAAATGCTAAATATAAAAGTGATTTGTGTTTACTTACTGGAAATATTTGTAATATAAGCCGACACATATAATAAACTAATATTTAAAACAAATTTACTATGGGGGCCAATGTAATGATTATCTTCAATTTATGAAAACATTGCATTCATCAAACTATAATTTTGACTAATATATAAACTGGGCTTTTATAAACATGAGCACATTAGCAGTGGGTTGTCACTGTCAGTAGGAGAAGTATAACTCACTGTTCTAAATGCTTGTTTTCACTTCAAAACATCCATGGAAATGGAGAACTAGGAATATTTTCCTTGGGAGAGACTGGAGTTAATCCAGAAAGAAATTAATTTTTCACACAATAAGTAGACTTACTCTTTTGTAAAAGCAAAGCAACCAAACCAAAACAAAAAAAAGCAAAATAAAAACCTCCATCCTTTCCATCCTGCCTTGTGATGTAGTTTAAAACAAAACAAAACAAACAAATAAATAAAAAGCACAACTCCAAGATTGTCAAACGAGAGCATGCCTGTCTCATGCCATGTCCTAACAGGTCAGATCAACACAGGGAAGCTAGCAAAAAGGTGAACATGATCTAAATTGTCCAGTGAATAAAAAGGGAAGAGTCACTTCATTTGGTAATTAAAATGAAACACACACACACACACACACACACACACACACACACACACACACACACTTACTTTAACATATCCCTAAAAGCTTTAAAAAAGTGAAGCGTTCGGCAAGACCAGGAGAAGCTTGGTAACCATTTGACCATAAGTCACCTGGAAATAATGGTAAATAGGTACTTAGTAGTCCTGAATTTGTTATTTCTCTGGACAATTTTGAATTGACTTCACTTCTTGGGCACCTTGAGACTGAGATCTCCTGAAGAAAATCTAATTCACTCAACTCCAATGAAGCTGCCAGCATTAAACACTTTTCACAGAAAAGGAAAGCCATTGCTGTTTTCACTCTCTTCTAATAGGATGAACACCTCAGAGGTACAGCACCAGGCATGCCACTGAGGCACACAGGTGATGAGGCAAGTCGGTACGGCATTACAAGTAGTTTGCCATGACTGTCTGAAAGAGTTGCATGCTGCAAGGGTATGAGGCTAAAAAGTAAGTAAATGAGACCATCCACTCTTAGCAAACTGAAGAATGCACAGATCAATGGCATAAGAAAAGCCAGTGGTGTAATAACTCTACAACTAAGTACATGGCCTCAAGATAGAGACCAGAAGGCTTCACCAGGGAGATTATTTGTGGAAACCAACATAAAAATACTAAGCTGCATAGTTCAAATGGCAAACACTTAATAATCTGAATCTTAAGGATTTCAGCTTTAATTCAGGACATCTGTTTTTAAATATGGCAAATAATATCTACATAAATGTAGAGAGAATTTCTTTTTTATTGTATGGATGGATCACCTGTCAATTAGAAAGACTATGGCCTATGAGTTAGGCAGGAAATAGGAGGTAGGATATCTGGGAGGCAGAAAGGATTCTGGGATAGAGTCAGGCATGGGAATATCTGCTTGGAAAGATCCACCTGGGAGACATGAATAGACAGGTGCATGGTACCTGAACATAGGTAACCAGCGACATGGCAGAATGTAGATTAAAATAAATGGTTTATGATTATAGTCAGAGAAGAGTCTAGCTATATGGCCAAGATATTTGTAAATATAATTTGAGTCTGAGTCTTATTCTGGGAGCATGGGGCCTTGGATGAAGAGCTGGGCCCAACTTCTACACATAAGTCCATGTTTAAACACTAGGAACAGAACATGGATGGGGTCTCTAAGTTATTAATATCTCAAATGAATCTAGGAGAGATGAAAAATCAAATCATTGGACAGAAGTTGGGTGAACTTTAACAAAGTGTCTTGAAGTGGTCACCAAATAGAAGAGGAGAGACTTGTGCCAAGAACCATAGCACAGCACAGACAATGTTGCTGATGAGATCTGAGCTCTGGTAACCACAATGAGCTTCGGTCATTGTTTGGTCTAAAAGTAAGGAGGCAAAATTTCCTTCTTATATGTGATATTTCTTTGTATGGAATATGAGCACTAATATTGCCTCTAAGTGTCCTAGGTAGCTTTAGTTTTCAATTTTACACAGCTGAGAGTCATCTCAGAAGATCTCCATTGAGAAATTGCCCAGATCAGATTGCCCTGTGAACATATATGTGAAGGACTGTCTTGATTAACAAATGATGCTAGAGGGTCCCAGGCCACTGTGGGCAATACAGTACCTAGGCAGGTTTCCAGCCTATGCTGGGTAGCACAACACCTAGGCAGGTAGCCCTGGGATATATAAAAAAGATAGTTAAGCATGAGCTTGTGAGCAAGTCATCAAGTGGTGTTCCTCCATGGAGACTTCCTACTTTAAGTTCCTTCCCTGATATCTCTCAGTGATGCATAGTGACCCTGTAAGTATAAGCCAAATAAACCCTTTCCTCCCCAAGTTGCTTTTGGCCAAAATGTTTTATCACAGCAATAGAATTAAACTAGAACACAAGCCAGATTCACAAAGATAGAAAAAAAAAAAAGGTAGACCAATACGGACATGAAATTTACAAACAAGTACAGCTTTACAAAGAAGGTGCCCAGCATATGAATAATCTGACAGATATTGGAATGGAGTTTCTCTGTTTCCTGTTTCTTAGTGTTGGAAATGTCTGAGTTCTCTCTATATGATGCTTTGCCCACCAGGTCCTGTTTTTCTCTACTCTGCTCTAGCCACACTTTAACGCCCCACCCTGACAAGGCCTTGGTGGTCTACCTCCGTCACTGTGCTTGCAACATTCCCTATGGTTTCCCCACTGGTGTCTTCTGGATCTTTCCAGAAGTGGAGTTAGAGGAACAAAGGCAGACTGGAGAATAGCATCTCTCAGAGAAGAAAGGCACACATGGGCCTGGGCAACAGGAACCCTCTTCACCATACAGACCTAACAAGACATCCACCAACCTCATGGAAACTCCATGGCAAAGATGGCCATTAATGGAGTATGTACAGGCTTGCCTTGACACCCTGTTTATCCACGGTCCAAAGAAGTGTGACTTTGATTTTGTTTGGGGACTGATTCTGAAGGTGACAACTGGAGTTGTAGGCAACCAGGTGTCACCTACTTCATAGTGGGGTGAGTCTTCCTACTGGGTAAAGAGTTTAAGGAGTGTTCAATTTCATGTTGAGTATAACGTGGTTCACAAATAACACAATTATCCCTGCTTGAGCCCGTAAAATTCATGCTCTGCCAATCACTGGTTTTCTATCTCCCTACAGAGATGAGAACTTTAATGTCTCATACAACAGACACTGTCCTTGTGTGTTCTTACATATCTTCTTTTCAGAAGCTATAGCATGTTCTTCCGTTAAGGTTACTTCACAGCTTGGGATGGAGAGGGTCTAACATATATTCAAAGAGGTGATAGGTTCAAAAGATATATGAGTGGGTCTATCAGTTGGATGATCAGCCTGGTCATTCTCTATTCTGGCACTAATATATCAAGTGATATACCTTGAATATATCAAGAAGTATTATAGAGTTATGTAGATAATTTAAATATATTTTAAATATTAGTGACTATGATGCTGTATGAAAAATACGGGATATCCTAAGCAACATTTGGATATATGAATCCCACCCCATCGTGAGTATATACATGACTCTATGTGTAGATGATCTCTTTGCATCCATTATTTCTCTCCAATTTTCACTATCAGCTCACAGATTGGGAAATATGACAGCAAGCTTTTAAACTTAAGATGCCATTTGTGTATTCTGTATTATATAATAATGTACAATTCAGTTGAAAATTGTGGGATTTTATTTTATAATTCTTTGGGGACTGAGCTTAATAGTGTGGGAACTTCCTATCTTGTCTTTTTTCCTTTCTTTTTCAGTTTTTCAAGGCAGGGTTTCTCTGTGTAGCCTTGGCTGTCCTGGAACTCATCATATAGACTAGATTGTCCTCAAACTCACAGAGATCCACCAGCCTCTGCCTTCTAAGTGATAGGATTAAAGACATGTGCCAACACTGCAGGTTGACTTACTATCTTCTAATCAGGCAACACAATTTCCATAGTGACCTTTTGTTTAAGGTATGAGGACATTGGGAGAAGAGCAAGTGGGTGATAAGAAAGACCCCTTCTTTGTGGGTGGGGACAACTACAGTCAGGTTGGGAAGTCAATGGTTGGGCATGGAGGAGGGAGCTGACACAAGGGAGTTCCATGAATTAGTTGGGTATTACTGGGGAAGGACAGATACAGAGCGACTACTACTCAAACTACCAAAAAGATTGTTTCTAAGGATGGGTACTGCATAGAAAGAAACAAAAGGACATGTTTAGCAGAGAACAATGAAAGAAACAAAAACCATAAAACCAATCTCTTCAAGTCAGCAAGCTTCGTATTGCATCTTATTCTCTGGAGGCTCAATATGTATTATCTGTTTTTTGTTTTGTTTGCCTTCAGATACCATCAAGATTATTTTTTCTTCTATGTAGGTACATTTCCCTTGAACTAAGTAGGCAAATTTGAATAAGTGCCCCGGAACTTACACGTTAGAATATAACAGTCAACCTGCAATGGCCTTGTTCCAGACCAGTAACTTGCCATTTTGCATTTCTTCATTCTCCAAAAGGAGTTCACAGCTCCACACCTACTACTGCCACTCATCAGCCACTGGTTCACGTGGGCAATAACAAAGTATGGATCCCTTTGTCCTGTACGGGAGGTTGTCTGCTGCTAGGATAAAGCTGGATAAGTGAGCAACTTGAGGGGCAGGTGCTCCACGGCATTTTAGAAGCATCTCCATCCAGCACTGTGCACATAGCACAGTTAAAAACCCATGTGTAACACTGAGCATTAAACAAATGCTTTTTAAGGTCTTCTGAACTTCTCTAGATCATCCAGAGGTTGAAAATGGGTAAATGTATCCTCATACATTTAAAATGTAGAAATGAAGATTGAGTCTGGAAGTCTCAATTTTCTCATGGACATTTTCTTATAGGAACAGGGTTTCCATGGCACAGGGACCAGTAAGTCATTTCCCTTGTAGCTGGCCCCCTCCCTAGAAATCAGCCTGTGCTCCTTTGTATTGTGCTACCTATAGGGTGTGTATAAAACTCATTTAATGTCTTGTTTTTTAGCTCACGGAACTTTATCTTTAATTACACCAAGGTTATTTTCTGAGGTTGAGATTCATACCAGTATTTCTGATGGAATTACATTCAGTGACTTAATAAATATCATAGGAAGTGCCAACCTAACAAAAGGATGGGGTGGGGTGGGGCTGGAGAGGTTTGGTGGTTAAGATCATTTGCTACTCTTGGAGAGAATCTACGTTTGGTTTCCGATACCCACCTCAGAAGGCTCATAATCATTTCTGACTCCAGCTCTAAGAGACTCACACCCTCTTCCAGCCTTTACAGGCACCTCACATGCATGGTACACACATGATAAAACAAATGTATATTTATATTCAAGATATATAAATATACACTTGTTTTTATTTATATATACATACAATTATAAAATTAAATAAAAATAAATCTGGAGGAACAGACAGTTCAAGGTCACCCTTAGCTACATAAGGAAACCCCCATAAAGTGACTCAGGCCTCCCAGGCTATGAGGGTTCTATGTCACAAGGGTAACTAGGGACAAGAGAATGGAACAGGCCAGGACTTTCTGGAGAACAGTAACACAGGATTGTAGTGAACACTGAGGAGCCCACATTGCAGCATTAATTCCTTGATGAGGAATGAGAAGAGAATCAGGCTGGGCTGGGCCCCATGTTCTATCACACTACAGAGCTTTGCAAAATGCATATAAGACAGATAGTGGCAGATAAACATGTGAAGAACTATTAGGAAGAGTGATCATCTAGACTCCTGTGTGTGTCTCTGTGTGTGTCCCTGTGTTTCTTTGTGTGTATTTTCATGTGTGTCCCTGTGAGTACAAGTGTATGTCTCTATGTGTCTCTGTGTGTGTCCCTGTAATTATCTGTGAGTGTCTCTATATGTGTCCCTGTGTGTGTATGTTTGTTTCCATGTGTGTCCCTGTGTGTGTATCTGTCTGTGTGTCTGTGAGTGTCTATATATGTATATGTATATATCTATGTGTGTCTCTTTGTGTGTCCCATTGTGTGTGTCTGTGTTTGTCCCTTTGTGGTTGTATATCTCTGTGAATCCATGTGTGTTCATTTGTGTCTGTGTGTGTATCAATGTGTATATCTATGTGTGTCCTTCTGGGTACATCTATGTGTGTCCCTTTGTATGCATGTGTGTGTGTATGTGTCTGTGTGTGTGTCCCTATGTATGTCTGTGTGTGTCTCTATATGTGTCCATGTCCATGTGTATATATTTCTCTGTGTGGGCAGTGTGTGTATATGTATGAGTGTCTGAGTGTGCGGATCTGTTTTGTGTACTGGGCATGTGCCTGGGATGATGCCTTTGGAAAAACACACTTCAGTGTGCAGTGAAGCCTGGCTGCTGAAATACAGAGGTCAGAGGTCAGCTGACTGTCCCATCCTGGTCTTTCTTCCTAACTAGGAGCTGGCTGAGTCTCCCGAACAAAATTTCCCACTGCTCATCTGCTTATTCATCTGTTCAATAAATACTTTCAACTGACTGTGAGGTGAAAGAGGGCTTTGGATGCTGAGAGAGAAAAGGACAGATTGGCCCTATCCCAGCTTCTGAATGACTTGTGTCAGGAGGCCAGCCTCAGCTCCACAAAACAATAAAACAAAACACATTGATTTCAACCAGGGAGTCTAGATCACTTTATCCTTGTCAATACATTTAAATGGGAGTGTGGACAATAATCAATGCTATGGTGCTTGCAGATATTATCAAGGAAATATGTAACTGTTCCTTGACACCATCTCTGGACCGCAGAACCAGATTGGGATTCTGACAGCTCAGACTTAAAAGGATGGCAAAATTTCTAGATTTTCATTTACAAGGTAGAAACCACTAGTCTCAACCTCTGTGGAGAATGAAACAACTTTTAGACAAAATAAACAAAACCTCCGTTTCTTTCAAGGGGCAGTGGAATCTTTAAAACAATTTACAGAGGTCAGAAACAACAGAGGGATTCCACAGAGCTTATAGGTACAAAGGCTAAAGAATGCAATGTCTCAAAACTACTTCTAGTGTCTTTGAGAATGGTATGTAATGTACACTAGATATAAAATAACTTTCTACTTATCTTATTCATGAATACCTTGATGTTTAAATGAGATGGTTTATTGACTATTTCAATATATATCCATAAAACTACTATTTCTCCCACATATCTATTGCTTAGCCCTTTTAACTAACATGTTCATGTAAAACGTTCTCTATTTTAAATATTTACCAGTTAGCTTTTTCAGTAAAATCCCTTAGATTTTTAACCACTAAAATCTACATAAGCATAAATTTATATTCCAAAGTAAGGCCTTTAGAATCAAGTGCATTGTTCGTAAAACAGCTGATGATAGTACACTCAAAGCTTTGTAGAACTTAGTTGTTAATACATGTTGATTGATTTCGTGAAGTGCTTCTGCTTCTTCTGCTGCTTCTCCTTCTCCTCCTCCTCCTTCTTCTTCTTCTTCCTCCTCCTCTTCCTCCTCTCCCTCTTCCTCTTCCTCTTCCTCTCCTTCTCCTTCTCTTCCTTCTTCTTCATTGTTGTCATTGTCTTCTTCCTCTTCCTCCTCTTATTAAGTGATGTTTTTGCCGGCATATAATTATAAATTTATGATGTTAAAAAATAAAGAAGCAGAGAGTAGATGTAAAGTGGGGATTGAACTAAAAATAAGGCCTACCATCAATGACTCAGAGAAGTCCCCTCGTCTACAGGTTCCCCAAAACAGTGCCATCCACTGGGACCAAAGCCTGTGGAAGCTGCTTCATAGCTTATTACCAACAGTCATCTTCTCTCTCTCTCTCTCTCTCTCTCTCTCTCTCTCTCTCTCTCTCTCTCTCTCTCTCTCTCACACACACACACACACACACACATTCACAAAAGCCTCTCTCTAAGAGCATCATACTGGATAACTGGAGAGTATTTGTGGGTAATTGGGGATTGATGTCACACAAACTTGAGAAGCTTAGTCTGGAAAGCAGACTGCACCACTCATTGGCAGTAAGGCCCTGGGTGGGATTTTCTCTTTTTCTTTTATTCTTTTATCATTTTGAAGTAAAGAATACAAAATATACATTTTAAAAAGTGCTAATTGTATTTATTAAAGGAAAGAAACTCATACTTTTCTACACATGGGTAGAGTTTGCAAAGTGCAGTCATTCACCCTTCTTCATTCCTCATGACCCTCACAATGCTCCTCTCTGAAACATCTCTATGATTTTCAGGATGACTGATAAATGCTTTTACATTTGAGAGAAAATATGGTGTTTGCCTTTCTGTGTCTGGTCTCTTTTACTTACTATAATGTGCATGTGTTCCATCCATTTCCACAAACCAGAGCATTTGACCATTTACTGTTGGGTAACATTCCACTGGACATTGTAACCTACATCACCTTCATCCACTCATCTGCTGACAGCAACCTAGGCTGACTCTGTACCCTAGTTAATTTGAATTGGGGGCTATAACAAGTAAGCATGGGCATGCGGGCTCTTCCACAGTATGAAGATTTCATTGTCTGTGAATTTACACACAGGAGCTGGCTCAAATGTTAATTCTAACTTTAGTTTAGTTTAGAGTTTTCACACTATTTTTCAAAAAAGCTGCACCAGATCAGATCTCCACCCATATCAACCAGTTCCCTGTTCTCCACATACTTCACCTAACATTTCTCATTTTTGTCTTGTGAGATCAGAGATTCTAAGTGAGATAAGACCTTATAGTTTAGATTTGTATTACTGATATTTAATGTTAGTGAACGGTGTTTGTACATTTACTAGTCATTTTTCTTTCTTCTTTCAAAAAGTGTTCAGATAATTCTCCCATGCCTCTACTGCATTATTTTGTTAAATTTTCAGATTTCTTTATATATTCTGCCATATGAATAGTTGATGCATATTTTCTTTCTAAAGTTTTATATTTATTATGGCGTTTCTTTTGCTGTCTAATGTGGTATAATTCCATTTAGCAACAATCACTTTGGCTTCTTGTACTTTCAGAGTCCTATCTTGGAACCAGCATCCATGCCTGTTTCCAAAGGTGTACACTCTCTGTTTTAGCATTGGTTTCAGATTGTCATATCATACACTCTGAGCATTAATCTAAGTTAACTCATTTTTGTATAGGGTAAGCAATAGATTCCAGTTTCAACCTTCTTCTTGGGCTGAAACAGCTTTTGCAACCCTGTTTATTGAAGAGTTTGTTAGTTCTTTCTATCTATGAATATGGGAAGGCTTGCTGGTTTGTTTGTTTTAGTTTACTGTATGAGTGCTCAGATGCATATACACATACACATGCCAGAAAGGGCCTCAGATCCCCTTATAGAAGGTTGTGTGCTACCTAGTGGTTGCTGGGAATTGAACTAAGGACCTCTGAAAGAGCAGCTAATGCTCTTAACTGCTGAACCATCTCACTAGCCCCTTCACATGTTTTAATATATATCTTTAATGTCTCATAATCTTTATTATTGATATCTTTTACTTAGTTAAGCTTACTACCAGGAATTATTATTCTTAACATATTACTCTAATCAACTAATTAGTAGTAAGAATACTTTGGTGCCTACTAATTGGGTTGCTTTCATTGTTTTCTCTGTAGTAAATTTATTACTGTTGCATAGAAGACCTATGGTATTTGTATTTATCTTGCATCCTGCAACTGTACTGGATTCATTCATTAGCTCTAATAGTCTTGGTGGAGTCTTTTTGAAAACAGAGGTAACTCCACTTTCTCTCATATTTCCAAGTCTTACTTCTTTCTCTTGTTTGATATCTCTTGGCAAAATTTCTAGTACCGTAATGAAAAAAACCGTAATGAAAAAAAGTGGCGAGAGTAAACATCTTTTCTTCCTTATCTGCTACGATGCTGGTTATAAGTGTGGGGTGAGTGGTGAGTTCTGGATGCTTCTCTTTAATCATCACACATCACAGAGGGTCTTTCTCTAAGTTTGGTTGGCTGGTTGGTTTGGTTTGGTTTGGTTTTCTCCACAGTATAATGGTATGAAAATATACCAGTCTGAATAGATTCTCATTAAATGGTTTTGAGTATACAAAGAATTCTGAACACACTAAACTGTATTAGTGTGGTGGGCATTATCATTGCCACTGTTATTCTAGAAGGCTGGGAATAAGGAGGGCATGTTATGGATATGACAAGACTTAAAAAGAATATATATATATATATTCATATATTCATGAATATATGAATACATATATATGAATATATTCATATATATGTATTCATATATATATATATATATAT
>NW_022196906.1:68860199-68882839 GCF_008632895.1 Mastomys coucha | reverse complement strand
GAGAGAGAGAGAGAGAGAGAGAGAATGAGAGAGAA
The DNA here is from genome assembly GCF_008632895.1 of Mastomys coucha. Taxonomy (NCBI): domain Eukaryota; kingdom Metazoa; phylum Chordata; class Mammalia; order Rodentia; family Muridae; genus Mastomys; species Mastomys coucha. The sequence continues at coordinate 68,882,804 of NW_022196906.1, read as the reverse complement.
TTCTTCCTGAAATTCCTAGAAAGAAAGAAAATTATATATATCGGGATAGCACTTGTGATTCTAGTTAACAGCTTCCCTCCTCCACCTCTACTATACTCTTGGAGGACTCTCGTTGATCCTTCTGGTCTCCACTAGAGAGATTTACCTCTAAGGAAGTTTCTTGTCCCTCGAGTCCTGGATAAGAACCTTCTTCCTTGTGCTTCCACAGCCCTCATTGCACCTTATTCTCATATTTCCAAGTTGATACAATGGTGGACACCAGGGTGGATTGGTTGTCTTAAGTCCTCACACACCTACATTTTAACTCAATTCTGATTTATATTCCTCACTGGAGAACTCCAGTTTGTTGTCTGACACCTCCAATTCTTAGACTAACATACAGCACACAAAAGATAAATAAATAGTATGATGTATAAAGATTGACTCAAAGTTTTGGAAAAAAAGGCACTATACCAATTGACTATCAGTTTACTAGTCCTTCTTAGTTTTAGTCATGTAGCTGAGTCTGTTGAAGGCTATTCTGAGTCTGCTAGATACCTTCCTAGAAAAGATTGAGAAATTCCAAACTTGTACCAATATGTGTATATTTGTTTATCAATGACATGCACCATGACAGTACCTCATTATTGCATTCATTACAAAATTAGTAATATTTAAAGGAAGGAAATATCAAGCACTCATCAGAACTTGAATTTGACAATATCTTTTCAAGGTAGGCATGATGAGTATCATCTTTAATCCAAAATTTCTTGTAGGGAACTCTTATGTTGTCATTTGTCTGTTTTCTGTAGAGGTGTTTAGTTAAAAATAGAATATCTGTAAATCACTTAAGTACACATTCTTGAAAGTAGGTCCCCAGGGAAGGTTTCACGGTTTAGTCTTGTACTCTACCTTCAGGATATCATGATACACCTAGACCTGATGCTGCATCAATTGACTGGAGTCAGCTCAGCTCACCAGGGTTAAGCCAGGTACCATTGTCCTTAAACCACAAACACAGAATATCATGACCAAATAGAGAGATGCCACTTGTCAGTTCAGATGAGATTCTATCTAGAGAGAGCCCCTTAGGTATTCCTGACCCACAGGTCTTCCATGATGAGTCCATTTGTATTTCTTCTCTTTGCTAATTCAACAAAGAAACAAGATCGCATCTTGGGCTGGAGATGTGGCCTAGCAGTTAAAAGTACTGGCTATTTCTGCAGAGGACCTAAGTTTGGTTTCTGCACCCACATAGCAACTAATAGCCCTTTCTAACTCCAGTTCCAGTGTGTCCAATGGCCTCTTACTTTTCAGGCACTGAATGTACACAATGCATAGACATATATATATATATATACACAATATGAATAAATAAATGTTAACAAAATTATGGAAACTTATTTGGTACATAATTTTTTTACATAAGAAATTCAAAGAAAATCAGAATGTACTCAGTGTGAAAATACAAACTGAGATAAAGGTGATCCACCCTCATTTGTAGCACAGATGTGCAAATATTAAGACCTCAGATAAAAAGCACATGAAACATAAGAAGATGCTGCAATATGAGTAAGTTGCAAAATCATAGTGTGCAAATACACCTTACTTAATCCCCACACCTCTGGATTCCTGGTGCTTTCCATATTTACCTTGTACAGATCATTTAAGAAGCCCAGGGATTTCCTTTCTAGTGAGAAATTAAATAGCCATGATAAAGCCCAAACTTTTGGGGGCAGTTATAGAAACACACTGTTGAGCCCAGATATTTATGAAAGTAGTAGAGATTAGAACATAGGTCCTCAAGGCATTCTATAAAATATCTATAGACCACAACATAATCCAGATGTTCTTTAGTAGCTCAGTAATGATACGAACTGTTAATAGAATAGGTCAAAAATGGAGTGAATGGGACTCATGAGGAAATGCTACACTGTAAACCTGGACTCTCAACACATTCTGAGTACTATGAGAGCTCTGCTGAGAGGAAGCAGGTAAACGGCTCACTTACTTTTCAGAGGTGAAGACTTTCCCACATACTGTAGTTCTAACTCTTCAGCCCGCTCCATTTTGGCAGAGATCTGCATCCTCTCACAGATGCTCTGCTCTGCCACTGGATCTGGTTGACGACTGACTGGCATGTTTCTCAGACTCTTCAGGTGCTGTTGAACTTCAGCCAAGAGGACAGCTTGTATTGCTTCAGTTACCTGAGACAGTTTTTATTTTCATGAATTATATAATAGTATTCCAAATGATTAGGAGTCTTGTAAAAAAAATAATCCAAAGCCCAGAATTTTGATTTGAGTTCTATAAATAGTATCATCCTAGTCTGGCGAAAATAACATCAAATATCTCTCCTTGTGAGTAACAGTAATGAATGCAGAGACTTATAGCTACTCAAGCTGCAGAGGTGGATCCAGCCCTAAAGAAGTTACTTATACTACCCCCTCTAAGGCTCTGGGAACATTCCAAAAGAGCAAGTGGGACATTTGTAGGAGCCAACAGACAGGGTGAAAGGGTACAAAGTGCCAGTCCCCAGAACCAAAACAACTGTCTAGTATAATTACCTACACTGGGCCCACTCCAGACCTACCCTATTAACCATCAGTCATGGGCCTTTTCTTTCATCTCACCAGTATTTGCTATTGGTAGATTCTGGGGAAGGGATATAACTGTCTTTAGTTGTGTGCCGACAGCTCAGCCCAACAGACCCCAACAGGCTCTATCTACACCCATACAAACAGGCAGGAACATGAGAAGGAGATCTGTGGGGAGGCAGTATGGTGGACAGAATGGTAGGGAGGGTGGAGATGAGAGCTGTCAGTATTCATGACACACCTGTGAAACTGTAAACTAGTAATAATAGAATAAAAGCTAATAAAGAAAAACTCTGGGCGCAAACACCAGCCTTATGTTCTTTTGAAAATGTAAGATTCTGAAAGGGCACTTAAGAGGGATTTCTAATTATTCTGTTTAATGATGAGGCTTTTTTTTTTCCTTAGATGGTACAGAAAACTTGTACAGCATTCAGAGCTACCAGCAAACATCAGGGACCCAAAGAAGTTAAGAGATGTGAATAGGACACTGGACAAAGCTGTTCTCTAAATCAGCCAATTTCAGGTACGGAAATCCCTCAGAAAAGGCCAATTCAAGTCAAAACACAAATAATAACTAATTCGGCTTCATAGAGAAATCCCATTGGACAAGGGGTTCCCTCTTCTAGAATGAACTCACCTCCCCTGGCCATTCTTCCCTGCTCCCCCCACCCTGTATCCTTATGTACTTCAGTATGGTTTATCAGACTCTTGTCTCTACATTAGGATCGAAGGGAATGTTCTAGAAAGCCATCTTACAGGATAAGAATAACTGCCTACTTGAATTTTCAGGGAAGATGGAGATTCAGTGAACCTCAGTAGCAGGAATCTCCTCTGATAACATGAGGCATGTGGATGGTGTTATACCTGGACAGACTGGTCTCTCCAGCAGGAGATTAGCTTCAAAAGTGAGACATCAGCCTCAGGTGTGTGACACTCATTTCTACCTAGAAATGCAGAAAACATATTTTATTAATGCAACCATGGCCGGTCCCTGATGCTGTCTGCACACGAGTACCACCTAGGGACGTTTGTTTCACAAACACCAATGCTCAGGTCCAGCCATTCAGGAAGTACGATTTAGCAGTTCCAAGGATGGGAATGGCCAGCCAGTAACACTCTGTGACTTTCAATAACTCAGATGCCTTTCAGATACAGCCAGAGCACTCAGACACACATAGATGCTTGTCAAAACACACTTATTTTTGTACTTCCGTCAAGCTTCTACTCTCTGCCAAACTAGGACAAACATGCCAGATTTTTCTGTTTCTCGAGTCCTCATACAAAGAGCTCAGGCTTGCAAAGAGTCAGCACCCATCATAGGTAAGATCAGACTCTGCTGGTGTGTCCTTACCCAGCCATTCATCCCCTACCAATAGGCAAAAAACCCCCAAAACCAAAAAACAGAAACAAAAACAAACAAAACAAAAAAACCCTGATGCTTCAAGCTGTCTGTGAGACACTGTTTGTCCTAAGACTGTCCTCTTCAATGCATCTTCTGTCTTTGCCATAAACCCAGTGGGAAGTTCTGTGATCAAGGCCTTGTTCTATTTAAATTGATCTATATGGGGGACCAACAGTTTACCACATAAAAGAGCAATTAATAAAAAATAAAAGTGCCTTTTCATTAATTAAGAAATATATATATATAATCATCTAAATGAAAAAAATATCAATCACTTAAGGCACCATGCAGATCTAGGTCCTAGTAGAAAATAGGGAAGCAAGTTGGGGCTTCCCCGATGGGAAAATTGCAACTATAGCTGTCTATTAAAATCAAAGTATTAATTCATGTTTGATACTCAAGTAACAACTATTGAAATTTGTGTTTATCAATTATATTTTCTATGAATCCTCCTATATAGAAACATGTTTCATATATACATACATATATATATATATATATATATAATGTTGTACATGTATATTTCCATTAAATTATATTAGTGGTCAAAGAATGGTGATGGAAGGAATATTCTGGCTATAAAGCAAATTAAGAACATAAAAGAAGTTGGTAATAAATGCTTGGCTACTACTATGTATTTTTTCTAACAGAGTGCACAATATGAATTTGAAATAACCAGTGATGCTATACAAGACCTGTGTCCCACACCAGTCTCATTCTGAACACCCTTCCCACATTTCCTCAAATGCCGCCGAAGAGACTTCCTTTTGATCTCTCTCCTCTTCGGCTCTAATCTTGCTGACCTTGTGACTCACCTTCAAAGCTAAGTCTTGGTCTCAACTGTAACTACTTACTGGCATCGTGGGGCATTGCACAGTATGCTTTAATGTGATGTTAAAATTTTAATATGATAGAGAGACCAGAGCCAACTTTTCTTGGCAGTGTCAGGGAGTCGTAGAATTAATTGCAACTTCGGGGGGTAAAGATGAAAAGAAAATGCCCCAGCCTTGTCAGCATTACTCAGTCACCATTTCTGCTAACATGAGTGGGCGGGTGCTGGTTCCTGTCAGGCCTTGATTTTTAAAGCCAAGAAGTGAGTTTTTTCCACTACCTCTCCACTCATCCCATCTCTCTATTATGAAAAAAAGTATCTTTCATTTGTCTCTAATTTTAACTTTGTGTGTGTGTGTCTCTAATTTCAACATGTGTACATATATGTAACTATGCAGGTCTGAGTTGAACAATGAATGTCTTCCTCAATTGCTCTCCACTTTAGTCTTTGAGACAGAGCCCCTCACTGAACCTGGAGCTCACTGACTGACTAGGCTGGCTAGCTAGTAAGCTTCAGGGGTCCTCTTGTCTCCCTTCTGCTAGCTACAGGCATGTGCTGTAGCTACATTACAAGCATGTGCTGCCATGTCTAGATTTGAAGTGGGTGCTGAGGATTTGAACCCAGGTCCCACTTGAACAGAAAGCATCTTACCTACCCAGTCATTTCCCTGACTCTTTAATTTAATCTTAATGGTTATAAATGGACCCTAAACGCCAATATTGTTAGTGATACTAGTTCTCAAGGTTGTTGAGCTGCAGACCCACAAGAGAAATGAGAGCATCCTTGGATCTGGTTAGCTATTGCATCTTTAACATGTGTGTTAAAACTTAAATTTGAATCCTTTACCTAGTCCTACAAAAATTTAAACTGAGGAAGTAACCCTATTAAGAACTTCTATATATGAAGCCCCTTCTATACAGGGGCTGCCCATGCAAATGAAGAGTGATCTGATAGAGAAGAAAAGGGAGAGAGGGATGAGTCAGATCTGCAAGCCAATGTTGTTTCTAGGTTATCAGCAGTTTGATTCTCGTCGACCTAACTTTTAGGAACCCTGCGGTGCACCCCACTCCCAAGGATAATGGGGACTTCTTATACTTTTAATGCAAAGGGATTTTTATACATCAAGTAAAATTTCATATGCATACTATTAATAGAATTCCTGGAGCATACCAGGACCCCATAATTGGATGTTATTAGTAAACTCTCCTAGAAAGATGTTATGGAGAGTGGGTGGGGCACTGGAAGAAGACATGGAGGATAAAGATGAAAGAAAGGACAGGAAGTGAGGCCCTGTGGACAACAGGGAAAGAACAGTCCAGACAAAGGCAGAGCCAATGCTGAGGTCATAAGACCTACGTGTCATGTTGCTTTAGAATAAAGAGGCAATAGTAGGTGCAACTTCATTCTGAATGAGGACTTGATGTGTAGGTGTGCAACTTAGGCAGGACCTTGGATTAGGGGAATGATGTAGCTTGTATTCTAAGTAAAAAAAAAAAAGCCACTGGAAGGTTGTGTGTGTGTGTGTGTGTGTGTGAGAGAGAGAGAGAGAGAGAGAGAGAGAGAGAGAGAGAGAGAGAGAAGAGAGAGAGAGAAGAGAGAGAGAGAGAAGAGAGAGAGAGAGAAGAGAGAGAGAGAAGAGAGAGAGAGAGAGAGAGAGAGAGAGAGAGAGAGAGAGAGAGAGAGAGAGAGAAACTTTAGAATCTACTGTAGCCATTTGGGTGACAAGCACATCGTGGTGAAGGCTCACACATGGGATGTAGTCCTGGCTAGTCAGAAGCATCAGACTCTGGTAACAGAAAGAAGAGAAAGTGAGATAATGACCTCAAAGTTCTTGATCTGAGCAACAAGACTGAGGGAGAGGTTCCTGGGATGCTAAGACTTAGAGAGGCAAATTTGAGATGCATTGGCTTTTTGGCATCAAAACATAATCTAGAGGCTGAGATGATGATTCAGAAGAATTTGAGGTTCTTGTGCAGATAAAAATAACCTTCTAAAGTAGCTGGAGAACTCTCTGTAGTAGCTTTTGGGAAGGGGTAGAGATAATAAAGCTAATGAATCTTCTAATAAGTCACATGGGGCTTTACTATCCAGCCATTTTACCCACTGAGAATTCTCAGCTACTGGGGCATCCATAGATTCATAGACCCATGGATGCAATCTGTGCATTTTACAATGTACCTTATTGCCATCCAGTTATAGAATAAAACCATTATTTTATTTTATAGGAAAAAAATACACCAGATCATTTCTGTATCATTAAATCTCTTACCATTTTTTAGGTGACCATAGAAGCTTAATATGTTCAAGATGTCACTTCCAGGGAATCTTGCCTTATTATGTATAGACTCCATTTTAAAGGGTCTGCTGGGGGAAAAATATCAAGGGAACACTTTTAAAGTGTGGTAAACTCTTTAAGAAAATAAACCAAAGATGCATGCTCAAAACTACCTTAGCAAATAAGGGATAGAACACGAATTATCTTGAGCATTATCTGCTACACTTAATTTGATTTGTCTACATTCTCAACTGAACTTCAAATATTAGCTCATCAGAATGAACTGCAGCCCCTTTTTACAGGAGAGGCCTTGCTACTGTAGAGCAGGGTTTCTGGCTGCTGATTTAAGACACCCCATGTTGATGTATACTACGGAACTCTTCCCAGGTCCCATCAGGTTCTATGCTGTCGGTTGTTCCTCACACTGCTAGGGATGCTGTCATAGGTTGTTTCTCCAGAATTCAGTACAGTCACACACCCCATTGGTAAGGACACAGGGACTTCTTAGCTTGCGCAACTATAATAAAGTGCTGTCAAAACAGACAAATTTGTTGGAAGGATATGACATATCCTGTAATATTCTATTTTGGTTTTTCAATAAAACACAGGACCCTGGCTTTTGTAGATCAAATTCAGAAGAGCAGATTTAGAAAAATTTCTCATCCAGGCACCTTTATTGCAGAATTTGTTTAAATGGGTAGTTAATGTTGTGTTTTGTGGTAAGGTCTCACTATGTAGCTTTTCCTATATAGACCAAAGATCACCCTGCCTTTGCTCTCGTCCTCTAAGGAGTATTAACATACTTTGTTGCCCTGTAAATGTTTAGTAAGAGAAAGAAAATGGTTGTTTTTTAAGCCTAACTTTGCTGTTAAGTTTGTAGGGCTGGATGGGATTTAGGTGTTTAAGATGAACAAAAGAAAGTGGAATGAAATTGTGCATATGAGGTAGAAACTCCCCAAATCTCTGTTTTCTCCACATCAACACCAGGAAACTAGATATTAAGAGCCATAGTAGCATTTGGTGTGAAGAACACAGAAGTCTATGGGATCTGTCTGGACTCCCAGAGACTGGAAGCACTGGAGAGCAGGAATTCTCCATCCTTGATATACTTGCTGGCCTGAGCTCTTATCACTTACATTGCAGAGACATCCCCCCCACCGACCCCTGCAGCAAGCAGGTTGAATACTGTCCTTACCAGCAGTGTGGCCTTGCCTCATGCTGGTGAGTCTTTTTCTCTTACCCCTACGACTCACACCACACATGGCTCCTTCCTTTATTCCAGTGGTCCTTATTTGTTTTATGTGTAGGATCGTTAAATATTTGAATGAATCCCTGCCTCAATCAAAAACTCATTTTCTCTATCTTCTGTAGACCATAACCTGTGGACATACAGTATTTGGTGAACTGAGTTCAATTTAATGACATCAGAATGAAAAAAAATATATAATCATGTATGCAAAGGGACAGCATAGCAACTGCCATGTATTTAACTATCGCTGCCGTCCATTACTGGTGAGCTGTGCCTTCTCTAATGGACAATTGTACCAGCTCTATCTGAATATGCAAAGCACAAGTTGTGATATGTGTTAAGATATGACATTTCCAGCCACCATAAGCACCTATTTAAGATCCTTTGTTCATACCTAGTTCACACCATGCTAAATGAACCACAAAATATGTACATGTGTATAGATATATGTAAGTACATATGTATATATGAATGTATCCATCCATCTATGCCTTCACTAAACATCTAGTCCTATGGTTTTTCTAGCACGTGTGAATACAATGAATATTTGTTGAGTGAGCTAATATTATTTCTAATTTTATTTTTGTGTTTGTGTGTATATTCACATATATGTGTTATATATATGCATGCAGAGGCAAGAGGTTGGTGTTGAGTGTCTTCTTTGACCTTATATTTTGAGACAGATCCTCTCACTGAACCCAGAGCTCATTGATTGTGCTAGAATAGCCAGCCAGCCAGTTCCAGAGATCTGCCTCCCTCTGCATCCCACACTCAGCTTTCATGTATGTACTGGAGACTCAATCTCAGGTCTCCATTTTTGCGTGACAGGAAGACATCTCCCTAACCTAAATGAATTAATATTAAAACATAAAGACATCCAGTTAACCTCCTACCCAGAGAATTAATAGTAACATATTTTTAAATGGGTTCTAACTTTGAGAAGCTATTGCCGCTCTAACCCTGTCTCCCAACAGAAGGGAGAAAGCTGAAGAGTTGAACACAGAGAACGATCGCGACAGCCTTAATGTCTGCCTGAGAGTCACAGTCCCTCTAAGCGCTTTTACCTGTTGGTTTCACAGGCCAGATCCAAAGGCATGTTAACTAACTTATTAACTAGAAAGAGCCTGCTCAGTAAATATGTGATAGCATCTGATTGTTGCCCAGCATCGCAGTGACTTTCCAGGCCTCTGGGAATTCCAGTCTGGTGCAGAAGAGTGGTTGTATATTTATTTGACAAGTCCAAAACTTTTCTGGAGCACAGATTTACTCCTGAATACTCCTTCATTTCAGTACTGCATGCATCCCACCCGGGCAGCATCAGGGAGAAGAGGTCTTCATTTGAGGCGAGTCCCAAAGACACGGGGCCTTGCAGCTTTAAGATGCTGAGATGCCTGGTGCAGAGGCTGTCTAACTCTTTATCCACTCCCCATGGCAAAATGCAAGACAGAAACAATTTCGCCATGTCTATTGTGAGGCTGGCATCGACCTTCCTGGGTGGCTTAGGGCAGGCCTTTTTGGAGCTCTTCATTTTCTTCTGCCTTTTAATGCCATTGTTCTCTTCTGAGAATTTACTGGTGCTGTCCCCAGGGACCAAGCTGTCCCCACTGGGTTTGGCTTGTGCCTCTGCCTGGAGAGAGCTACATGATGCTTTGTTTCTTCTTATCGTCAGTGTCTTCTTCTCTACTGTGCTCTTGGCTCTCCTCAAGATGTCACTTCTGTAGAATGAGCCAGAAGGGTCAACATCACTTAAAGGAGTGGGCAGCAGTAGTTCAACAAGATTTTCCAGATCAAACAGGAGAACATGAAAGCCAATGTGACTCCACCTTGTTTTCACAGGCAAGACATTAAAAGGTCTTGGGACCGATGAGGCATCAGCAACCTGAGGAGAAGGATACGAACATGTTAGAGTTCTTATTGTGTACTAATGTTCTATGATGTGATTATGGCAGAAAAAGAACTACTTAGTTATAGTTAAAGATAAGAAAAGTGGTGATGACTGGTTTTGTTTTAGTTATGAAACTCCCTTTCTAAATTGAACATCAAAACTCCCTTTCTAAATTGAAGATTCTGACATTCACTATAAATTTCTTTCCTCAAAACTTTTTCCCTGAGAAAATTAGAACTAGATCTTCTGGAGAAAAGCAACACTAGATTAGGGTTCTTTAAGAAAGAAAACATTTTATGCATGTGTGTGCATGCTTGTGTGCACATGCAAGTGTGTGTGCATGTGTGCTTCTGCATGTGCGTGTAAGGTGCCTACAGAAGTATGAAGAGGGTGCCAGATCTCTTAGAACTCAGATGTGAGCCACCATATGGGTACTGGAAAATGAACTCTGGTCCTTTACAAGAGCAGTACATACTGTTAACTGCAGAGACATCTCCCCAGCTCTATCTATCTATCTATCTATCTATCTATCTATCTATCTATCTATCTATCTATATATCTATATCTATATATATCTACATACCTATTTTTCTTTCATTTATCCATCTATCATCTATCAATTATCTATCATCTGTCTATCAATCATCTGTCTATCATCTATCCATCTATGCTCTGAACTTAGAATAAACGATAAAAAGGAAAGAGTCATGGACGGAAACTCAACATGCTGCCCCCATTTGGATTCCTAAGCAGAGCACATCTCGGTGTCAGGACTGCTTGCTAGAGCTGAAGGCCTCAGGTTTAGGATTCCTTTCCTTCCATACCAGTCTTACCTTCACATGTGTTCTCACTGTGACACTGGCAAGGGACACTGACAAATATATATGTCATAGTTATAAAACTTATCAGTGTGAGATAAAATGAAAATGGGAAAGGAATACCTATCACTCACGTGAAAGTCAGGAATATGCAAGATCAGTGGTCTCAAGTTCAGAAAGCATGCTGGCAATTATACTTTTTGCACTTTCTCTTTTTAAAATATTCCTTTCTCAGAGAAAATAAAAAAGTTACAAACAGATTTTTTCTCAAAATTTGTAGTTTTTATAACTTTTAAACTTTAATTCCCTCTTAGTTTTTGCTCTTGGAGTTCACCTGCAATATAGAGTGGCCTCCATGTGTTTCTATCCTGATGTCCAATTGCCCCAGTGACTTCTAGGAATTTTCCCTCTGCTCACTGGTCTAATTGTCTGGGACATCAATCAATGTATTTATCATCACTGGACACAAATTGTGTAACATTAAAAAATAAAACAAGGACAACATCAAAGTATGTCACCTTCCTTTGTTCTCCCTTTTGGCCTTCAAAGCTTTCCTATAAATGAGAGAACTCATGTCCAGTTCCACGACACATTTTTCACATATGTAGACCACGACTAACATCTTTTTAACAGTTTTAATAATTGTTCAAATTGGCAATTATCCTTATCTGATAACCACATGCTGACCTTTGCAGAAAAGTGGGTCTTTTTTCTTTTACTTATATCCTCTCTCTCTCTCTCTCTCTCTCTCTCTCTCTCTCTCTCTCTCCCCCCGTCTCCTTTTCTTGTTAGAAGTTTCTCAATGTTGATATTCTTAAAGAATCAACTTTTAACTTTGTTTAGCTTCTCAATGGAATAACATTTTTCTTGAAAGACAGTTTTGCTGAGCATACTGTTTCAGGCTGTCTCAGCCTATCTCAGAGTATTTTGAAGGCATTATTTTGCAGACTCTGGCTCCCTTTCTGGTAGTAGAGAAGTCAGCTGCTGGTTTAACTGTCATTTCATCTCTCTCTCTCTCTCTCTCTCTCTCTCTCTCTCTCTCTCCTCTCTCTCTCTCTCTCTCTCTCTCTCTCTCTCTCTCTCTCTCTCTGTGTGTGTGTGTGGGTGTTTTATGATTCATTTGTCATTAATACCTGATGAGTAGATATGCTTCAAATTCTAGTTGATCCATTCTCAATTGTGTTTTAAGACTGTATTTTTGCTTTTCTCACCCTAAAACATGCTTATTTTCTATGTTGCCCTGGTTTTGGAGTCTGTCCCTGAGTCCCTGGTTCTTTGCATGAATTTGACTGTAGGTGACTGTGTATGAGATGCTTTCAGGAGGGCGCCTGGAGGTACAGGGTGAGGACACATTCCTCAGGAGAAAACTCTAGCTTGTGACTGGTCACATGCTTGGTTGTCACCCACAGGTCAGTGTAAAACATTTAAGTTTTTTATCCCCTGCATGCATTATGAATTCTGACTCCTACATCAGAGTGTCCAACTCTTTGTCAAAACTATTTCCCTCCATTCATCTAAGGTAGAGACCAACAAAGGCGCAGAATTGCATTTTCTCATTTATTTGTGGAACACATTGTCAGCTTTGGTCCACATTTTCCCTGAGTGTGCAGTTTCTCAGGGATGATGGACTTGGGCTGTTATCAGCATCGCATCCTGGCCTGGATTGGTCCCTTTCTCTCTAATTGCCTGTGGAGTGGTTAAAATTAGCCTAAGTTCCCAGGGACACAACCACACTTTCAGCTTTCTTCATAATCTCCTGGAATCGTATTTCCATTTTGAAATTGGCATTTCAGGACTTCCTTAAGTTTCTTGTTAACTAAGATAAGTATTCTACCTAGAGATTTAAAAATTATATATTATTTTTAGAGACTTTAGTAGGACTAATGTTTAGGATACTAGCTTACAAATGGACAGAAATTGAGTTGGTGAGAGGAACTCTTTTTAAATCAGTTTTCATAGAGAAAATGAGTGCTTTCTTATGCCACAGAACCAATATACACAATGTCTGCTGCGTGGAAAGCAGCTGGTATTATATGTTAAAGTCTTAAAAATGTTATATGACATTTAACATTGAAATTATTTAAAACAAATTAATCCCACAAGACAGTTTTAAAGATACACAAGGTCATATAAAAACAATGCATAGCACAAAAGTGTTTTATGTTTGTAAGCTGCACAATAAATGGTCTATGGCACAATTTGTCTAAATACATCAGGGGTATACTCCTAAGAATTGTCATGTGGCTGTTAAGGCAAGGATATACCAAACAGGATACCACATCAAGAGATCTGCAGGCATTGCATATGGTATTTAAAAATGTAAGATAATCCCAGTTACAAAGTTATGGATATATTAACATTTCTTATGTGTTTTTAAAATGTCTACAAAATTCTATGCTTTATGATACTAAACAATAAATTCTTGTAAAACAGCCATCAGTGTTGCCAAAAGAAAAATAGTGCTCGTTGAAAAGGCTTTACCATGATTTGAGCTTATGAGTCCCCCAGACACACACTCAAAGGCCACATAATAGGGCTTGGTTCTGAGTTGGTTTTTGTTTGTTTGTTTGTTTGTTTGTTTTTTGCACTGTTTGGAGGGCCCTGAAACATCTGAAGCAAGATTACTGGTCATGTTCACTGAATGGGACATTGCTACTCTGACCCTCACTTCTCTCTTTGTTTCCTGTCTGCTAGAAGCTGACCAAGTTTGCTCTACCCCAAGCCCTCCTTCTCCACAATTGTATTTTACCAAAAGCCTGAAATCAATAGGGCCAAGAGACCATGGACTGGATCATCAGAAACCAATCAATGAAAAGAACTTTGTGTCTTTATAAACTCAGGCATGTCGTCATACAAAAGAAAGCAGCCTAACACGTCGCACAGCTCCCAGCAGAGTACCTTGATAGAGGTCTAAGAACAAAACTTAAGAGGCAGGTAAGCAAAGCCTAGGGCTTTAGGCAGATAAGGAACTGCACAAATTAGTTAGTAAATGTTTCCTACCTTGGGGCATAAAAATGAACATCTGAAGACATTTATCTCCACACATACACATACCTACACACACCATGGCACAGAAATAAAGACCTCCTCACCCTCCTCCTACTCACAGAAGCACAAAAAGAAAAATCTAACTTAAAATACAATAAGCAATAAATAAAGCCAGAAGACTCTTACTACAGTGACTGCTAAGTATGCTGTTATGGTTGGTAACTCCAAATCCAGCCATCAAGCCCTGTTCCTACAGTTCCCATAAGCCCATGTCTAACTTCCATCTAACCAGGGAAATTCACTTAAGAAACTGTCTCCTAAGTGAGAGACAAATGTCTCTAAACACCAGACCATTTAAGTCCCTAATTACGGTTCAGTCAAAAGTTGCTCTGCCAAGATTTCCAGAGGCCTGTGGGGTCCTGTCCACTTCAGGCCTTACTCAGAAAGCTCTCACTCCTGGTCCTGCTAATCTCAAGCATAATATTTCTTTTTGAAGTTTTTCTGATCACAAATTTGAAATTATAGGAGGCAAAAGATTTTGATTACTCTATTTACATAGACTACAAATAAATACTTGTTTTATATCCCTTATATAAATATACAAGCACCTAAAACAAGTCAATATAATCTTGGTTTGTTAAAATATTCTTTGAAGTAGAATCACAGAATGGTGAGACAAGGATATCTTTAAAGTGAAGGGGGAACTGTTAGGTGTTCCAGCAAGACGCTTGGCAAATGCAGGTAACAGTAATTATTCAAGTCATCATATCAGTCACTATCACAAAACCAGGAAATGTGCATGGTTTGGCTTCAGTGAGAAATATTTAATAACTATCTTAGTTTCATTTCTGTTGCTGGGATTAAAAACCCTGAGCAATTTAGAGGAGAAAGGGTACATTTCTGCTTACAATTCCAGGTCACAGCTCATCAGTGTGATAAGTCAAGGCAGATACTTCAAACAGCTAATCGCATCACATCCACAGGTAAGAGAGAGAAAATAAAGGAGTACTTGCTCACTTGCTTGTACTCAGTTCCATTTCTCCACTCTTATATAGCTTAGGATCCCTTACCTAGGGAATGTGCCGCCCATAGTGGGTTGGATCTTCCTATGTCAATTAACTTAAGACAAAATATGCCCACAGACAAACTTAATGTAGACAGTTTCTCACGACACTCTCTAGCACACATACACACACCATGGCACATAATCACCTAGGTGATTCTAGAAGAGTGGTTCTCAACCTTCCTAATGCTGTAACCCTTAATGCAGTTCCTCATGTTATGGTGATGAACAACCATAAAATTATTTCATTGCTACTTCATAATTGTAATTTTGGTCACTGTTATGAATTGTAATATAAATATCTTATATTCAGGATATTGGATATTGAAAAAGTCAAGCTGACTAGCAAACTGTCACACCATCCATTTTCTTGTGACTTAAATGGAAATCTTTATACAGTTTGTCACTGTACTATTTCTTTATCAACTGTAAGAACCCCTTATAAATATGATGGAAGTCTATTGGATATCTTACTAAGATGTTTCCAGTTGGTCATTAGACTTTTAAATTGTACCACAGTTCTGATATGTATTTAAAATAGTTTTAAACATAAAAACAATTATTTTAATGTACCTCTGTAATGTTTGATTGTCAGTCTTAAGACCTTTAGAACACAATTGCTAAAGTTGCTACTACATTGTATACTTTTATAGAAATCTGTGTGGAAAACTTGAGTTCCTAAGCATATTTTGTGGAAGATAGGTATATAATTTTTATATTTTAAATAAGATGACAATGAATTATATAAAAGCCACTTCTGAAGTTTCCCCTGTTGATTTAACTTCCCATCTTTTCCAAAGAACAAGCTTTGATTTATTTATTGGGCTCTTTTTATTTATTCTACATGTCTATTTATCTGTGCTTGAGGGAACACAAACCTCATAGGTTTGTTAACCATGGCATGTATTAGATGGATGGATAGGGAAAGAGATAGGCAGGTTCTCATCTACCACTCTGATGTTTGCTTTCTTCTTGGATCAATTCCTATATTTATCTTTTCTAGAATTTCATAATGCAATTCTTAAGTTCCTAAATCCAACCAATGAGACTTTGAAATTTCTCAATATTAAATAACCTGAGAGTCAGCTCAGTTATTTAATTGAGTTATTGAAAGTTATTGGTTAAGAACACTGACTGCCCTTCCAAAGACTTAGTTCCCAGCACCCACATTATAGCTTACAGTATCAATAATTCTGGTTCTGGTGGATCTGATGCCCTTTTGCCTCTGTGGGTACTGCATGAACACAGCACATGTATGCACATACATAGATACATGCAGGCAAACACTTAAGCACATGAAATAAATATAAATCTTTAAAATAAATAAATAAATAAGGAAATGTATGTATTTGTGAATATAAACATCTTTAAAAGACTATGTTTTCCCTTTGGGATTACATATTTTCATTAAGTCAATAGCCTTTATATTTTTAGTGGTATTTAAATGTAGTTTTGTATGGGTCCTTTACATGCTTATCTATTACATTTTCATTTTCTATATTTATGGCTATTATAATTGAATGATATGTTTTAAAATTGGTAATATCTTCATTAAAGTTTTATTTTTCTCCAACTGCTTTGCTAAACATTTATCACTAGTTATTTGATTTATTAATACTTAGCAGGATGCCCACCATTAATATTTGAATAAAGGTAGGTTGTTTCTTTCTCTGCATTTGGTTTTCTTTATTAAATATTGATATTTGCTTTAAATACTAATATTAAAACTCTAACAGTAGAATGGTGAAATGATATAATTTTCATTTGGGCTGATAATCACTGCTTTAAGATCATTTGATTCACACATTGTGACACAGTGGATAACTTGGGAGGGAGGCTTTTCCTACTTCTGTTATAGAAGTACCATTCACCTTTAATTAATAATTGGATGTTATTTTGCAATCATATCAGGCAAATGAAATAATATTGAAATTTTTAAAAAGGACTTAGCATGAAAATGCAGTACAAACTAGTAATATACATACTACATAATATTCCAGACTCCCAAGTAATTTCTCCCGTCAAAGATTTACCCAAAGAATAGAATTTATAGGTATGGCTATAACTCTACCCAGAGCAGATTTGTTTTAATGTGTGTGTTTTGCTTTATTTGGTTTCATATATATGTATATACATATATATGGTATGTGTATCTGTGTTTGTATGCACATGCACTGTCTTAACACACAGCGATGACTGGTCTTCAGTTAGCTATTCTCTTGCTTTCATTACCCAAGTGCTGAAATTATAGATGTGCACCATCACACTAGGCTACCAATAATTATTTTAAATGTTTATGAGTGCTTTGCCCGCATGTGATTATGTGAGGGCATCGCATATCCTGGAACCGAAATTACAGACAGGTGTGCACCCTCATGCCAGTGCTTGGAATCAAACCCTGGGCTCTCTGTAAGAGCAACCAGTGCTTTCAACTGCTGAGTGATCTCTCTGTTCAAGCACAATGTTGTTATTCTAAACTAGGTTGAGTCTAAATCAATTTACTGATCAGAACCAGCATCTGTAACACAGTGTGAATTCCATATGAAAAGAAACAAATGTCCTGACACCTTACAAATTTCTATTTTGTACTCTTGAAAGCATCACACCCATAGCCTAAGCACATAGTTGAGCCAAGTGTTGTGGTCTAAAGAGCTAGCCAGGTTTTGTTGTTGCTTTTCTTCCTCTCCATAAATGTCAGAGCTCTCTCTATTCTGTCAAGCACTCACTCCTAAAATTCAGCCTTGGTCCATTAGTGATGTATGAAAACCAATACTGCTATACTGTATTTTGGAAAGTCTTAAATGACATAGAAACCATACCTGAAAAGTCAACTTAATGTACATGTTACTGACATGATATCCAGGAAAAGGAAAGCCTATCCCACTCCCCACCCCACCCCCAAATACATCAAAGCATTAACTGATTTCATACACATAAGCACATAAAAATTTCATGGCAAGTACAGTTCAGATGCTGTTTCACCTGTCTCACCTTGTCTCTGAAGGCTCTTTACCACTGGGATCCACCTGGTTCTCGGAACTCAGCTATCTCCCTTAAAATATACATTTCCAGTAGCTGCTGAAGAGCCTCACGTTGACTCCCCTCTCCCCACCCTCTTCCTAAGACTAATCATTTTGCTGGCTTGATAGAAGCTCCTGATGATCAGGTGCCCTGTTGTAGGCTTCAGTACTTTTTTTTTTATATCAGACTCTAAGCTATAAAACATAAGTTAGGAGTCCTAATAAATATAGTAAGTAATAACATTTATCCAATGTCAAACAATTCCATGCAATTTTCACTTTGGAATCACGTGTTCTAAAAATATAGATTTGATACAAATATTGGCTATAGAATGCCTTAGTCTACAAAGATTAATGACACAGGGCATAATGAATGCCTAGTCTCCATCTCAATAGCAAATCAATTAAAAAATTTGTTAATGAATTCATGTACTAATAACAACTAAATGTTTACCAAGTAGAGTTTTACAAAGCAAGTCAAGCAATCCCTCACAAGGTATATAGGCACACTGTGTGAGATTTTCATGCAGCAATTCTCACAAAGATGATGCAGTTAGCCTACACATCTCAGGGTCCCATTGTTTCCAAAGCCTACAGCAACATGCTCTCTTAACTTGATGGGACCTAGCTGGGGCACAATTCCTATCAGACTTTTTTTGAGGTGACCATGCAATGTTAAGAATATACCCTACCTGATGGTAGAAGGTTATATTCAGTCTGAGTCTTTCTTGCTTCTGGCCTATTGTAGGTCTGCCCTCAAAATAATACTATTTGTGCTGGCTTGTTGTATGTCAATTTGACAGAAACTAGAGATATCTGCATGGAGGGTACCTCAATAGAGAGAATGCTTTCCTAAGATCAGGCCTTAGGCAAGCCTGTAGGATATTGTCTTAATTAGCGATTGATGATAGGGTAATGCAGAATATGTGAACCCTGAGATTGTATACTAGAAAAACCTGTCTCTAGTTGTGGTGTGGCTCAGCCCTAGCACACACCTTCAATACAAGAGCTTTATATTTATTGTAAACAAGATTGAATAAAGTCAACTGTAGGTCAAGAGTCAGAGCAAGCAACTAGTTGACAGGGAGTGGACCTACGGAAAAACATGCAGAGTGAGAGGAAGTCAGGAGGATGGATAGAGAGATGCACAGGAAGTAGAAAGGAGGAACATTCAGTTGCAAGATTTTTTTAAAATAATGTGGAGAAGAACTGTTTTGTTTTGTTTTGTTTTGTTTTTCCCTTCTGGGATGTTGGTTGAGGAGGAGGGTGGGCTGGGTGATTTCTCTGAGCTAACAGGCTTTCGCCCCACCATTGGGCTCCTGAGTCTACATTTGGTAAAGTTGAATGTTTGGGATTCTGTTTTAAAATACAAAACCAAAACCAAAACAAAACAAAACAAAACCAAACCAAAAAAAAAAAAAAAAAAAAAAAAAAAAAACAGAGGAGGGTTCAGCCCATTGAGGGTGGTGCCATCCCAGGGCAGGTGGTCCTGGGTTCTATAAAAAGCAGGCTGAGCAAGCCATGAGGAGCAAGCCAGCAAGAAGCACTCCTCCATGGCCTCTGCACCAGTTCCTGTCTTGCTTGAGTTCCTGTCCTGATTTTCTGCAGAGATAGACTATGATGTGGTTGGAAAGTCAAATAAACCCTTACCTGTCCAACTTGTTTTTAATCACAGTGTTTCATCGTAGCAACAGTAACGCTAACTAGGGCATTATTGTCTGCTTGTGTTAAAAGCCAAGTGTGTTTGTGTGTATGCATGTGTATGTGTGCATGTGTATGTGTACATGCATGTGTGTAGTTGTGTATATCTAGAAAGGAAAAAAAACATAATATACTTTTCAACAGTGCAGTGATTCAAAATTAACTGCAATGACACTTCCATGGAGAATTGCATAACACAGGATTTAATTTACCTACTCAAACTAAATGTAAAAGCTACAATTTTAACCACTGAAAATGTACATAGTTATAAACATTTTATATGTAATCAGCATTCTAGTTGTATAGTCAAAGTCAAATTTAAGTTTTTGGGTTTAATCCCAAGTGCTAATTTAGTAGTGAGTTGATATAATTATCTTAGGGATAAATCTCTGTTGCAATTTGAGGAAAAGAGGGTATTGCCAGTCATGAAAATGAAGCAATCCTTGACGGAACACACAGATTTGAGGAAGTTCCAAGTGTTTATATATTTTAACTTGCTCTTAATAGTGCTATTTTACTACACACAAACACAACCTGAAAGCATAACTTATGCCTCGCATTTAGCATTGTGAATTTAAAGTAAGGTTTATTTGACCATGTTCATGCTAGCAATTTGGAAAGTCTCTTTAGTGGCCATTCTAGGTATTATACTGTTCAGCTTAAGACATTTTTATAGGGGCTGGAGACATGACTTAACAGTTAAGAGCTCTTGCTGCTCTTGAAGCAGACCTGAGTTGGATCCCCCATATCCACATGGTGGCTCACAACTGTCTGTAACTTCAATTCTCAATAGGCACACACATGGTTCACTGACAGACCTATGTGTAGGTGAAATATTCATATACATAAAAGAAATAAACCTTAAAAAGACACTTCCATTGAAGAAAATTAGCTCTCCAAAAGAGCTATTTATATTTCTTTGGGAGAACTTTGTTTTTATTGTCAGAAACTGGTTTCACTTTTAAAAGGACTTTTAAAGATCAATTACTAAATTTAAAAGGTCAACAAAGGATTTTCCTCTTTCTGAACCACATACATTTATAACAAATAAGTTGAGTTCACAGGACACCATAATGGCAGGTGGGGGTATGCTGCTGCTGAAGAGCTCATCTGACAAAGATGAAAAATCCAGGAACCATCACTGGACCAATAGCAGTGAACGCCATCTATGTGTCACTCAAACAATAAGGTGCAAATGAAAGTGTCAGCCATTCTTTGAGACAGTCAGAGCCCTAGGTTACTGTTGTTGTTGGCAGTAAAATCATCTAGATCCGTCTGGTCAGGTGGAGGGCAGCCTGACTGGCTGGGGGAACAGTAGACAAAGGAGAAAGGCTTCACTCTGCTGCTGATGCACAGAGAGCACAGGGAACTGAGCTCTCACGGCAAAGGCAATATTATCAAACTAATGGCACGGGCAATCACTGGCCACCATGCATCCCAGGTACCAGCAGGGCATCCATTTTCAGCTAAGTGCTGCCGTACATTTTTCCTTGCTATCACCACGGCAGGGGTAACCCAACTCAGCACTCGAGACCCACTGCCTGGTAATAAATTACTATATTGGACACTTTTTGTTTTCTTTCGCCAATGACTTCCCTGTGTAACCTCACTATCATTACCAATTAAAAGACAGCCTGCTTCAGCCAACTGTATCTCACTATGTATCAGCTCCAATGCTCCAATTGCCTTGGCACGTTCCTCGGGGTCAAGAGGCCCCTTTGACCTTTCTCTACTAAGTCTTCCTGACCACTCACTATTGCAGCAATCTCAGCTGAACAGATGGACACTTTCTGTGACACTATAAAGCTTAGAATATAAAGATAAATGAAATTGTGTCTCTGGCTTCAAACTGGTTTATGAGCCTGTTCTACAAAACCCCCAGTTTAAAAGTCTATAATCTCCCCCCAGCTAATAGAAAAGATGGCTTGTTTCTTTTTAAATTGCCTTTATAATTTAAGTCTGAGAAATGGTAGAAATCCATAAGATGCTGAGTTGACTATATTTCTAATTAATATAACAGCTAATTGTAAAATGTAAGGCCATGTTTCCTATGTCTATTGTTTTCATTAATGGTGGATGGAGGATGTCACCCCGCAGCAAAGTGTACATGTGAAGTGAAGGATGAGTGTTCTAATTTGCTTCTTGCATAATTTTTCCTTTCCTGTATCACTGACTTTCTCAAAGATGACTAGTTTTTTTTTCACTCTGAACATACAAGGAAAACTAATAAATTTTCTCTTTACTGTGACTTTTTGACATGTTCATGTGAGTTTACCATCATGGTTATTTGAATATTTTTAAATTGATAGTTTAACCTTGGGCTATATTTTTCTTCACTTAGAGGCAATCTCCTTTAAATAAAATGAGTATGTTATTTATTGTTCAGATCAGACTACTTTTTAGAGTGAAATAGTGAGCCATTCATAATCACATTGGAACCAAAGCCGTGAGCCACGACTGTCTCAGCCAACCTGGATTCATTCCCACATGAACTCAGATGTGTTAGGCCATTAATTTACTTATGAAAAATAATGAATGTTTCTGTGTTACTCATAAAATGTGACTGATGGCTAGGAAGATGTCTCTGTATGTAAAGCATTTTCAACAGAAACACAAAGACCTGAGTTTGGAACCCAATTATCAGTTTAAAAACCAGGCGTGGTTATATGGGCTTGCAGCCCAAAAGCTGGGGCAGTGCAGAGAGAGACAGAACCCAGGTGCTTGCTGGTCAGTCAGTCCAACCAAAGCTGAAGGAAACTCAGCCAGTCTAGCCAAAGCTTCAGTTATAGAGACCCT
>NW_022196906.1:68824610-68860189 GCF_008632895.1 Mastomys coucha | reverse complement strand
GAGAGCAATTCAGGCAGATACTCACAGTCAGTCTCTCGTCTCCATATGTGTGTCCATTCACATAAATAGCTTAAAAATTAATCCTTACTATGTATGAATAATTTTAATAACTGAAAAGGTATTTTCTTTTAAACATTTGGGTTAATGAGTCTGGAGAAAAAGGTTCAGAGTTAGGAGAACTGTCTGTTCTCACTCTTGCAGAGCACTTGGGTTCAATTACCAATACTCACAAGGCCATCCACCACTGTCTGTAACTTCAGTTCCAGAAGATCTGACACCCTGTTCTAGCCTCTGTGTAATGGATTATATATTCTGGGTCCAAGGAGAGGCACTGTTGGAATAGATGTGTTACTGTGGGTGTGGGCTTTAAGACCCTCATCCCAGCTGCCTGGAAGCCAGTATTCTGCTAGCAGCCTTCAGATAAAGATATAGAACTCTCAGCTCCTCCTGCACCATGCCTTCCTGAATGCTGCCATGTTCCTGCCTTGATGATAGTGAACTGAACATCAGAACCTGTAAGCCAGCCCCAATTAAATTTTATTCTTATAATAGTTGCCTTGTTCATGGTGTCTGTCCACAGCAATAAAACCCTAACTAAGACACTCTGAGAGGCCAGGCACACAGAGGCAAGGCACCATGCACATAAAATAAGTCACACTTGCAGGCTGAAATTTTATTTCCATTCATAAGCATTTCAGATTTGTGTAGTAAATAGAAAATGAACCACTAGTCCAATAAAAAGAATATAACTGAATAATTTAATTCTTTTTATTTCCACATTTTGTACTTCTAAAATTTATGCCACCAGTGTTCTATTGTATCTTTACTATCTCAGTAGTCAACAAAACTTATTAATGTAAGTAAATATCAACATAGTAAATAAGAAATAATAGTATATACATGCAATTGATTTATTTTCAAGTTTGTTTACTAGGCTGGAGATTGAACATAGCACTTGGTGCCTACTGGGAAAATGCTCTACTACTAAGCTACATCCTACCTTCCATTTATGATTTATTTAAAGGCAAAAAAAAGTACTCAACATCTTTCAACAACCTTTGAAGACCAAAGTAAGGGAGAGTTTTAGAAGGGAAGAGAAGGAGGATGAGAAGCAAAATCACCAAGAGGCTAGGGGGATTGTTTGCGGTTCATTTCAAGTGATTAGCAGGTTAGAGAAAAAAATCGGGGGGGACAAATCCACACCCCCCAGAGAAAAACTGAAACATAAACAACAGCGCTTGCATCCTCACCTCTGGGATGAGAGCGGCCAGCTTGCAGCTTTCAATGTGTTAGAAAAACTCTAAAAGGCAAACAGCTAACAGCCTTTCCCGAGGCAGTACCTCTCTGGAGGGAAAGGCATCCTCCTTAGGGAAAGGCTCTAGATTCTTATAGATAGAATCTTAGAAATCACCATGTGCCTGGTCGCTGGGACGTCTTTAAAGTCTTAAAGTCCCCAGCCAACTGCTTCTGCTGCCTCCTTAGCCTACTAGCTATATAACGAGGAAAGAACAGATTGGTGCTAACAGGAAACAAGACACAAACTGGGGATGTTTTAACTGATGAGATTTGGTATCAATAGAGAGATGAAAAGACAGACAGACAGACAGAAGACAGTCAAGAGAGGCCTGGTGGCAAATTCAAACTCACACAGACTTTTACTCAATCATCCCAACACTAAATGGCTCTAGTGGAAAGGAGAGACCAGTGTGCCCATGAGCACACAAAAAGAGAATACTTTGTGCTTCCTTTAAAAATTACCAGAAAATCCAAAGCCACTCTTTCTACAACTATTTAAGTAGATGTTTAATAACTCAATTTTGGGTTGTTCTTTAGTTTGTAATAAAGTAAATGGTATGACACTAAAATAAAAAAAAAGCACTTTGATTAAGGAGTTTAGTCTTAAGTGGCAAAATTGTCTCAGGCACTCTCTTTAAACAGCAACTGTTTCCTTTGAATTCTTTTTACCTCTTGCTCAGTAAATAATTGTCAATTAAGATGACAAGCCTGTGTTGCTGAATTACTCAGAACTCAGCCTCTAGGGATGAACACTAATTAAAAAGTATATGCTATGTGCATGCTGATAGGGCTCAGTCCAAACCCCTTTGCTTCCAACCATGACACGTAGTCAGTTATATCATAGTAACACTTTATAAATGCCAGCCCAATAAGCTGATAATGGGCTAAAAGATCAGGAAGGGTGTAGGTCTAGACAGGAAAAAATAAAAGCCAACAAGAACTGGTTTATCACTGAAGAGAGCAAGGGACAATATTTTTACTACGTGCTTCTTCTCTTTGGAGTGACATGTGCATATTTATATAAAGATCTGGCACTGAAGAGATGCTGTTAAAATCAGGAACTACCATTATTCTAGCTGGCTGGTTCAACTCAGCTGTTTTCTGGTCTAAACTCCTGTCCAAGCTGACTGCTTAAAACTGGCTTCTCTAGGCTTCTGACTGAATTGTTTGGCCTCATACTAACTGAGCAATATGTGCTCATCTTCTGGTTTCTTATTTTCTGGCTTCAACTGCCTCTCTTGACCTGCACTGAATTTCATGAACTCATGAACAAACTCAACTCCCTTACACTGCACTGCACTGCACTGCATTGCACTGCACTACACTTCATTGTACTCACGCCCCACTGACTGACTCACTTCCACTGCAGAGCTCAACAAACTGAATGGAACTGAGGGAACTTCACTCATTCTGTGATCTTCTTAAATAGCTTCTTTCCTGTGATGCTCTTGTGAGAGTTGGGAGTATCTTATCCTTCAAATCTTTCTCTGATTAGTCACATTGTCTGTCCCTCAATTAGATGGCCTGGCTTGGGATTAAAGCTGTATACTAAGGACATGTCTATATTCTAGCCAGAGAGATTAAAAGTGTGTGGCATGTCTACATTCCACCTGAATCATACAGACTTAGAAGGTGTTTGGATGTGATCAGAGCAGCCATGCTGCTGGATTAAAATTCCTCTACAGTAAGAGTGTGGAGAAGAATCCTAGTATACTTCAACTCAAAAGCAAACAAAAACAATACTCGAGTTCCTGTGATTATTAAAACTGGTGGTGGATCACTGAGATGGCCCAGCAGATAAAGACACTTATTATCAAGCAACCGATGACCGGAAGTGGATACTTGGGATCAACATGGTGGATGGAGACAACTAGCTCCCATAACATATCTTCTGGTCTCCAGACACATGTGGTGGCACAGTCATATGCACACAATGGAAACTAAAGTTTTACTCTAGTAACTGAATAAGCTCTAGGATCCACTGCAAAGGATTTTGTCTAAATAACATTGCTCAGTAATAATTAGGAATGAGTTCAACAGAAGGCCAAGTCCAGATTCTAACACTACCTATTTTCCTGAAGAAAGGAGAGACAGTTATTTATCATTGTTCCTTACTAGATATACTAACTCAGTGGTTAAGCAGTACTGCTCTGGATGACCTTTCCTTCAGTCTCTACTCCCCACTTTGTCTTTGTTCTCTCATGGGTATTTTGTTCCCCTTTCTAAGAAGGACCAAAGTATCTACACTTTGATCTTCTTCTTGAGCTTTATGTGGTCTGTGAATTGTATCTTGGGTATTCTGAGCTTTTGGGATAATATCCACTTATCAGTGAGTACATACCGTGTGTACTCTTTTGTGACTGGGTTACCTCACTCAGGATGATATTTTCTAGTTTTATCCATTTTGCCTAAGAATTTCCTGAAGACATTGTTTTTTAATAGCTGAGTAGTACTCCATTGTATAAGTGTACCACATTTTCTGTACCCATTCCTCTGCTGAAGAACATTTGGGTTCTTTCCAGCTTCTGGCTATTTTAAATAAAGCTGCTATGAACATAGCGGAGCATGTGACCTGTGGATCCATTCCATATACAGTTACTAAACTCAGACACTACTGTGGATGCCAGCAAGTGTTTGCTGACAGGAGCCTGATATAGCTGTTTTCTGAGAGGCTCTGCCAGAGCCCGACAAATACAGAGGCGGATGCTGGCAGCCAATCATTGGACTGAGCATGGGGTTCCCAATGGAGAAGTTAGAGAAAGGACTGAAGGAGCTTGAAGGGGTTTGTAACACCATAAGACTAATAACAATATCAACCAACCAGAGCTTTCAGAGCTCCCAGGGACTAAACTACCAACCAAAGAGTACACATGGATGGACCCATGGCTCCAGCCGCATATGTTAGCAGAGGATGGCCTTGTCATACATCAATGGGAGGAGAGACCCTTGGTCCTGTGAAGACTCAATGCCCCAGTGTAGGGGAATGCCAGGACAGAGAAGTGGGGGTGGGTGGGTGGAGGAACACCATCATAGAAGCAGGGAAGGTGTAATGGGATAGGGGTTCCTGGAGGGGAAATGAGGAAAGGGGATAACATTTGAAATGTAAATAAAGAAAATATTTAATTAAAAAAAGAGCAATAGCTGCTCTTCAGAGGAGCAAGGAGTTGAGTTTTTAGTATGGATTTGGCTAAAGCTATGAAGTGGTAGATGCAGATGGTAGAACTATCTCTGGTTATATTCACATCTCATTAACACCTTTCCAAGTTCAACATTTATATTTTTATCTTTTAGATTTGTTCCCCACAGCAAAATGTTACTTATATATCAAGATTTATGGTTGTTATGACCTGTGCTCTAGAGAACAAAGGCATGTCCATGGCCCAGGTTGGCTTTCGTATCACCTCAGATCTGGCTCTACCATCTGTGTCCATCATTTCAAAGCTTTAGCCAAATTCATACTAACCACTCAACTTCCTGATCCTCTGGAAGAGCAGCTACTGCTCTTAACCAATGAGTCATCTTTCCAGCCCCTGGCCTTTTCTTTTAAGTTATGGTCTATCTCTTTTCTCTGTATGTAATCTGCCTGAGTCTAGGCTCTTGCTGAAATTCCTGGTGTCTATGGTGTGGAGCACACAGTAGGTATTCAATGAGTATCTGAAGAATGAATTTTATGCCTTACTAACCCCACTACAAAGTGTATACAACACATATACCAGGGAGCTCTCCTACTTGTGAGAGTAGTATAAATACTTACAAGTAATTAGGCAATGCATTGGCAATTCAAAGGTGAGCTGACATGTGCTTATTAACCAGGTAAAATTTGAGAAGGTAGAGATCAACAGAGCAAATGGCCTTTGCTAGAAAGAGGCATGTAAGGACTAGAATCAGCAATGCCAACATATGGAAGAGCATCAGCCTCCTGAAAATTACTGGACAGCCTCATCCCGTAAATCTCAATGGAGTATTAAGAGACAATGAAGAAGAGAAAATCCTTTAAAGCTTGAAGTCTTCCAAGACTGTCTCTGTCTGTCTGTCTGTCTGTCTGTCTGTCTGTCTGTCTGTCTCTCTCTCTCTCTCTCTCTCTCTCTCTCTTTCTCTCTCTCTCTCTGCTATGGTCTGATGAGAGGAGCATTAAGCTGTTTCCAAATCAACTACCAAAGCAAGAAGCTGCTGCTTGAGAGTTGAAGTGTACCCCAAGTTCCTGCATTTGGGAAATGAAGCATAAATAAGCCCTCTTCATATTTATCATACATCCATTTCTTAACGTTATTGCAAACCTGTTGATTAGATAGCTGATAGCTTTGGGGGTTTTATATTAAGGGGTAGACTTGAAAAGTAATTATCCCAGGGAAGAAGAGGACTCATGGAATACAATATAATCCTCAGGCTATGTCTGAGTGATTATTTTAGATAACTCTGTGACTAACAGAAATGAGCCTGAGATTGACAGACAGGTAAATGGCGGCAATACCATAAAGTTTGATGGTGAACAAAGTCATTTTTAAATATGTCATCTTTTGTCTACCTGAGGCTTATAAGAGGACTGCTGTTTGCATCTTACCTAAAGTAAGCCATTGGCTTCCTGTGTGTCAAATATTCTAGATTTCAATATTATTATTGAATAAGCTTTTAAAGTTTATTAAGCCAGAAGATAGTGGCACTTGCTGTTATTATACTTCTGGGTGTTTCTATGGAAGCATTACCCATTTATCATATAGTCTTTTTAGAGACAGACACACTAAATGTTCAAATCCCTTCTAACTTATTCATTATGAAGAACTCATTCATTCTAACATTATATATAAGAGAAGGCTAGGTGACTTTTAATTATTACATTTTTTTACAAAGCAGACACAGTGTTATACACCTCTAATTCCCTGACTTGGGAAGTAGAAGCAAGAGGATTATGGTCAGTTCAAAGCCAGCCTGGTCTATGTGATGAGTTTCAGGGTAGCCAGCATTACTTAGTGAGACCCTGTCTTAAAATAAAACTGTGGTTGCAAATGGAATTGTGATCATCTAAAGTAATGCAATGTTTTAAAACACAAAAGCCTAGTCTGAGAATTAAGGGATGTGGAATATGAGACACATCCCTTAATACATGAAATGTCCAGCTGCAGGGCCATTGCCCTGCCTGTGGGAAAGTCTGTGTGCAATTAGAACACTCACTCACAGCTCATTGCAGGCTTTGTCTCTGGTTCTGACTGCTATCTTGACTAAGACAGAAATATAGATTATATAAGTCATGGCAATAGTAATGCAATGGATGGTATCATAAACACACAGAAAACTAGACATTTCCTGCTATCCTCATACTAATCCCAGCTTCCAGTATGCTAGAAGTTAAGGGAAATTATGTTGTAAGGGTTATTCAAGAAAATTCTTAGTTTATGTAAAAGATTAAAAACACATGGGGTGGGGTAAAATATGCTATGGGGCCCTAAAGCCAATCCTTTTTCTTTCTTGTTTTTTTTTTTTTTTTTTTGGTTTTTCAAGACAGGGTTTCTCTGTATAGACCTGGCTGTCCTAGAACTCACTCTGTAGACCAGGCTGGCCTCGAACTCAGAAATCTGCCTGCCTCTGCCTCCCAAGTGCTGGGATTAAAGGCATGTGCCACCACTGCCTAGTTCAATCCTTCTTTTAAAATCATACACAAACTTGACTTTAACTGTGAATTGAAGAAGGTCTTTGGTGGTTAAAATGTTTAGCTGACAATCCCCAGATACACTGAACTCTATCGACATTCTAGACACAGAGGAGCATTTAGATTTGGGCACTTGTATCAACCAAGGATTATACCCTCACTCAAACTTCTAAATGATCACATAGGAAGCCAGGGCCTATGTTCTCTCTATATTCCAGACACAGCCACATGGTCAACGCCAGGCTCTGTGAGTTATAAAACTAAGTCTGGCAGAGGGGCTAGACAAAGGAAAACAAAGTATTTGCTACCAAATACGAAGTGGACCAAGTTTTGTAGAAAAAGCCAAGTTTTGTAAACCTCAAAGGAGGCAAGGAAGAAAGTACTGAGGGTACGCAGGGCTTTGTATTTCAGACGCTTTAGGAATGGCTTTCAGAAAAGCATGTCTTAGACAATGAGGCGGGGGATCAGCAAAACCATATAGTGTTCAGACCTGTTTGCGTATAAAATTATGTACAAAGGGAAAGAAAGTCCCTGTTGCTTATGCAGCACCTTAGGAACACTTAATTCCCATGAGGAATAGTGATAATTGGCAGAAAAGGCTCTGCAGGCTCTTTATGCTTAAGATGAAAGCAGTTGTTTTCAGAGAAGCTTACTAGGCTCAAGCTGTCACTTCACAGAACTGAAGGCACTTCCAGGATGCCACTGTGAAAATGCAATCTTGAAAAGACAGTTAGGAACACTAGCTGGCTGTGTGTGTGTGTGTGTGTGTGTGTGAGAGAGAGAGAGAGAGAGAGAGAGTGTTAATGAAACACATTCAGACTCTTAGCATCAATAAACAAGCTAAGGGTTTAATTCATTTTGTTTTAATAGCCCAGAGGAAATAGACCATGAGAATAAATGTCCCGAGATCTCCTTCTTGTAACATTTTTGCATTTTCCGCTCTTAGAGACAGCATCAGCATATGTCACTGATGCCAGTGCTGGCCTGTTATGTTTCCTGAAATGGGCCCAGAGGGTGTGCTCAGTCAACAAGTGACACATGGCCGGCTTTCAAAAGGAGAGATTTCATTCTCCTTTCCTTTCTTGTTCTAAATTCTTTAAGTTAACCCAACATTTGAATTTCTATAATTTTCCTTTTTATTCTTGAAGCTAGTATCCAGTATGCTAGAAATAAAGATAATGTACAAAGAGGTTATTCCTAACAAAAGATAATGATTTATTTCAAGCAACTCCCCCCAGAAACAAGTTGCTCAAATAGGACAAATCTGGCCTTCTCGGGGAGATTTTTACTTATCCAAGATATTGGCTTTCTCAGTGAGATTCAATAGCAAGGAGTGACCAAAACTTGAAAATCCATGGGTTTTTTCCTTCATTTGTTTGTTTTAAGAAAATAAATTTAGAACTGAAAAGAAGAAGGAAAGAAACTAAAGCTGTCATAGATAGGCCAGACAGCATGACCATGGTCATAGCATTCAGGTGCTCTTAAGATCTATCAGAGTATTCATGTCAATTAAAGGCATGTTTTAAAAACATATGTAGTAAGTCATGCTGATGATCTTTCTTAATTAAGCTAAACATAAAATGGAATGCCTGACTCGCTTAATTATTGTCGATGCTTCTGTGCTAGGCTGATTCTTCTGCCATCCACTCCACACCCTAACACCCCTCCAACATCCCCCGCACAAATAAGTTAACCGATAAGTAAGAAAGAATTTAGTTCCAGAATGTTTTAAAGATCCCAGAGCTTCACATCCCCAACAAGGCCAATGGGATACTGTGCAGGGCAGGGTCATGAAGTAGATTCAGGCTGCACAGAGCACTAGGAGGTAGTATAAACATTTATTCATTGAAAACTCTTCCATGAGAATTAACAAAAGAGATAACATTCGAAGAAATCAAGCCTGGGAGAAATCAGGGCTGCCTATCAGCAATTATAAAAACAATAATGTTGACCTTGAGTCAGCCTTAAAGGTCTTTTGTTCACAACTGGACCATCATCTTTATGAATTTTCAATTGCTTATTGCAGCCAAAGACTCAGTAAAGGCAGACTTGGTCAGTAATGAGACAACAGCTGTTTCTGCCGACCGCGATGAGAAGGCATTTGAGAAAGGACACATCACATTGGCATTTTCTATGTTAAAAATGACAGCTCTTCCAGATTCCACTCAACACACCTTAGATGAAGACTTACGACATCTCAGGGAAATACCAATAAAAATCCAAAATCACATACAGTCAAAGCAAGAAATAATTTAAACAAATTGTATCTGCAATCCTGGGAGATCAATAGTCAGTAAAGGTTTTTATAACTTGAAATGTTTTATGGTTCAAGATTTTACCCTAAGACTTTTTTTTTTCTCATCTCGAGGATGCAATTTTACTTTCTCTGCCGTATGTTAAACATAATGTCTAGTAATAAGCGAGATGCCCGATCAAAGAGGAAATAATAGAGAGACCAAATCAAAGAGGGAGAGAGGGAGAGGGGTCCTCATGTGGAGTTATTGGAATTAAGAGATTCAATAGCTATTACTGCCAGTCAGGTATCATAGCAACATTGTATGCTTTAAAAAAATAAAGAAAGAGAATAGTGCTGGAAAAGTCCCCAAACCCGTAAGGCTACTTTGGAAACACAGCACTGTTAACATCTGTTGATGTTGCCATGGGCACAGCCACAAAAGATCCTGCCATACATATGTGTGTGTGTGTATGTGTGTGTGTGTATATATATATATATATATATATATATATATATATATATACATATACACATACATATACATACACATATATAACTACGCACAGAGAGAAGAGAGGAAATGTAGAAGACACATTGACAAGAAAACATCAAGAAGTTATTGGTCTGGCTCTGTAACATCACCTACACTTCTGTCTGTTTTTAACAGTAATTCTTTTCTACAGAGTACAGAGACTCCAGATTCAACTACCCTGTAATTGTGACTCCACGGGACCCAGGGTGTGAAAATCATATCCTAAAACTCTACTTTGGTACCGTCCATGGCAAGTCTTAACTGGAGACTCAAAGTGGACTGCATTTAAAACAATATTTAAGCTTCCACGTCTCCACCCGCATTGGCCGTTGATAGGTCCTCAGAAGAGAAAAGAACAGGTTCCTAGGAGCAAGAAGCTGATATTGATTTTCTTTTTTTTCAGCAGCAAGTCTCCGTTCTGTGTGGCTGCTGTCAAAGGCAATCTCTAACAGCTGGAGTCAAATTGTACTATTTAGAGAAAGAGCCCTTGTCAAGTGGACCGTAAGTCCCCCAACAATACGCTATTCAAATGGCACTTTGCCACACAAATTGCTGACTGGATGAATAACCTGTGGCAGTGACTGAGGCCAGTATCAAAGTTCCATTTTGATGAGAGGTTTTACGTTCACACATTAAACAAGCTTTCTTCGAAGAACTATGAGGCCATATATCTTGGGCCTCGGAATGCTGCAAATAATTAAAATCTGTTTAAATACATCAAGGGAACGTGACAACATTAATATGGATCGGGCGTTAACTGCATTTGTCACAGGGGTAGAAGCAGTGCCCTTCACTGGCTGGCATCCCCCCTCCCCGGCACGTGCAGCACAAAGCTGGGCTCTCGCCAGCCGTGCACCATGAAATAGGCGCTTTTTCCTTTTGTAACCCTGATTTACATGGCTGACGAATGTTTAGATTTGAGCCAGGCTTTGAAGTCCTCTGAGGAAAATCAGGGTGGCTCCTGTGCAGGAGGCCGGCAGCTGGAGTCACTTCACCATGCTTATTCTTTCTGTGGGGACTGGACCTCCTCCTGAGGTTGGTTTTGAAACAAAGCTGTGATAGTCTCTAATAGTTTTTTTTCTTGTGACTGAGGCAACTTTCTGAATGAAAAAAATAAAAAGAAAGTCCAAATTCATGCCACTAACTGTGTGATAGGATGTTTTTACCCAAAGCAGTTAATTTTGTTTAAAGCGTTAGCAGTTACATAAGCCTTTATTCACATTACAGAACCTTCTGGGAAATAGTTAGCTGTCAAAACTATCCATTGTTTCATATATGATTCAAAAAGCAAATTATTGTGCCATACCATCAACCTGCCTTTGACAGGTTTTCTTGTACTGCCTGAAGTAGGGCGTTGCTACCAGTCAGCCACTGTGTTCTCAGTAGAGATTAAATAAAGTGAAATATTTAAAAAAAAAAATCAGAGCACTAAACATATTGAATTGAATGTTTTCAATATTTTCTTACAAGTTTATACAATGTTTTCTATGATACTTCCACTTTGATCAGTTATCAAAAGGGATACTATCCGAATTACCTACCAAAGAGGTGAAAAGGCACAATCTACATGGGAAATTTATGTATTTTAATTTTAGTTTGGATCATATATATGTATGTATAAGCCGTATAGCTGTGGTGCCTGAGGACTTTATAAGAGTGCCCAGGATGCCCTGGATATGCAGTTACAGGCAGTTGTGAGCTGTCTGACATGGATGCTAGAAACTAAACTCAGGTCTTCTGCAAGAGCAGCAAATATGCTCAACTACTAAGCAATCTCTCCAGCCCTTTATTTTTATATAAAGTAGTATTAATAAGTACTACTTGCTCTCTTCTAATGCAATGCAATTTTGATAACTGAATATTGAACTAAAAGTGGAGTTTATTTAATACTACTGATAGCATTAATACTAATATGAATAGTAATACTGTCTCAGTGAGCTTTAATTTATTTTACATGTAAAGCTACAGGTGAGACTTTCAAGTACCATCATTTTGTTCTCTTTGGTTATTTCATGTTTGCATTATTTCATGTGTCATGAAGCATAAAGCAACAAATAACAAAAAGTAGCTTTTTGTGTTGGGCATTTGGCTCAGTGGATAATAGCACACACAGCTTTTTCAGAAGTCCCCAGCACCCACATCAGTGAGCTTACAATTACCTGTAACTCTGGCTCCAGGAGTGTATGCCCTCTTCTGGCCTCCATAGGCACCTGCACTCTTAATGCACATAACCATAAATACAAACTTAAAGAAATAATACAAAATTAGATTTTTATTTTAAGAAGGTGTTAAGTAGCAGAATTCCTAGCAGGTTGCCATTTCTGTTTTATAAGAGAAGGCAAGAGAAGACTGGAATAAAGTTTCTCAGCGAGTTATGGGAGATAGCACACTAAGGTCAGACAAAGGTTAAGTACTATAAAAGCATCACCTGGGATGTGGATACAAATGTAGCTTATATTTACATCCAACCTTATATGCTCAGGTTAATCTATACAAATGTACTGTTTAAAATTCTCTAATGGAGGTTGAGAAAGATGGCCTGGTCAGTCAAGTATTTACCCCCTAAGCTTTAAAAACATTTTATTATTTTGAGAAGCATCTCACTATGTAGCCTTGGCTGACGTGGAATTTACTGCATAGACCAAGATGGCCACAAGCTAAAGAGATCTACTTGCCTCTCATTTCTGAGTGCTGGGTTTAACAGTGCACACTATCATCTCTGGCCCAAGGACCTGGATTTTATCCCTAACATCCATGTAAAAGCTGGGGGAGGCGGTGTATACCAGTAAGTCCAGCACTGGGAAGACAGAGACAAGAGAACTCCCAGGGCTCAATGGACAGTCAGTTAGCCAAGTTATCCAAGTCCAAGTTCAATAAAGCCCTTATATAAAAATATAAGGTAGAGAGTGATTGGGGCAGACAGTTAACTTCAACCTTTGACCTCCAAAGGCAAGAACACACTTCATGCACACACACAGTCACCTACTAACACATGTACCACACTCAAAGCAGAGATCTATGGGTACATGAGCACAGTGTGGCACATGGCACTCAAGTCCATATCTTCATCTCTGTAGACACACAGAGAGACACCAAACGTCAGAGTCCATTTTAAAGGCTCTAAAGAGCACAAGAGTGAGCTCTGCTCTAGAAAACTGTTGGGGCTCTATGGAGCCAGGCATTGCTTAGATCTCTCTTCACGAAGGAAGACTCACCCCACTGTGAGCCATTTGGCTCAGTGGCAGCATAGAACTCTGGTCACTTGTGGATTATGTCTCAAAATTAAACCAAGGGTTCTAACCTCCTTGGGAGAATGGCCAGGGAAGGCTGTAGGACAAGTGCTTGTAAATCACAGGCTTCCTGTAATGGGATACGCTTGCTCTTAATTTTCTATTACACACACACACACACACACACACACACACACACACACACCTGAACTTACACATATACACACAATACTCAATTGCACTGGCAATCATAATTTGCAGGGTGTTTTGGTTGTTGTTTGTTCGTTTTTTTATTTAAGAAAAGATGGTGTCCCCAGCCATACAAGTACTGTTTTCTATACAAGAACAGAATATAATATATTGACATAAACTATTTCGATTTACACTCCATCATATATACATATATGAACATACATATACACAATGAAAATAAATGGGCTTATTAAAATTTCAGACATGGAAGAAAGAGGAGTTACAGATTCTTTTCAGGTCCTCCTCATACCTCCTAACGTTCCAGTGAAAAGAGGACTACTAAACCGTAGGTCAGCAAGCTACAGTGGGTATATCATGTCTGGGCTACCACCTGCTACTATAAGGGCAAGTCTCCCTGGATACCCCTCCGCTCAACAGCAGAGCTGAGTAGAAACCTTGGCAAAGATCTGAGCTGTGACCCTAAAACTGTGAATACTCCCTGATTTTTACTGAGAGACTCACATAACCTTCATGGTTACCACTATCCTAACATAAAACACAGATCACATTTATGATTTTAAATCACCCAGCAGACATCTTAAAACAACATAAATTTAAAAATGGGTAAAATTGGTCAAATAATTTTTTATTTAATCTCATATATCCAAAATGCATGTGTTTAACAATTTGTTCTGATGTTATTCTAAACACCAACTTGAACTGTCATGTGTTTATTTCACTGTCACCATGTTAAACGGCACAACTCTAAGCAAGCAAACAAGCAAGAAAGCAAGCAAGGAGAGACAGGTTCTGCTTGGTTCAGCAGAGATTTCAGACACTACAAATGTTCTAAGTTCTATCCATTAAAACAATCCTGTTTATCCTTTTATCCATTTTATAGATAATAAGCACAATAAAAAACCCCTGAAAACATACAATCATAAAACAAAAACCAACCAGCCAACCAATGAACAAATGGGACTTTTCTTCTTAAAATAGTATGTAGCTGCAAGGATCACTGTCATATTGCAATGATTTTAGTCCCTACCTCACAGCTCAGATTCTCCCCCTGCTATTTAAATTAACTCTATCCTGTTTTACCCTCTTGTGCAATGTAAGAACTGCATCTCCCAACACCACCATGGTTATGGTATCCTGTAAATCCTTTAAGACTCTAACTCTCCTCCTCTTATCCCAAAGATCTCTCTTTGTCTAACAGCAGACTCAGCACCTCCAACGATTCAAAGTGGATATATTTTAAAATGATGTTTATAACATTTTCTGTTCTTTGCACAACCCGCTTTCCCCATTTATATGTACTCCCCAAACGCATGAAGAAAACCTGAACAGAACATTCTAAAATATCAAAATATTAGCCAACATCAAGTTCTAAATGTTCCATTCTGTCTAAATTGCCTATGCCATTGCAATTCAGTATTCTGACATAGGCTGCAGGAGCTGCAGAGCAGCTGGACAGGGTTCTTTCTACCTCCATCTACAAGTAGGAGGGACAGCTGATCCACAGCCCTCTGTGCACCTTTCCCTAAAGTGGAGAACTTGTCTCCAGAGAGTGCTCTGACGCCAGGATTCAGGTGAGATCACCATTTTCTCTCCAGTGACCTTCTAAGGCGGGACCAGCCAGGAGGCATACCCTGCAGCAGCAGAAGAGCAGTTGGGGACACGGTCCTTTCTACCTCCAGCTTGAACTAGGAGGAATGGCTGATCCACAGCCCTCTGTGCACCTTTCCTGCAAGTGGAGAGATTGTCTCCAGAGAGTGCTCTGATCCCAGGACTCAGTGACTTTCTAAGGCAGGACCAGCCCAGCTGGAGGCACAGGCCAAAGAAGCTGCAGAGCAGCTGGGACAGGGTCATTCATTCATCCATCTGCACCCAGGAGGGATGGCTGATCCACAGCCCTCTGCGCATAGGTCTTACCAGAGGAGAGCTGATCTCCCAGGAGTGCTGACACAGGCTTACAGACACACAGGAGGAACAAGCTCCAGCCAGAGGCAGCAAGAACATCTAACACTAGAGATTAGCAGATGGCGAAAGGCAAATGCAAGAATCTTACCAACAGAAACCAAGACTACTTGGCATCATCAGAACCCAGTACTCCCACCACAGCAAGTCCTGGATACCCCAAAACACTGGGAAAGCAAGATTTGGATCTAAAATCATTTCTCATAATGCTGATAGAGGAATTTAAGAAGGACAAAAATAACAAACTTAAAGAAATACAGGAGAACACAGGTAAACAGGTACAAGCCCTTAAAGAGGAGATGCAGTTCAGTATTCTGCCTATGCCACAATAACATTAACAAATGCACACAAACACAAGCATAGATACAATGCAATCTTGGATAGCCTAAAGCTCCAAGGCTTGTTGGCTCCCATTTCCCCACTTACAGAATGAATATTATTCACACACTTATTGAAGATTTTTTTAAATGAAATCCCTGAAGCATCTACTATATAGTAAATCACTTATGGGAGATGACTCGGTGGATAGAGCTTTTACAAATATGGAAAACTAAGCTTGAGCCCCCAGAATTCATGGAAAAACTGGGCACAGTATCAGACACTTGCAATCACAGTGCTCCTATGCTGAGAAGAGAAGAGAGTAGGAAGTTCCCGGAAGCTTGCAGGACATCCACCCTGAGTAGCACACATGACAGCAAACAACAGAGACCTCATCTCAAGCAATGTAGGTGGCAAGGACCAGCACCTGAAGTTGTTCTCTGAACTTCACATGTACACCAGGACCTGTGTACCCATATTCTCACATACACATCACACGCACATAGAAGTATATTAATAATGTACAAGTTTACCTTTGAAATGTCATACTTTAACACAAAATGAGCTCAGTGACTTGGCTCCAAGACAAACCCTAAAACAGCATGGGACTGACAGACGATGAAGTCATCTTGCAGGTAATTGAAGGTGCAAAAGAGAAGCACAAAGACAAGAACCAACAGTCATACCAAGTCTAGTAACAACAGGAGTTACTAGAGGAAAAGAGATAACTGTCCTGTCTCCTTTAGTTCTCCACTACAAAGAACAAAGGCTGGAAATTGTAGACTGCTCTGGGAAAGGGCAACAACTAGAAAATAGAGTGGACATCAGCCTACAAGCAGGATGACAAGACCAGGGCATTTTATTGCTTCCTGGAGTCAAGAAAGAAACAAAATTATATACAGAAAATGAAATGTGTATACACTGTTACCACTACTTAAAGGGTAACTGAGCTTCAGAAAGAAACAACAGCCAGCTTATCTACCTTCTGGGAACCCAAGCAGAAAAACTGGCACCCAGTTTTTTTCCTACCGGCCTTACACCTCTGCCTCTGAAACACACAGGTCTTCTCTATCATTCCAGAACAATCCCTACTCTACCATGGTGTATGCTTATTATACAAAATGGCCATGTCATTATGATAGTTCCAACCATGTATATGATTCAATTGAAACGCCTATCATAGCTACACAAGCATCCTTACAAAAATCTTGATTTCCAGTTCGGAATGCTAAGAGATAGGGCTGGAGAAATTACTCAGTAGTTAAGAGCACTATTCTTCAGAGAACTAGGTTCAGTTCCCAGCACCTACGTGGTATCTTATAATTGCCTGTAACTTCAGTTCCAGGGAATCTGATCTCCTCTTCTGACCTCAACAGACACTGCATATACACCATGTCCATACACATAGGCCAAAATAAATAAATAAATAAATAATAAATAATACATACATACATACATACATACATACATACATACAAAGAGCACATTTGGCAACCTCAAAACAATGAAAAAGTAGAAAGAACATGCTGTTGCTATCCATGTGTCCACTCAAAGAAATCTGATCTTATTTTATTTTATTTAGGTTATTTTCAATTATGTGTAAGTGTGTATGTCTATACATGGGTATATGGATGTGAGAACAAGTGCCAAAGAAAGACAGTACATCAGATCCCTGGAGCTATAGTTGTACACAGCGATGAGGACTGTGTGGATATTGGGATCTAAACGTGGGTCCTTTGGAAGAGCAGCAAGTGCTCTTGACTGCTGAGCCATCTCTCAAGCCCCCTACTTAGATTTTCTAAAAATCTTTAGGTTTGAGCATGTTACTGGAAATATATATATATATATAAATTATTAATAAGATAATAATTTATGTTACCAGTAAGAACAATGAAACATAGAATATCAAGTGACCCTTAAAACTGAAAATATTCTGGATAATATTATGAAAAAATATTTGCATGAAAAAATCCTGAGTATGGCCATACATACAAATGGCACAGGTAAAAAAATACTAAGAAGATAGCATGAAGGATAAAAATGGAAAATAATATCTTAAAGAAACTATAAGAAATCACTCTATCATGCTGAGAAAAGAAAAATATTAAGGCTGGTTTAAATGAGCAGCAAGCCTGCATAAAAGAATAAATATATTCAACTGAAGAATTAAAAATGGATCAGAACTACAGAACATAATTACCACCATTGAAAAACACCTAAAATTTGAGTTGATAGGATAGTAACTCAATTTTTGACTCTACTGTCATAAATGTGTCATCACAAGGAGAACATTCACTTTAAAGTTAAGATTCCCCCTATCACTGGACAGATGACATCACCTGCCCCGCCCCCCACATTTGTGCAGAGGGGTTAGTGCCACATTGCTTCTTACCCCAGTTGCTATTTTCTTGTGGAACACAGGATAGATGCAGACTCACCTTACATGAAGACTCCAGCTGCAAAGCAGGGCAGGGTACTGGCCCAGGCTGCTGGGGGTTAGATGACTTCTGCTCTACACTCTTATGCTTGTGTGTCTCTGAGGCCACTGACAGTGTAGGCTCAGATCTGACAAGCTGTGCATCGTCACCACAGTTGAGAATAATCCTTGCTCTTTCTCCTGTCTCATGCCTTTCCAAAGTGCCTGGAAAATAAAAGCCAAGACACAAAACAAATAAGAAGCTAAAATACCCACTGGAATAGAATACACAGACCTCACGTGACCTGCGCACAAAAGGACCTTGATTCTTGAAGATTCATTCCTGCCTTCTTACAACAGAAAGAACCAGCCTGGGAGCTTTGTCTAGATAGTTTAAATTTTGTCATCAACTATATTACAGTGGCCTTAAAAGTGTATTCCCATCTAAGAACCTTTTTATCCACTGGAACCAACAGTCCATCTAAGTGTCTCTATAACCAAAATCCCTCTTATTATCTAGTGTGAAAGTGATCAATACAGAACAACTGTGGAATATTTCTGTGCTGTCTCCTGGTGTCCCAGCTCACAAACAACAGAGATTCTGGAGTGCTCACCTGGGGTTCCCAGGATTCTGATGTTTCTACAGGTAACATATAACTTACATGATTAGGGGTATTAAGAACACAGAGGCTTAGACTGCATCTGCCCTCACTGAAAGCTCCCCAGCTCTTGATATTTTTGTTGCTGGAGTTTGTTACCATTGGAGCCTTTCTTTTTTATTTCTTACATTATTAGAACTGGAATTAAATCTCCTCTGCCCTCTGACATCTGTCCAGCTCCAGAGGTGGTGCTGACAAGTCCAATTTAAAGTTAAAAGGAACGAGTACAGGGAGCTGGACAGATGGTTCATCAGTTAAGAGCACTGGCTGCTCTTGCAGAGAGCTGTGGTTGGGTTTCCAGGACCTACATGGTGGCTCATAACACCTGCAACTCTAGCTCCAGGGGATCCAGTGATCTTTTCTGATTCATAAGGTAAACATACACACATATAGACACACATACATGGAAAAAATAAAAATAAATCTTTTTTAAAAAAAAAAAAAGAGAGCAAATATATAATTGGCCAGTGTTGGTCTGGGGTGATGCCCTAGGGTTATTATACAAGTGTGAGGACTGGCGCTCAGACCCACAGCACTCGTGTAAATGCCTGGTAGGCAAGGCAGCTCAGCTATAACCTGCAATTCCAACATGCAAGAGTCAGACACATGGACCTCCTGCCTAGATTAGCCCAGTGAGCTCTGGATTCAGTGAGAGACTCTGCCTCAATAAATAAAGCACAGAGCAAGCAAGCAAGATACAAGATATCATCACTTGGCTTCAAAATGTACATACAAGTGTGCCCACACACAAGAAAATTTGCATACATGTACACATAATATACACACATTAAAATATATGTACACACACATACACCACACACACACACACACACACACACACACACTCAGAGGACTGGAAATCTCATAGGAAGGTACTGCTTGATTATAAGGACCTGAGTTTGGAACCCAGAACCCATTAATATGTCAGTTATGGTCTTGCAAGTCCCTATAACCATAGCATCGAGATGGGAGGATTAGTTGGTGGCTGCCAGCTTAATCAAAACTTGTGAGCTCCATGTTCAAGAAGGACCTGTCTCAAAGAAGTAAAGGGCAGAGTAATGAAGAAAGACACCTGGAGCTTTCTTTGCTTTCTGATCCCATACACAGGTATACATATACCACATACATGCATGCACATTACACTCAGCTACATATACACTCATATACAGAAAGAAAGGGTTGGAAAACAATGGACAAATTGACAACTGGCTTTACAAAATGCAACATCACATGTTCATTGAGCAAATAAATCTTGATGTCTGTTTCATATCCTTTATAAACTCATTTACAGCTGAACTAAAATAGTAAGAAATTCAAATAATTACTGCCATAATAAAGATTTAATTTCATATCCTTCCTTTCCCACAAATGGGAGAAAGTTGTAGTATGTGTTAAAGATAATTAATTCTCATCAATAATATTAAGAAAAGATCAAATAAATTAATTATAATACAAAAGTGGTACTAAAATTATAGATCACTCTGCCTTTTGATAGGAAGCTAGATATGAAGATCGTAGTCACAAGCATTCCATCCAGTTTCCATCTCCTCCTCTCTCCCCTGTTAACTTCAAATTGAGCATTTTAAATTTCTACTGGTCATTATGCTACAGCAGCAGGAATATTTTCATCTTGGGAATTATTGACAATGTTCCCCCATTGCAATCATTTTAAATTTGTAACTAAACATCCTGAATATCAACTTCTAAAATAGCTTTCTTACTTTATTTGTCCCATAACTAAGGAAATATTGTCAACAAATGACACCAGTAAATTCACTGTCTTTCTAAGAAATCTCTCTTTCAATTTAGTATTAACATAGATAATCTTCTCATGAGTTTTCTGTGGCTACATAGTATAACATTTGTAAAGTATTTTCAGAAATGTTTAAGTGTCTCTATGTCATCTGGAACTGGCTTTATACTCCTGGGCTCAAGAAATATTCTTGCCTCGGCCTCTTTGGTAGTTGAGAATACAGGTGTGTACTACTGTTCTTGGCTTTTGACAGTCCTTGAGAAATGATTTATTGTGCTTTATTCACATAGCCTTGTGCATTACACTGTATATTTGACATATCCTTGTATTTCATTCTAAACTTTTTATTAGATATTTTCTTTATTTACATGTAAATTTTTTTAACAAAGTACCTCTTGAATTGTCCAGCCATAGCCATAGCTTACACAAATGCATGTGTGGCTTTCTTCTCCTTCTGCTTCTGCAGATATCTCATCTGTTTAATTTACTGTACCATTTACATGTGACCAGTTTGCAACATACAGTAAATAAGAATGGCTCATCCCTAGGTCCAGAGCTCCCTCAAAGCCTCAAGACATCACTGAAGCAAGAGACACTAAAGGCTAATTTACTACTCTATCTAAAGTACAAATATTATATTTTACACACACACACACACACACATATAATACTCCCCAATCTAATAAAATATTGGGCATTTCTTGATAATAAATCCTATCATGGGAGTTAACTCTTTCATTTAAAATGTCTTATTGAATTATTATTGCTTCTGTCTCCTGATTAATAAGCCCTTTTAAATCACTTCTCATCAGAATTCATGGGATTTGTACCACTTCTAGCCCAGGTATCTCAAAAGAAGAGAATAACTACAAGGAAGTGTAGCTACCATATGCTTAAATGTTGCCTTTGCAGCAGACAGGAGTCACTCCTTCCTAATGTCAGAAACTCAAGGTTTAAAAACCACTTAATTCAACTCAAGAGAACTTCAAGAGAACTTTAGCTTTTCCATGTGAACCTGATAACCCAAACTGATTTACACTCTATTTCATCAAGACAGTGAGTGATAGACTCTTCCCTGATTCAATCTGGGCATGACAAGAAAATGTGCAGAGCTGAGTACAAATAAAGTTATGCTTAGCCATAGGCCATCTCTTTTTTTCAGAGAAGTATGTGAAAGATACCATGAAATCTATATCATATATAAAAAAAAAAATGAGGCCAGCCTGAGCTACATAGTGAGTCGTAGAGAAGCCTCAAATACAGAGCTAAACTTTGCATCATAAAGCCAAACCAGACGAACTCAAAACTTTATCATAGACAATGTTTTAAAAATACGTTCACGTAAATATCATGCATTGTTAATTTATATTTTTAGATGCGTTTTTCCATATTGTTTTCAACTTAAACTATTCTCTTTCAACACATAGCATTAAAAAATAGTAAGTTTTGGATTTTCAGATTAAAGATGTTCAAATGATATAGAAATGTGGAAGGCTTTTGATACCAAGAATTGTGAGCAAGACGTCCTCAGCCTGTGGTATGTCAGGGAGAAAAAATATTACAGGGAAGAGCACTTATAACAACTAACATACGGTAAGGGATCCAGAATGGCATTTTCTCCCAAACCATCAGTGCACAGAAAGCAAAAGAT
Source organism: Mastomys coucha (assembly GCF_008632895.1). Classification (NCBI taxonomy): domain Eukaryota; kingdom Metazoa; phylum Chordata; class Mammalia; order Rodentia; family Muridae; genus Mastomys; species Mastomys coucha. The sequence continues at coordinate 68,838,282 of NW_022196906.1, read as the reverse complement.
CAGTCATGATATTCAGGGACCCTGGTTCCTCACACCAGACCCCCTCTACCCATTCAAACACTATTTGCATTGTCATATGCTGCTTTCCTTGTTGATCCAAAACACCAGGTGATAGCATCCCTAGTCAACATTTTTTTTTTTTAAGCCAGAGTTTCCTTTATGATCACAGGTGGCTCCTGGGTCCAGATGATAACACCTTCTCCCTTGCCTCTGACTATGACAACAGAACCACATCACTGTGGGACAGAGAACCTTCTAGCTCCAAGCTGCTGTGTGCTCAAGCCGCCAAATACTGGCTCCATCATCTCAAGGCTACAATATGGTATATTAATTACTTTTCTGTTGATGTGATAAAATATCATAGCTAAGGCAACTTAAGAAATAAAGAGTTTGTTCTGGCTTATATTCCCAGAGAGATAATAGTCCATGGTGATAGCACAGCGGTGAGGTGGTTGGAGCAGCAAGCCAGAGTTTGTGTTTTGAAACAAAAGCCTTAAGCAAAGACAGAATCCTTGGGATTGCAGATGCTTTGAAACATCAAACTGTGCATGCAATGAAGTCCTTCCTACAGCAAGGCCACACACCCCTTAAACCTACCTACACATCATTACCAACTAAGGAGTAAATGTTCAAAAACGTGAGCCTATGGAGGATATTTTCATTCAAAATGCCACACATAGTTACTGGAGATTTTTGAGTCTCATTTTCTTCAGTCATATCATATCAGGGATAATAATTCTCACCTCACAAGGCTACTAAGCGGCTTAAGCGCTGTAGGCTTCTGACTCATGCTCTTGACCCTGAGACAAGAGAAGACATGATCATCTATAAAATTCACACCTAAAAACCACACAACTGACTTAGAAAAAAAAATCACAAAAATATCATAGCTCTCCTGGGCCAGAAACAGCCAGTGGGCTCTGGGTCAGACATTTTAGGTTTATAATATCTAGCACAGAGTGAATATGATCCATGATAACACCTATGTCATATGACAGAAGCATATATTCAGCTGATTGGGAGCTGTATAACAACTTTGCCTCTATATTCTGGAATGTTTCTGACATTCACCAACAAATCCATTGTTAGGGGTCCCATTGCCTTCTATCTCAGAGATGACCCGTCAGATAGCCTTGCAACCCAGATCGTATATAATCTAAAACACAGCACAATGGTATGTTTGGAATTTTTTTTTAATAAAAAATTTTGTATGTAGCTTAGCAGAGACTTGAACTCACCATGTAGTCAAGGATGGCCTTGACTCCTGGTCCTATGCGTCTACCTCCCAAGTGTTGTGATTACAGGCATGCAGTGTACTACTATGGCCAGTTTATGTAGGGCTAGAAAAGGATCAAACACAAGGCTATATACAGCAGACAAACATTCTACTAACTTAGCAACACACCCTTTGTCTTTGGCTTGCTTTTTAAATCTCAGTACATCAGAGTAGTGTCCAGTCCTTAGGTTGGATATTACTTTGTAATGGATTGTATGCCAGCAGCAATCTGGGTAATGAGGGATTTTTCTCCTTAGGATTGAATCCAGACCCCTGATCTACAGATTTTATTCTGAGCATAGTTCCTTCCCCCAACACACATACACACACACACACACACACACACACACACACACACACACACAACTTGCCTTTTCCCTTAAACCAGATTTCCATTTACTTTTCCTTTAAAAAAAAATACACCTTCACCTTGCAGGCCTTAGCTCATCTTTCAGGCATAGCTTACAATTCCCATTGCTCAGACAGGCCTTCTGAAAGCAACCTCCTCTCCCACCTGGCCTCACTTTCAACTTCAGCATCCTCTGAGAACATTTTCTAATTGGTGCATTACAATCCCTTGCTTCCCTTCCAGATTGTGGGTTTTGGCTGGTGAGTATGAACTGTATTCTCTGAGTGTGGTACCAAGGAGGGTTCAATAAATACTCACTGAATGGATAAAGCTTATTCTTTCCCTGCAGGCAGAGCAAGAGGGCAACTAGAGGGCATCAGAGAATGTTAAGTCTCACTGCACAGTCATTAGCTCTCACTAAGATCATTATAAGCCTATGCCCAGGCCTTAGGAGAGACAGGGACTCTGAAAGGTGACTTGCAGAACCCAAGCTAGGTGTCTGACAGAGCTCATTCCTAACATCCAAAGACTCTGGAATTGGAGATCAGAAGGCAATCTCTGCCTGAAATCCGTGTTAGCATGACCACTGTGGACTAGCCAACTCTACTCCTCCATGAGCCAAAGAGCAGGATATACTGGTCAAAGGAGAGAAAGTACGAAAATGCTTAGAGAGAGGTAAGGATGGAGAGGGAGAGAGAGAAGCAGAGAAGGTTGGTGGAGAATAAGAGGGCTTTCGCCTTTCTAGTTGTTTCTCAGCTCATCCTAAGAACCAGTATCCCTGGTATGAGGATGGAGAGGTAAATCTTTATGGCAAATCCCTCCTTCTGAGAACATCACCTCTACTTGCCTCTAGCTCTCTACCTAATGGGCTCAAATAAAGGAGGTTCAGAGATATATCTATGATGAACCTGGCCAGGTTGAATGACAGCCATTTGCATACATAGCCTGGGGATTTCCAGGTAGAGTCCAGCGCAGAGACAGAAACTTAAACAGTCATAAAATAAGCTGGAGTTAAGTTCCAGTGACAGACTTGTACCTAAGGGAACTTGGGGTCCTTTGAAGCCAGGGGAGACCTTTGAGTCTTTCTGCATATATAGAAGAGACACAGATTCCTACCCAGCCTCCGGTAAAGTAGTGTGTTGTTAAAAAGACAAGCACAAATAGAGACATTAGGACTGATATTTATAGGCAACCTGCCACGCTGCTTTCAGTTGCTTTCATTTTTGAATAGGGAAAATGATCTCCTTACAATGTGTGCTGAAGACCTGACTCTAAAGTGTCAGGCTTTCTTCAAGCAAGAAAGGACAGGGGACAGGACTTCTGCTGAGGAACAAGAGCAAGGCAGAGCACTAAGGGGACAGAGAGCAGACTGCATTAGTGTATTACTCCCCAACACAGACAGAATGGGAAGAAGCTGCCCTGCCTGACACCAGAAGTCTCTTCCTAAGAGCCAGAAGCTCTCACCACTTGGCTTTCCCTGGTAATTTCTGTCAAATGTAAAACATGTTTGGTCTTTTATTAAATATATTCTAAAATACCACTGAGACTGTCTTCCTAGCATCAAAACCTACTATCAACAAATACATTATTTTAAACTATTCAACTATATTCAAATTATATTCTGGCTTTCCAGCCAGAAAGCCTTCCTCTATCAGTTAATTATGAGGACTATTAAAGATTAGCACTAACTACACCCCCTCAAAAGACACATTATTAAGCAAAAATCACAAACAGGTGACTCAATCTATAGTTGATTGAGGTAAAATTTCAATTAAAAATACATCGTCCATGTTCACTATATTTGACCACATTATATAAAACATTTCACTTACTTAAAATTTAAATTTGAGACAGTAGTGACTTCCTCTAAAGAAATAAAAATTATTACAGGATCACAAATTCTCGGAGCCACCAAAAGCTTGCACACTGTGAGCCAACACATTTCATAAAAAAGAAAGATACATTCCATTAGGTATTATACTTATAGCACTGTAAAAAACATAAAACATTAGCTGGATTTACTAAAAAGAACCACGATGATTGGTAACAGGCATGTGTTTACATGAGAGAGTTAGGACTTGTCTCCATCAGTAGGAATTTCTCAGCGGAGTCCGATGTGCAGGGCTTAAGAATTGTGCTATTTCAAAGAGACTATACCTAAAATAAAATAGGTTTAACGAGTAGCTTCATTGCCGAACTTGGTAGCCACACTCAGACAATCAGATTTTAGTCAAACAGATGGCTGCCAGAGGTAATCAGATTCTCTCTGTGGCGGAAGCTGCCTTTGCTTGTGCTGTGATAGGCTCTCACTTATCTTCAGTTGCACATGACGCTCAGTGGCTTGCTCACAGAAGTGTATGGAGATTGACCCAGCAGCCCTCCCTAATAAAAGCATTTCACAGTGACTGCATCTTACTCTGCAAAATACGAAACCAATGTGAATTTGACCAAGGGTAGGCCCTGGAGGCATGGGATTTAGAGTTAGCTAACTAGAAAGAAATGGAAGCCTGGGGAAGGGGAATGGATCTGAAAATAGTAAACCAGGCATAAAGGCATGCTTCTCACCCCTAACTATCACAGAGTGGAATAAATCCATCCGTTAAACAGATCTCCAATGACTTGACTCATTTTTGCACTATGCAAAGGCCCTAGTATGTTAACAAACTGAGGCTTGGCTTTACCACCAACCTTCTATACCTTAAGGGCATAGAATAAATTTTTTAAAAGTCTGACCTCTGTGACCCAAACCCCAGTCCTGCCACAGCCTCTAGCACCTTCACAGAAATCCTGGTGTTTACCAAAGGGACACATTCAACCCCCACAACGAATTCTGACTCTTGATCTCCAGAAATGCACTATGAAGGGCTCAGAGAGGATGAAGAGAATAAAGGGAGGAGATATAGACATGCAGGTTTCAAATTGCTGATGTATATCTAAATTCAAATAAAGGACTAACTATAAGCAAATCCCAAACCACATTGTTCTGTTACTTTCTTACCAAACGCTCCCTCTCCTTAAACATGTGTTAGCAACATTATCTATGACAAAATTTTAAATTTTCAACTTCATTCTGAAATTAAATGAACTCTTTGATGAGGGGGTGCCCAGAAAAGGAATGCTTTACTATGTGCTTGAATTGACAACCACCTATATCTCATTCACAGCATTTAAACCATCACGTTTCTAACAGGAAATGTAACTCACTCTGCATGACTTGCACGCTGATACCAGGTATGTTTATGTTTAATCTTAAAATAACTATCTTAGATTTTATCCTTCATGCACCTTATTGAAGGTTAGCTGACTTATTGGCTGCAAAGGCCCTGAAGACATGCCAGTCTATCTTGAATTTGCTTCTGGCATCAGTTGAGGTAATTAGGTCATTATCTTGCTGAGTTGATCTAGAGTTTTTCCTGGAAAGATGAAGCATATTGGAAAAGGCAGAATTGAAGTGTGCTCTCCTGGATAAGGTGCTGAGTGAAGGGTGAAGTCTATACAGGGTCTTGGCTTTTCTCTTTTGTGCTATTTGTATTCAGAGGGGGAGGATTTAACAGGGAGGAAAGAAGGGTTTTGACTATATACAGTGCTTTGCTGTGGGCAAATACTTAGTGATTGTAGGGTCGTGGACTATAGGTTTATTTGGAAGGATTGAATACTCCCATAAGAATCTACTTATGAAAGTCAACATCATGTTCATTCCCAGGTATGCAAAAATCTTTCCACTTTTCACCCTTCAATTCCACAATTCATGCACTCCTGGAGTCTTTATTGACTCTTGGGCTCAACCACCAAGGAAATAGGCAGAATTCTAAAAATAATCCCCAGTGTCCCTGCCCTTATCCAGTCTTCTCCCCTGTGATTGTGATGTCACAGCAGTGAAATACCCATTAATGTTTATTCTAATTCCTTGACCTCAAAAGGAGACCCTTTGATTAATCAGTTCTCATTAGTTGGCCTTTTTTTTTCCTGTTTGTATGTGTTTATGTGTGCAAGCATGTCTGTGCTTCCAGATAGAAACCAGAGGTAGATTCAAATCTCTTCCTCAGTAGCTTTTCAGTCCTTATTTTTGGAGACAGGGTCTCTCACTTAAGCTACAGTTCTCTGATTTGGCTAGGGTGGATGTTCATTTAAGCCCCATGTATCCCTCTGCCCTCATTTCCCCATCACTGGTGTACAGGTGTATACCAGCATGCCTGGCTTTTAAAGTGAAAACTGGAAATCCAAGTTCACATTCCTGACTGCACATCTCTCCAGCCCCTGTTTGAACTGCTAGATGAGCCCTTAGAACATTGCTGCTACAAGCAGGGGATTCACACTTTTATTTTAGCCAGGAAGGTAGTATCCTTCAACTGTGCCTGCATGTTGCAGAAATGTGAGATGTTAAACTAAAGATTTTAAGCTATGAAGTCTGAAGTTATTTGTTATGCCATGATGGGAAAGCAATACAGCCTGGACTCCTGGTGGCTACATCTACAGAACACCCAAGATCTGTGATTCTTCTCCAATATTTTTCTTATGAAACAAATAATTAAATGCATAAAAGCATTAAGATATTTAAAAATTCACCTAAAAGTTTTACAACTTCAAAAGATAACACCATCTCCTCTCTTACCCTCTAAACACAACAAGCCATGGAGACATTCAATAAATAACTACAGATTGGAAATCATGTGCCACACTAATACATTCATTTTACAACACTCTCTTTCTCTAGAGGAATCATATGCATGTGGTAAAATATTGTTGTTTGTTTGCTTTTTATCCTCTTATTATTCAGTTCTCATTATAATTACATCTATCATTATCTACCATTTATTTTGAGAGAGGGTCTCATGCAGCCCAGGCTGGCCTCAAACTCATTAGGTAGTTGAGGATAGCCTTGCATTTCTGAGCTTACTGTCTCCATTTCCTGAATGCTGGGATTACAGACATGAACCCTCACACCCTGTTTATGTATGCTAAAGATGGAACTCAGGGCTTTATGCATGCTGTGCCATCTCTCTAACAACTAGCCATATCCTCAGCCCCCAGTGTTATGTAACTCTTAAATCAATCCAGAAAAGAAAGTAAGGGATAGAATGCATGGAACTAGAAAATATCATCCTGAGTGAGGTAACCCAGTCCCAAAAGAACACACGTGGTATACACTCACTGATATGTGGATATTAGCCTAAAAGCACAGAATACCCAAGATACAATTCACAGATCACAGGAAACTCAAGAAGAAGGAAGACCAAAGTGTGGATGCTTCAGTCCTTAGAAGGGGGAACAAAATACTCATGAGAAGAAATACGGAGACAAAGTGTGGAGCAGAGAGTGAAGGAAAGACCATCCAGAGACTGCCCCACCTGGGGATCCATCCCATATAAAGTTACCAAACCCAGACACTACTGTAGATGCCTAGAAGTTTCTGCTGACAGGAGCCTGATATGGCTGTCTCCTGAGAGGGTCTGCCAGAACCTGACAAATACAGAGGCAGATGCTTGCAGCCAACCATTGGACTGAGCACCGGGTTCCCGATGGAGGAGTTGGAGAAGAGGCTGAAGGTGCTGAGGGAGTTTATAGCCCCATAGGGGGAGCAACAGTGTCAACCAGCCAGATCCCCCAAAGCTCCCAGGAACTAAATCACCAACCAAAGAATTCACATGGAGGGACCCATGGCTTTGACCGCATATGTGGCAGAGGATGTGCCTTGTTGGACATCAATGGGAAGAGCAGCCCTTGGGCCTGAGAGTTCAATGCCCCAGTATAGGGGAATGTCACAATAGGGAAGCAGGAGTGGGTGGATGGGTGGGAAAACACCCTCATAGAAGCAGGGGAAGGGATAGGGGGTTTTCAGAGGTGAAACCAGGAAGGGGGAAAACATTTGAAGTGTAAATAAAGAAAATATCCAATAAAAAATTTAAAAAATAATTTTTAAAAAAAGAAAGAAAAGGTGAGGCAGAGCTGCATGGCAAAGGGGTTAGAACATTGGTGCTTAGTTTAAAGTATGTGATGAATGGATGCAGATACGGAAAGGGGGCTGATGAAAGACCTTGACTGGTGAGGTCATCAGTTGGCAAATCTGTCAATCGTTCACACAAAGGATGATTAAGACCCTAATCTATCTGGCCCTACGTCTTAAACATTTTCATTATCTCTGACAATATTTAATTTCATGTTTCACTGGTACTATACATTTTTTTCCCCAAATGATTAAAGTTTATCACTAAACATTGTTGATAAAAATGGGGGAAAGAAATGGTAAATGCTTCTGACCTCTATAGCTCGCTGTATGGCCAGGCATTTCTGATGGGCTCTGAACTGGATAAAAGCACCGACTTGTTTTTCTTGTTATCTGAGTATTGCATACCACTTACCTTACTGTAAAGGGGTGCTGCTAGCTGCCTAGGGGATCCCTGAGTTCTTTCCATGGCACAGACAAATAACTGAACACTGGGGAGAGCAGAAGACGAAGTTTCAAAGAAAAGGATAGAAAGCAACAGCTGTACCCCTCTGGAGGGGAGAAGCCCAAGGCTGGACATCCTTGTATGGAAGCTGGCTTGGGTACTTTATACAGCCACTGGGTTCTCCCCCTCCCTCTACAGGTCCTGTTTATATAACCACCCCTATGCCTTCCTGCCAATTCTTCCACTCTCTTCTTTTGCTCTTTGGGAACAAGAAGCTGATATTTCAGGAACCCACTTGTCTACCTGTGTCCCCCAACTCCCTTTTATTTCCATCACCCAGATTTCTGCAGCTATAACCTCTGCTCTTGAATTCGGCTTGTCACATTTGCCCAGCAAGTACCTTCCAAGCCATCTTCCCACCCGTGATGTTAGCATCTTACATCTGTGAGTGCACCTGGGACTTCACACTGCCAGCTGCTGAAGCAGGTCTAAGGTCTTCTAAGCATGGTTGGACATATCGGAATTGGGTCTGCACAAGGAATCGGGGAAAGGGGTGGGCCAATCTATACCCAGATCTCACCGACAAGGCAGAGATTAATAACCAATATTATTTTCGACATGGAATGTCAAACCCAGCAATAACCCCTCAGTCCAATCTTCTGCTCTCCAAGGCAAGGATTTGACCTCTGGACTAATTTTCACTTGGTTTATTCCAGAGACATGAAAGACCTTCCCCATCTACTCTTAGCCCAGGCAAATGGTAGATGTTGGATATTATTGATGCACCCAGACTAATGAAGTTAAGTCCAGTGTCTTTTATCTTGGGGCCAAATCAGAGAAGGTGTTTTTCTCCCCTCAAGCCCCAGTCATTACAGTCCACTGAGTCTTGATTTCTGTAGCAGCTGGTTGCTAGGAAAAGGTAGGCAACTGAAAGGAGGAAACCTGGGGAGGGCAGATGGCTCCTCTGAGTTGCTTTCCACTCCATGCTGCAGCTGAGAGTGCTGCTTAGGGTTCTGAGTGTCAGTGTAACACATTTGCAGAAGATGCCTCACGGAGAGGGAGCTGGATAGCAGCGGCTGAGTTCTGCAGCGTGAGCCCCTCCCATCCTTGTGCATTAGAGGTGGATCTGGGACAACACACCCAGCCAACACTCTCCCCGCCAGTGCGGCATGGCCACAGGAACCGCTGAGAGTGATTGCAGTGTGAACTTCCTTTACAAAGCAAAATCCAGGAAGGTAGCGACTGCCAAGAGGATTTGATAAGGGCAGGAGGGGCAAGGAAGACTTAACTGATGAAAGTAATTTTATAAGTAGGCAGCATTTGTTTGTATAATTAGAATGGCATCGTATTGATTTCCATGTTTGTTTCTGAGCACACAAAATGTTCTAAAGATGTCTTGCAAACACCACAGTAATGTGCCCAATGTATTAAGATGCCAGGAGAGCCAAAAGACAGAGTTAAGTAATCACTCAATTAAAATGTGTATGTGTAAATACACACACACACACACACACACACACACACACAAATACATGCTCATATTCACACTCACACATTCACATACACACAGGAAGTAGTAGAGCAAAATTTAAAACCTGGGTAATTTGACTCTCCACACTAATGTTCTTAATGCCTTTGGGTACTACCTCCTCCTTGAGACATTAAATTTAGTTGGAAAAATATTCAGTTGCTATATCTCGAAGCCCATGTTCACAGCTGCACACCTACCCATGCATACATGATCACACACACAACTCCAAATTGCAGTGTTGTTGGGATCACTAGGGCCAAGGAGGTTTAAGTGAAGATTCAAAACCAGGCTGCACAGGAAAAACAGACATTGGATAATAACACCAGTAATTATTATGATGAAGAAAAACAGCCACACACAAGGTGACACAGGAGAACCTTGCCCTACACTTAAAGGCATCCTATTTTCCTTTTCTAAAAGCAATCATCTCAAGGGGGTTCCATCTGCAATCTGCCACAACAGAATCAAGAAGCTCTGGGAAAATGACACATCAGAGCCACAGCCACCGGCAGGATGCTGCATACTCAGATCCCACCTCTACCATGTGTGCAGTGACCGTGAAACAATAGCTCTCCTGACAAGGCATTCTGCAAGCTGTGACTCTACCCCTCTAGCTAAACAATAGTGACCTCAGTAAGAAACCAAGCAAATTATCCTCAGAGTGGTACAGTTGGTCATGGGGGTCATCTCAACGCTTGTATTTCATGTGTATAGTAATATCAGGCATTGTGCCCCACGAGGGACTAAAACTCATACAAGGGAAATTCATAGGGTAAAGTTTGACTTTAACTACAGATCCTATACTATTGGGGTAATATGACCATTGACCTGGGAAACTATGGGCCCCATATATTCCTCAGACCTTTCGCTCTACACGGTTACAAAACAAAATGTTGGATACATTGGGAAAATATTAGCTTTTAGTTGACACAACTCATCTTTCGTAAATTTTTTTCTTTTTATTTTTCTCATGCATTTGTGTGTTCTGGGTGCTTCCCTGTGTGGATGTCTGTGTGTGCCGCTAAGATTGATGTCCAGGACATTCCTCTCTCATTTTTCCACTTTATTCTTTGAGACAGAGTCTGTCAATCAAATCCAGAATTTGCCAATAAGGAGAGTCTTCCTAGCCATCTTGCTGGCGGTCTGGTTTGGGGGAGTTTGCAGGATAAGATCCCCTGTCTCTGGATCAAATTACGGGACAGTTAACTTGTTCTCTGAATGTCTGGGGATTCAAAGTTTTGCTTGTGGGTCTTTAACTACTGTTAAGTGGTTTAACCACTAAGTGATCCCCCAGCCCCAAATCTTTCTTAATTTTCTAATACCAGTATTAATAATAATAAAAATTAATAATAATAATGCTGATAATGATAATTCTTGCTATTTTCATTGAAACCGTGAAAATAAATCCCCTAATTAGACAACAGCATTGACCATCAAAAGAGTTTTCCAGATAGTTCTAATGAGTCCATTATGAAACAATATTACAGGACAGGAAGTTTCATATCCATAGTAGAAATGATTTCAGCACTGTTTTTCCCAGCTACCTTTCTTGAGCTCAGAAGCCTGCTTGAGCCTTGAGAGCTGTTGGTCTCCCATCAGCTGTGCCTTCTGCTGTCAGGTGTGCCTGTCACCAGCCACCCCCTGCTTATGCTTTGCTGTTTCTAATCTGTCATGTGACGAATAAGATGGCCAGAGCTGTTAGGGCTACGTGTAAATTAAAAGCCACGTTCTGAGAGACAGCCAGAGACCTTCCTTCCAAAGAGCACTGAGCAGTCTTCGGCAGCTGCCCCGTCTCTTCTCCAGGCTTTTCTTATCTAGCTCCTCCTTGATGGTTGCAGGACTCTAGCTTCCATCTGCAAGACCTGTACCTTGTGATATACAGTGAGGGACACACTGGGGTTCAGGATGAGACAAGTGTCCCCGCATAGGGGTGACGCCCTGGCAGCTGCTTTAGTCACAGAGGCTGTCTCAACTCCATCTCTTCACTAGTGAAATGAGTACAGAAGTCTGAGCCACCACCGTCAGCAAGGTCGATTGAACTAAGAATGTGTTGCTATGAAGACAATATTTTTTATGTGCTTGAGTGATATATTTTTTCATGTGTACGTATGCATATGTACATGTATTGATATGTGTGGCGTGGCTATCTGGAGTTGATTTGGGGTGTCTTCCACAATTGTTCTCCACTGTTTTGGGAGGCATGCATGCCAAGGCATATACCTGGAGTATAGAGGACAACTTGTATTTTGGTCTTTCTTCTACCATATGGTTGAAATCAGCTTGGCTGTTAGCTTGTCTGTCTGTCTGTCTGTCTGTCTGTCTCCCACTGAGCCATCTTAATACCTATTCATCTTATTATTGAGACAGACTCTCACTGAACTTGGAATGTACTCATTTGCCTTGGCTGGCAGGCCAACAAGCTCCTGGGATCCTCCTGTCTCTACCTCTCCAGACAGATTTATTACCTGATATTATATAGCCCCTGATATTTCTTACATAGACTGGGAAAACAGAACCTGGGCCCTCGTGCTTATGAAACAGGCACCTAACAATATCTGTTAAGACCAATCACTTTGCTCACAGATATACTATCCACAACTGCCTGTTTCTGTGAATAAAGTTTTATTAAAACACAGCCTTGTCTGTGCTTTAAATATTCTATCCAGCTTCTCTGGAGCAATAAGGGCTGGTTCAGAAGTCACAGGAGAAGTCAGTCATAAGACCCCAAAGCTAAATATTTACAATTCAGTCCTTTGCTAAGAACTACTGAACCATCCCATCAAGAAATATTTTATCCTTCAGCAAATGAGATTTCATTTTCCCCACACACAAAAAAAATAATTAAGTGTCCCAATATGGACTATGTCCTAACAGCACCATGAGCCGAGCAGAAAACACTGAGGAATAAAAATAACCATGACATTAAAGGCACATCAGAAATTCAATGCATAGGTTTCTGCCCTGCAAATCTGTTACAGTAAATGTAAAAGCCCTCAGAAACACACCAAACTTAATGTCTAAAAGGAATAATTAGCTCAGAGCAGAAAATTATTTCTGGTGTGCATGCAGGGGAAGAATCGCTAATGCATTACTCCTATTGTGTCAGCCATGCGGCAGTGAGGCCCAGAGTCATCGGTGCCAAACATGCTATGGGAGCACAAATATTAATCAAAATGACATCTCCAATTTTTCCCCTTCCTAATCAGGCCTAAACATCACGGGACATCCAGTAGATCAATAAGTAAAACTGGAAGCTCTCAGCACTCAATGCTTTAGCTCTGCCCTCAGCCAGGACAGGAGTCTTCAGTGCTAACCAACAATCCCTTATGTTGGTCATCCATGAGGTGAGCATGCCCACCTCTGACCCGAGAGCATCACCCAGACATGCATCCGACCATGCCACCTGTCACAGAATGAAAGACTGCATACAGTTTCAGCAGAAAAGTGACATTGGGGGTGTAGCTCTAGAATATGCCTTTTCTTTCCAGGCCCTTTTCCTTGATTTTTCTGTCCCACTGATACTTGCTATTTCCCCCTACTCTGGGCTCTGGAAGTGTGCAGGTGCTGGGAAATGTCTGACTCACTTCTGTCAATTGATTCCTCATTGTGTTCAGAGGAGGCTGAAGACTGGAACAAAGAACATATCCAGTCGTGTGTTTCAAACCCTGTTGAGTGAATTGCACAGCCACAGGCAAGGGGACAAAGGCCCAGAAAAACTCCGAGAGTAGAAAAGGCATTGTCCTGCATCTGAGGAGGCACCACCAGCTTCAGAACCCTGTGGGATATCTGGAGCAGAAAGCTTGGGGCCAGCTTACAGCCAGGCAGCAGCGAGGTAAGAAGGACTGACGCTGAGAACTCAGGCCCCCAGGAACTGAGGCCCAGGAACATTACTTACTCCTCATTCACCCATTCACTAGCTCATTTAGCTATGTGCAGGGCACATCAGTGAGTAGTATTATTCTATTTCTTAGACACCTCTTAAACAGTTTTTGTCTTAGCCAGGATTTTCTGCTCCCTAACATTAAGAACATACACACGAAAAATCTCTTTTTCTGACTCCACATTTTCTTTCTTTTTCTTTTTTCTTTTTTCTTTCTTTCTTTCTTTCTTTTTTTTTTTTTTTTTTT
>NW_022196906.1:68808519-68824585 GCF_008632895.1 Mastomys coucha | reverse complement strand
CTCAGAAATCTACCTGCCTCTGCCTCCCAAGTGCTGGGATTAAAGGTGTGTACCACCACTGCCTGGCTTTTTTTCATTTTAACATAAAAAGAATAAAATTTAAAGATAAAGTATGATAAAAAAGATAGTACCACCTTAGCCCAGCCTGGTTGCCAGCTTGGGAAGCAAAAGATGTCCTTTAAATGTTAAGCAAACGAGGCTGAAGAGATGGCTCAGATGTTAGGAGCACTGTCTGCTCTTCCAGAGAACCTGGTTTTGATTCTCAGCACTTCATAGCAGCTCAAAACCATGTATAGCACTAGTTCCAGAGGATCTGACATCTATAGGCATGTGGTACACTGATATATATGAAGGCAAAATATCCATATTCATAAAACTAAGTATACATAGGCCTGAAAAAAACAAAAGAAACCCTTAATGCCCCCCTGCTCCCTAATAAGAAACAAAGAATAAGGAATTAAAGGCACCCTTCCAGAAAACTGATACCAGACACAAGGCTAAAAAGAAATTAAGTAAACTTAGTTTAAAGGAAGTCAGAGGTCTGACAGCCATTAGAATGGAATTAAAAGTGAGGGGACATGTCACCCATATGAAAGCTCAGATAGATATATAAATAATACTACTTAGACTGAGTTGAGATTTTTTTTTTTTTAAGGATACCAACATACTTAACACAGGTAAATAACCTCATTCAGAACAAACACTCCTTAGGTTCATTTGGCAGGAAATTATTTGACATATTTGATAGTGAGTATAAACACTTCTTTGATACAACACTCCTATAGAAACAGTGTTCATAGCCAATTCTATGAGTTCTAATATGTTTCATCAGTGGCGGCCACTACACTGATCCTGGTCCATCGGACAGCCCAGTCCATCTGTTCCTACCTCCTGCATCCTGTTCCATGCTCTCTGAGACTGATACCGAAAGCCAGCCCTTTCACCCCTGATGTCTAGTGGGATTAAATAATGAAGGCGATTGTAAGAGGATGAGGATGGCTTCAGTGCTCTTCCTCCTTCCGCCCTGCATGTCTGGCTAGAGCATCCTCTGGACTTCCTGGTTTTGAGCTGTATTCTGGTTCTTTCTGCTTCATTTATCAGAGCAGGAAGAGGGAGAGAGAGAGAAATCCCTGATGGTGCCCACGCCTACGTGCTAGGAAACTCATCACTCAACTCACTCACTCATTCCCAGCCTGTTCTCTCACCCCATCCCACACACTTACAATTATTCCATTTGTGAATTTCTTATCATTTGATAAATATGAGTTGAATTCACCTTCCTGCTAGAACTATAATTAGAATATAATGCAGGCATCTGTTTATTGACATAGAACCCTGTATAAGCAGTAAGGAGCTAGATGGGATTTATAGCACATATGTTCTGATCGTAAGGTGCAGTTGTTTGCTTTGGCTTATGCAGTACAGCCATGAACCTTTGTGAATGACATCATTCTTTATTTGTTTTCAATTCTATTATCTATGAAAACTAGGTTTGGTCACCAAGTATCCACACTTAAGTAAAAACTGCATACAAGAGTAAGCACTTGTGTTTTACAGGTAAGGGCTTGACAGAGGGAGTTAAAATATGCTATAGTCTGTGATGATGATGATGATGATGATGGCAGCTTAGTTAATATTGCTAGTGACTTACTGCTGTTTTCTAATATGAGAGATATTATCTGATCGAATCCTGTATGGTTATATCTACTCCACAGATAAGGGAACTGTCTTACAGACAAGCCACGTGATTTGCCCACGGCCAGAATGTTCTTCCCTATCAGGTCCAAAGGTAATCAATGCTTCGGAGTCTCTTCTACCATATTTAACTATCTCTCAGATCCATAGATTGATAATACACAGATTTTTTAATTTTTCCACTTTGAGCTGAAAAGATGGCTCAGTAATAAGAGCAATGGCTGCTCTTGCAGTGGACCTGATTTCAATTTCCAGCACCCATGTGGTAGCTTACAACTTTAACTCCAATCCCTGGGGATACAATGCCCTCCTCTGGCCTCCTCCAGTACTAAATACACATGATGCACAAGCATATACATAGAGAGAAAACTGCAATTATTTTGGCAAAGTATAAGTCCAAACTATATTAGAAACTACCCAATCTGTAAACAACACCCAACACAAACTACTGTTTGATCAATAAAACCAGTGCAGTAGATTCTGTGGAACACACTCCCGGGAGACCCCCTCTAACTCATAGCCAGTAATTACACCTCCCTTATTTGGTATATTCCCAGCTTTTTCTGAAATGTATTATTCTATCTTCAGACCTCTAATCAAACTTGAAAGGAAAAAGAAAACCCTTTAGTTTTCCAAACCCACAAGCTCTATGGTGCAGAATCAAAAAGTTCAGTCGAACTGCTTAGTCTTCAGTTTCCCTGGCTCAAGTTTTGTTGGAGTTTTTATAATTAATTATATTCCATTATTACTGATCATCAATTAGCTCAAAATGTTGCTGAGTTGGTGACTATGCTGAAGAAGGGAGAATTTAATGATAATTTGAGACCAGTAAGACACTAAATTTCTCTCTTGTTAATAATTAAAGTAGATAACTTATGTTTTTATTTATAGCTTCCAGAAATATCCGGCTCATTCCTGAGCGCTGCTCTGTCAGCTAATCATCAGCTGGTCAGGATCTGACTTAGGCCACTGTGTTTTATTTCCTATACTTCCACTGAAGCTATAAATGTAGCCCAAACCAAAAGGTAAAACAACTGAGGTCATTGCCGATTGAGTTGTGGAACTTTCTTTCTGGACATATGCTTGCACATCATGAAGGAAACACAGGGCTAACTTTCCTGCTTACCTGTCTCAATTTCCCAGATGTAGACAGAGTCATCTGTACAACCAACAATGAGAAAGTTCTCAACTGGGTGCCATCGAATCGTCCTCACAGGGAAGAGATGCTTCCGGGCACGCAGGAGGCACCGTCTCCCTTCCAGGTGAAGGAGAGCCACAGAATGGTCACCACACACACAGCAGAGGATCTGACCATCGCTTCGCTGTAGAAACACAACAGGCTTACTTAAGTGAGAAGTCACATGCTGCCTTGATGAGAGAGTTAACTTTCCCTGCACTGCTCTTCCCAAGCTATTTACAAGACTGTTTTTCTGCATTGCACAGGACTTCTTCACGGGTCACTCATGGATCAGCTGTAGATACAGAGCAGAGTGTAAGCTCACCAAGCCACCAGGAAGGTCAGGAGGCAGAAGTGAAGGGGAAAGGGAACAGCCAGCTCCTCTGGTAAGATAAAGAAGGGTTCCATTACTCAGCAAATTCAGCAGGCAATGCTGATGTCGGAAACAGCACAGAACACAATAAACCCCAGAACTCATTTGTCACCACAAAAAGAAGCTATTTGTGGACAGAAACTTAGGCCCAAGGGTATTGAGAGCAGAGATTTTCCACTTAAAGCCTCAAAATGTGATTTGGTGCAGTTCCCAGAACTCTAGATTCTAATCCAAACAGGAAACTTAGTGTAGACATAATCTAAAACAGGGCAGCATTAGATGTTCCTGCTGAAGATGCTCCCTTAAATACTCAAGGACATAAAGAGGTTCATAGAACAGCACTCCTAAAGATGGTTGTTAAAGTCATCAGTGGTCAGCTTCACCACTAGGCAACTAGTAGACAAAATGAAAAAAAAAATTAACAAGTTTAATAAGTGACCTGGAGGTGTAGTGATAATGGACACTTTTCCAGCATGCGCATAGCCCCAAACTCAATTCTTAGTACCACACGGGGCGCTGCTGAGCCATCCAGAATGACAGCTCAAGGGTAACTGATGGCTGATCACTCTGCCTGGCATTAGACAGCAGGTTTTCTTTTCCAATTCTAAGGAGACTAAAGAAATCCTAAGGAGAAAAAAAAAATCACAAAATGGCAGATGTGATGCGGATGGAGCCTAGACTTCAGATTGGGTCAGGTGTCATGGCTCTCCAGACATCCTATCTTGTAGAGTACAGGTATATGCCACAGAAATATCTGGCTCCAGGTGATGGAGAAAAACACACACATACACAAACACACATACCCAGACATGTAACCAATGCACACACAGGCACACATGTGTACACATATACAACACACATACTCACCACATATACACAAGCACACACATAGCACACCATATACACAAACCCAGAACATACACACAGAGACACACACATGCAGACACACATACACACACCACACATACACAGTCACAAGAATACAAATCATATGGCTATGAGTGAGCATACATTATATGACCCATACCAGGTCAGTCCAACACTGAGTCCTAAACTCTTCCAGATGAAATAATTCATAGGAAAAGAGATGGAGGAGGGAGGCAGAATAACCTGTAAGAGTAGGAGAGTGCCTCAGAATAAAACATATTCCACAGTATTCCAGCTGTCCACATGGAAGTTTCTTTTTTTATATATTAGATGTTTTCCTTATTTACATGGAAAATTTTATCCCCTCCAACCCCCCCCATGCAGTCCCCCCTCTCCCTGCTCACTAACCCACCCGCTCCCACTTCCCTGTCCTGGCATTCCCCTACACTGGGGTATCAAGCCCTCCCAAGACCAAGGGCCACTCCTCTCATGTTCCACAAGGCCATCCTCTGCTACATATGTGGCTACAGCCATGGGTCCCTCACATGGAAGTTTCTAGAGCAGCATTTCAGTGTTTAACCCTTTGTGACCAAGAAACACGTTTCATGTCTTATCACCAAAATACAGCATCGGTTTCTCCAAGTTTTCCTATATGGAGATGATTTCATAAGCCAATCTAACTTAGCAAGCACCTTGCCATATACTTTTCCTCGTAAAATCTAGCTCACATTTCAATAACTAACTCTTTATGAACTGGATTTAAACTGACATCTCACAAGAAGATGGAAACTATAAGGTAGATGGTGTTCATAAATTCAACATTTACCAAATGCTCACTCGGCGCTTACTAAGGAAATAAAAGTCAGATTTGTATTTATATATTTATTCCTACATTCTTTGACTTGTTTTTGCATCATCTTTGATTTTACTTTGAAATTCCATACTAAAAATTAAGACAGAACTAGGGAGAAAAAAACGATGACTCAGTGGGTAACTAGGTGGATTTGATAAAGCCATAAGTGACCCAATGTTTACTTTAACATTTAAATGTGTGACACATTATAGTAAAGTTAAAAGTCATATTGAAAAGTTAAGGGCAAACTTGGCAGAAGTAGCTGGCTAACTGTGGGCCGACAATGTATGTAATTGTCCTTTGTTTTTTGTTTGACTAATTCTAGGACTACAGGTTTTGTAGCTGTTTGCTTTTTTATATCGTGTGCTATCCTTTTTTCTTCCTGGTCACTTACTTTCAAGTTCTCTGGTGACATCAATAGTCTTGTTACCGGACCAGCTTCCAAAAAGAATGTGTGCAGAATTTCTTCAGTAAAAATATCCCACAGGATCACATAGGAGCCTCGATCCCCGGACACCATCCAACTTTGGTCTAATTTCGAAGCAAGACTGTGAGGGTAAAGTAATGAAGTCACACTCTGGTGATGGCCTCTCAGGAGGGTGTGGCACGGGGAATCTGGAAAAGTGGTCAGACACCAAGTGGCACAGAATTATTTTTCAGGCCGTGCATTTTTAACATACAGACACAGCTGGCCGAAAAGATTATCAGGCGGCCTTAGTAGACCATCTCAAAAAGCAAACTTCCTCATCAGAAGCTAGACCAAGCTTTGAGTGAGGCAGAAAGCTCGGTAGTTCAAGTCTCCTGTTTGCTGATGGCTGTTGGCATTCTACAACATGAAGGGACTAGTCCCATACTCCCTCTTCACGTGAACAGCCAAGTTAAATTGAACAGAAAGCAAACCAACTATCACAGGACGGTCTGCTGCGAAAGATGTTTGAAATGATAAAGTTCTACCTCTTTTTCATTGTTTACAGGTAAAGTATCCCAGGCTTGTGTCAAATGCTGGCCACAGTGTGTAATCTCAGCTGCTCAAGGGATCTTCCCCTTTACCTGTAAGCCAATCACTTTCTACACATGTGGCCACGCATTGATCCTTTTGCTCCTTTCTTCTGACTCACACATTCCACCCACCTCTGTAAGGTACAGCTAATAACAACCACCCTCGCTTGGGGCAGACAGTTGAATGAGTATATTCTCAGCACATCACCCAGCACTTGGGAAATACGTTCACACGTGGGCAAGTGAATACCTGGACACCTGGCCTATCAAACAATATCTGAAGTAAAACTGACCCTACTGGTAACCTGCTTCTAATGCCTCTGGCCCCTGCTGCTCCCTCCATTGCTATCCACATCCTCCCAATTAGAGACAACCATTTGCCAGTCTTTTATTCAAACTGAAAAGGAACCTCAAAAGTTCTATTATTTTGTTTTGTTTCCTCA
The DNA here is from genome assembly GCF_008632895.1 of Mastomys coucha. Lineage (NCBI taxonomy): Eukaryota > Metazoa > Chordata > Mammalia > Rodentia > Muridae > Mastomys > Mastomys coucha. The sequence goes on along the minus strand of NW_022196906.1, from coordinate 68,818,178 downwards.
GCAAGCAGTAATGAATGTCAGTTCAGAAGCTGTCTGTCAAGTGTAAATTTCTGTTTATTTTTCTTGATATGAGGATAAGTCGGTCCAGATTAAAATGTCTACAGTCCCCATTTTCTCTGACTTTTAATGGCAGCTGTTTACCTACTTATTATCTCGCCCAGCATCCTTGCCGTTTACTGCTCAGCTGTCAATCACAGAATCAGTGAGTAGCTAAAGTGTGCTGAAAATCAGAATGGGGACTGGAAGAGGATGTTCTCATTGGAAAAAACATGATGTAAAAAAAGGAAAACAAAACAAAGCAACAAAATTTAGGATGTGTAAAGCCTTAGGTTTGATCCCCAGCACTGCAGGGGAAGAAAAGGGAAGCTCATTTGTGGGATTTCATAGTAAGGTGCTTGTCTAGCATTCATGATGCCCTAAGGAGAACCACCCCCCAAAAAAGAAAAAGAAAAAAACAAATAAAACCCCAATTTTTACTATATATTCTAAAGTCTCCATGCCCTCCTAACTTCCCTCCCCTTATAAGATAACTCATTGTATAATGACACTTACTTAAATAAGTAGGTATTAATTGTCACACTGCAGAGATAAATAAGAACACAGACTTCATTAACAAGAAAATACAAATAAATACAGAAAGATGCCATTTTATTCCTCATTAGTAAATATTTAAATGTTTAAAAATGTAAAAGATGGTCGGGCAGTGGTGGCGCATGCCTTTAATTCTAGTACTTGGGAGGCAGAGGCAGGTAGATTTCTGAGTTCAAGGCCAGCCTGGTCTACAGAGTGAGTTTCAGGACAGCCAGGGCTATACAGAGAAACCCTGCCTCAAAAAAACAAAACAAAACAAAAAAAATGTAAAAGATGGTCAGTATTTAGGAGAATACTTGCAATTTTACAGATCATTATTGGATATTCATGTATATACTGAGATAAATCCCTTATAAAAGCATTTAGATAGCTTAATTTCCAAAACCAAAATCACAAACTAATATTGATGTAGTCATTCAAGGATAATCAATTCCAAATCTTCCATAGTAGCTAAAGGCTAGAAAATCTAGGCACTGATTAACAGAAAGGTTTTCAACTTAAATTTTGATTATTACTTGTTATTTAAAATGAGCTCATGAATAATGAGCACCAAAACTATTTTATTAATATTTATTTAATAATAATTCAGCATGGCATTGATTTTACTAATGTAATTAAAGCATTGCATACAATGTGCTGGTATGTTTGTGTGCTCACACATCCACATATATACATACATTGACACACACACAGTTTCAAGAAGTACAGTGAAACTATTATGCACAATGGCCTTTGGTAAAAGCCAAAGTTGAAATTAAAGTGGAGAGTGAAACTTCTGGTGGAAAAATATAACTCTCTGCTTGATTCTGCACAAAACTCATGTACATGTTTAATTTGGCATTAAATTATGCACAAATTTATCTGCAAATGCCAGCAAAGGTCTGAGGCCTCTCTGAACCATGTTTGTATAGCTCTTAGAAGATCAGGTAAATTAGGTGGATAGGGAGAAGAAAAGTTCAGTCACCTTTCAATAAAGAGCCCCCTTCTAGAAGTCCAGCTTTGGCAGCATTCAAAGCCTTAGTGATGAAAATGGTCCCATCCTCACAGCCACAGATGAGTTTATCAAGATTTGGAATGTACTCTGATGAGGTGATGGTGGCTGCCATTCCCACCTCATCTCTGGACCCAGAGAACTGGTCTGTGATGCTCTGTGACACCGTCTGATGCTTATCAAAGTTATCCTGAAGAGTCCAGGTGGTAGTTATTGGTATTTCTGAAATGAACACATGTACAAGGAAAAGTTGGTTTATTTATTTACAATAGATATGAAAAATATGTAAAAATAAGATTTCTTTAGAACTATGAACCAGTGGAAAAGTTCAGTCACATTCAGAACACAGATAGATAGATAGATAGATAGATAGATAGATAGATAGATAGATAGATAGATAGATAGAGACATAGAAATATCTTGGGATGTGCAACTGAAGTTCATTCGAATTATGTTGGTTGTATTTGTGCATTAGATCCACAAACTCTAATTATATCTGTTTCAATATTGGTGTTTATACAAGTAACTTTTCAGAAAATAAAATTAGAAACTAAATTCTTGGAGCTAGACAGATGGCTCAGCAGCTAAGAGCATGTATTGCTCTCCTAGAGCACCCAAGTTCAGTCCCAGGACCCACATTATGTAGTAGCTCACAACTTCCCGTAACCTGAGCTCCAAAGAGTCTCAGACAGCAATGGCTTCTGTGGAAACCTGCACTAATGTGCGTGCACATATTCACAACAGACATATACCCACAATTAAAAATAAACAAAAAGAAATTGGAAGTAGCAAGCTGGGCATAGGGGGCCACACCTTTAATCTCAGTATTTGGGAGGCAGAAGCAGGCAGATCTCTATGAGTCTGAGTTCAAAGCCAGCTTGTCCACCTAATGAGATGCTGTATTAAAAAGAGATGGGCAGGGGCACAAAGCTGTCTTACCTCTAGGAGAACCATCAAACTTAGATATGGGGACATCTGGGATATGCCACAATGTAATTCTTCCTGAGACTTCTCCAGAGAAAAGCACCTTGTAAAAAGGCTCTTTCCGTTCATTCATGTAGCCCATGACGAAATGCAGGCTCTGCAAAACAAACCATGAGCCTGGCACAGGTAATAATTAATGTCCTGACCCCTGGGAAGGGAGAAGGAAGACTCCAAAACCGAACCAAACCTTTCCAAACAACTTGGCACCATTTCAAAAATTTTGAGTTAGATTAAATGCAATAATCTGTGATTTAAAGGTAAAACAAAACAAAAGTCTCTATTAAAAATGAGAAATGAGATCACTGGCTAAGCTTCAGAGAATTACAACTATCTAACCTTGGGTAGTGTGTGTGTGTGTTTGTTTGTGTGTGCGTGTGTGTGTGTGTGTGTGTGTGTGTGTGTGTGTGTGTACTTGAAAGTCTTACCAGTAAAGGATGGGTACTGCCAGGGCCAATAAGTGGGAGAGGGTGGGGTGGCAAGCATGGGGAGAGGGAGGCAACAGGGGTTTGCTCTTGTTGGTTTTGTTTATTTGTTTATTTGTTTTTTGGAGAGGAAACTGGGAAAGAAGAAATCATATGACATGTAAATAAAGAAAATATCTAATAAAAAGAAAAAAAACTCAATAATTAAAAAAATAAAAACCTCCAGTGCTATGAGTTTGTGCTATCAAGGCCTGTAATTCACATGCAAAGAAAGCTAGAGAAAGGGCTTGAATTAACCATAGTTGAAGACAGCAATGGGCCTTGAGTGTAAGAATCTGAATCAAAATCCTGTGTGTTTCATGATACTGCACACCAAACATGCCTAGTCTTTCTCAGCTGCTTCAATTCTATTACAGTAAAAGTAGCACTAGTTAACATGCATATATATGTGTATGTGTGTATATATATGCATGATAACTAATGTATCTATCTATCTCTATATATAGTCATGCATGTAGTCCTTGGTACCCTTTTCTAGAACTATTAACCAACTATTGGCTCTAAGAACTCATAATCAGACCTATTATTAAACCACCCAAGTTTCAAACCTTAAAGTTGATCTCTCCAAATGACAGTTTCAAAATGGCCTCCTGGGAAAAGGATTCACTGCTGCTCGTGAAGGACTTTAGAAATGTTCTCGATGCATGCTATAATTTTAAAGTTGTTGCTGTGTTTTTTGATGTGTGTGTGTGTGTGTGTGTGTGTGTGTGTGTGTGTGTGTGTGTTTTCTGTCCTAGCAGCACCTGGGGTTCTCAGTTTTGGCTGAAAGAGTTTTAACCAAGGTTTTACAGCAAAACATTCAAGGGGCATCGGGGCTGTGGGGCTTCCAAGAACTCTGCTGCCTAATTAATCAAATCACGATTCCGCCCACAGCCTCATGCTTTCACACTTGCCACTCTTCCGCTCCATGAAGTACCTTCTTGGGTAATTAACTGATGACTGAGTCTACAGGTTAAAAATCATTTTGAATGGCACCTCTGGAATAAAAGTTACTTAGATCTCAGATGTGGTTAACTGTCAAAGGTTTAGTTAAGCCCAGTAGAAAGTTCACAATTCTATTCTCAACCATCTGATGGAAACCTTAATTATGGTTGTTTGAAGAAAATTTTTTTTCGTAAGAATAGCTAAGTACATGTGAAAATGATCTGGGTGTATAGTTAAGCTTTGGGCCATTTTGTTTTGTTTTGTTTTGTTTTTTAAAAACCATTTCATAAGGTTTCAGAATTGGAGAAGGTATATCAAAATGTTAAGAATGTGCTGCAGGACATCCTTACAACATTCAACAACAAGAATGTGTTGTTAGGACGAATAACAATATGAACTAACTAACACCCTCAGAGCTCCCAGGGACTCAACCACCAACCATGGTGGGACTGACTGTTCTGGCAGCATGTGTATAGTAGAGGATTGCAAATTCGATCATCAATAGGAGGAGAGGCCCTTGGCCCTGTGAAGGTTCTGTGCCCCAGCATAGGGGAATGCCAGGGCCAATAAGTGGGAGAGGGTAGAGTGGCAAGCATGGGGAGGGGGGAGGCAACAGGGGTTTGTTCTTGTTGGTTTCGTTTGTTTGTTTGTTTGCTTGTTTTTTGGAGGGGAAACTGGGAAAGGAGAAATCATATGACATGTAAATAAAGAAAATATCTAATAAAAAAATAAAAAAAAAAAGAATGTGCTGCAGAATAGATCAAAGGAAAACCATGAGATGGGCGTGTAGGCGTATGACAGAACCCATAAAATAAAATTCCAGTAATGGTGCATCTAGATAAAGGGCATACATGTGTTAACCACCCCATCCCTACAAGCTTTTCCACAATTGAAATATTCCCAGCTACAGTAGGCAGACAGTCAATATTTATGGTGGTCAAATCAGAATTTTAATATCTTCTTTATTTTCTTCCACACTTGTAATCTTCCTATAATGAACCGATATTGTTATATCAATCAGCAATTCTTATAGGCGACATTTTCTCTTTGGGAGCCATTAACACTCAAAGTTGATTTTCTCATTAACAACTTGATCTGATGCTTTGATTTCATTTGTTTGCAAGGCTGAGTCTACTCCAAAGCAAGAAGCCGGTTTGAGGCCGTTCTTTGTGCCTTACCTTATTTTCCTCCACAGAAGTGGAGCAGAGTAAATGAGGGTAGACCGTCCCCTTCAGGACACCGCCATCGGCAGGGCACGTGCATTTGGAGAGCCCACTACATGGGGAAAATTATAAACAAAATCTAGGGTCATTCATTCCCTTCCTTCCCCCACCCCGCCCCCTTTCCACTTTCAAAAGCCGGATGGCACCGGTCGAGTTTCTAAACTCCAGTTAGAAATTGTTGGGCTAATAATTACGAGTGACTTTTTGAAAGCCCCGCACCAGCTGTACAAGTTCTACATGGCTAATCTCATGCCTTCATCCCCTGCTGTGCCGTACAAAAGCAGAGGCCTTGCAAGCCCAGAGTAAATCTTCCAGTGCCAAAGTTGTTTTGTTCTGGGTTTTGATCAGGGGCCGCATGCAGAGGCTTTTTCCATAATAAAGCTCCCCAAGTTCATTTTCTACCTGAATGTTCTGAGCGCTGCTCCCATCTGAGCCCACCTGTTCAGCAGCTGATAGATATAACTGTGACCATCTTCTGTCCAAACGAGGATCCTGTGGGCAGCCAGCACCTCTCCACCAGCAAAGAACTGCCCGTCTCTGCTAACTTCAGTCCACAGAAGGGCAAAGTCACAATAATCATAAATCTGCAAGACAGTGCGATGGAACATTAATAAAGGCTGGAAGCAGAGTCCGCCTGTAAGATGAGCAGCGAATTATGCTTATAAAGACTACGGGAGATGATGGAATTAATGCTACAACCTACTGCATATTAAAAACATACATGCTGCACTCATGAATGAAGATAAAATGTGATTTTCTAATATTTCACAAGACTTATTCTTTCACATTTAGCCTAAGGTAGGTTGCAGTGGATAAAGTTTATCTGGCTGGCTTCTTCCACCTTATGTCTTTTAAGCATGGAAAGCCAAATCCTACATTTTAGAATACTTTTTATCCTTCCCACATGAGTAGTCTCAATATAGCACTTAAAAATTCCTTATATGTAAGATGTTTATGTAATAGAAAACCTTCGCTAGCTTGAGTACTTTAGATCTTTGGCAACAATATATTATTATGGCACAAGTCAGATAAACTTCCGACAGCAGCTATGTGAAACATTAAAGAAAATGTTTGATCAAGCTGCCATTGGAGGATAATGTTGCTTTACTCTTAGAGAAATCACAGACTAGATTCACAAGAAAAGAAGAAATGTTTCCTAAAAACATGGTAGTGGCACAACATTAAAAAAAAAGAAAAGCAAAAAAAAAAAAACAGAAATATGGTCCATCTATATTTGTAGTAAGTACTAGCCTTCTAAAAGTAAAATGCAGACATTATTTTTAAAAATAATTTGAAGATTCATTTCTCTTTTTAATAATTTGTTTTTATTTTATGTGCATGAGTCTTTGTTTGCATGAACGCATCACATGCACAAATTCCTGAAGAGGCCAGAGGAGAAAGTAAGATTCCTTGGAAAAGGAGACACAGGCATTTATAAGCCACTATGTGGGTGCTAGGAATACAACCCAGTCCTCTGCAAGCGTTGCTGGTGCTCTTAAGCACTGGGACATTTCTCCAGCCCTTAGAAATGATTTTCATCATTATTTATTTGTGGCTGATAGAACTAGAATTTATTGGTTCACATACACTGTCTTAGGGAGCAAGGTAATGGAGCCCACAGCAATAAGACAGGGATAAAAGACTAATTGTTCCATGTCTTAACATTATTACATTAAGGGCTTTTTTTCCCAATATTTAAACCATACTTTCACTGTTTGACTCAACAGTAAAACATTGCAACTGTACATCACCAGTACTTTCAGTACCTTCCAACACTTAGAAAACACCACCAACAGGAGTCTCTCTGTGTATGTACAAAACCGTATTGTCTGACAGTTGAAGGAGTCAAGAAACTTGGATTCTTTTTCATAGACGTCTTGCTTTTCCTTTAAAAGGAAAAAGAATTAATACAAAGTCCAGAAAATGACCACATAAACAAAAGGCACAGTCCTCATAGACATAACAGGGCTGCTCCCTATGACTATACAGGGAAAAGTATCCGAGGTTCCTTTCTTGTGTTTTGACCTAAACATTACTATACAAAGAAGCTACGAGCAGAAATTGCCCTAAGATTCAAGGACTTACTACTGATAATCAACCAAACACCATTCTACAAGGAACTGTGCTAAATGGTGGGAACATAGAGTCACTGCCTTGCAGCCAGAGCAGAAAGGGGAGGGCATAAAAAAACGTTAAAATTCAAAGCAACAACAATAACAAACCAGACCTGTAGTGTCTTGATGACTAAAACCACAAGGAAACAATCCAGGAGGGGCTTTGAGGAAAGACAGGCATAGACGACAAGGGGCAGCAAAACCTGCTATAAACTTCTGATAGTGCTGGGTAGTGTGGGGGGTTTCTAAAGAGTGGCAAGCAACCCAATATCTCAGATCCTCAGTGAAGAAATTGCCACTGTGTAGAACAACCTAACACATACTGTGCTTCCACTTTTGTCTGTAATTTTGACTCTGGTCTGATGGTAGGAAGCAGGTGGCCATGCCAGCATCCCCAGGAAAGTAGTCCTCCTACGTTTCTGTCTGTTACAGCTCCTAGACCCTAAAAGAGTCCTAATGGGAGGAGGCAGAACAATGTCTACTCTCATTTTTTTAAATTAAAAATATAATCTTTTTTCTCTCCCTACTCCTCCCCTGTGTGTGTGTGTAAATAAATCTATTTATATTATGTATGGAGTCATGGTTGGGAGGATGCAATTCAAATACCTCGGTGCCCACCCCTGGAAAGATATCATTTAAACCATCAACTGTGAACATGCATCACTCTCATGGTTTGAAATTTTCAATGAATAGTGATTGGAATAATGAAAAGAATGAGTGGTTTCCAAGCCAACCTGGATGCTGTTGATGGATGAGGAGAGGTCCCATACTTTGAGCTCGCCGGTTATGGATACAACCAAGAGAGAATCTTCTGTGAAAAACAGGAAGGTCACATATGAGCTGTCAGCCAGTGGACCAGGACGTTGTCGGTATTACCTCATAGTCACTCAAAGACTGCATGGGACTGGGTCGGTAGGATATACTTAGCTTTGATTTTTGTTAAGGGAATGATTTCATTCCAGGTTCTAACGCCCTGTGTGTGTGCAGAATACAGCTAAAAGAAGAGCCATGGCACTTGTCAGGCAATGGTTGTATTGAACCTGTTACAGATGGGTATGTAGACAGACAGAAAAAAGGAAAGAAGGGGAAGGGAAGAGAATGGGAAGGAGAGAAAGAGCAGAGGAGGAGGAAGGAAAGCCAGAGACAGAACACACTAACAGCCCAACTGCCTGTCTCTCTCAGCAAGCAGAACTGAGAACTGGGTCATAGAAACAGATTGCCTTCTGCGTGTCTCCACCTCCTGCTGGCTTCCTAATAACTTGACCTACTGGTGGAGGAGATCTGGGTTTCCCCTGCCATGGCTTTAAGAGCTGCCGCCCAGGACCAGGAGACACCAACAGTGAACTCAGCTCTAACTTGACAGTTTCAGTAGCATCTCACCAGCCGCTGCACCATCTTAGATGCTGAGACGCCCACTGTTTGTTACCTTGAATTCTCACGGAGTGAACGATGCACATGCATTTCATCCAATCGGGGGACTGTAAAGAGGAAAAGGTGTGCAGGACAGCCAGAGTTCCAGCATCGAGGACGAGAACATCTTGATATTCCCCACAGCACAGCAGCCAGCCCTCACCAGTCATCCGAAAGGAGCAGTGGTAGTACTATGGGATGGCATTCCAAGAACAGCACCTCAGAGATGGATAGTGCTGACAACATTCTAGCTGTGTAAAGACCTCTCAATTGAATTCTAGTCAGCCTCTCCTCAGTGAACCCTCTGATCTAGGTAATACTTCAAATTCCCTTCATTAACCCCAGACTCTCTCTCGTTATGTTGACTTTTCAGCTTAGTTTCAACCCCACCCCATCCATACCCCAGGTAAAAGGAGAGTTCTTTTAAAAAGAAACACTATAAATCATGGGACAGTGATAGGTACATTATTTCTGGAATGTTGTTCAGAGCTAAACAATAATGATCCTAGGTTCTCTACTCCAGTAGTACTGCTAAAGGTTGGTAAGAAGTGAAAGCATCTCAAACACACTGGGGGAAGTATTCTTGTACCAAATACATTTGGAAGTATTTCCTATTAAAGACTAGGTTATACATTCTATCTTGCCCCTGAGTTCTGCAACTGGGTTCTGATCCCAAGAGAAGAGGAGAGAGTGGGTAAGTGTTGCTATATGAGGTACCAGCAGCATGAACAATGGGAAAAATATAAAGACATATGGCTGGTGAAATTACCCCTTCATTTGTAATCTGTCCATCAAAATCCAGAACCTACTTTAAAAATCAGAAAGTATGGTTAAGATAGAGACCCTGGATGCCACCTCCAATACTAGGGGAAACAGAAAGCCCCTGAATTATAAAAATGACTATAGAAATTATAACTAGACTTCTTTTTCATTTACAAAT
>NW_022196906.1:68807074-68808346 GCF_008632895.1 Mastomys coucha | reverse complement strand
CCTGGAACTCACTCTGTAGACCAGGCTGGCCTTGAACTCAGAAATCCACCTGCCTCTGCCTCCAAAGTTAAGATTTAAAATGTGGCATGAGCTTTACTGTTTCCTTAAGAGTTTTAGAATTTTAATTATGGGCACGTGTGCATTGATGGGGGCCAGCTATGTGCACACAAGTATACCACTTGCAGAGCCTAGTAAAGGGCAGGGCATCTCCTGGAGCTGCTGTTAGAGGCAGGAGTTCTATGCTGGGAACCAAATTCAGGTCCTCTGGAAGAGTAGTGAATGCTCTTAACCCCTGAGCCATCTCTCCAGACCCAGAAAAAGTTTCATGTTTTATAAAAAGCACATTGTTAAAGCCAAATCTTCCCATGTACTTGTGGATGTTTTGTGTCACCTAGGAAATGTGAAACAATACAAAAATCATTTTTAAAGATAAGAATCAGAAATGAAATAACCAGGAACATATGCTGTTGAACAATATCTTTAGACAGAGAGGAAGGCCAAGATAACAGACAATTACTGGTGATATTTTTCTACCATGGAGAAAAAAAAAAAAAAGAAAATGCAAGAAAAGAATATTCTTCAAAGATACTAAGTGCTCAGATAGAAAACACTATGTATAGTTACTGTTTGGACGTCTTACGTGTCCTGAGGAGCGCGCACTTACGCAGATGGCAGTGTGCCTGTAAGGAAGGGTGGTCTTCTCCACACACTGGCCACTGTTCACATTCCACACATACATCTCCCTGGAACAGAGAACTCCATATTATTCTCTCTCATTTCCACACAATTGGCTGGAATAATTTTTGTGCCTCCAAGTTTTTCTTTAGTGATGCACTTAGGCGCAACCTGATCATTCCTATAGCTTTTCGTTACAGATTACTGGGCAGGAAAATGCTGTGGTCATTAGCGGTGTTGACACACCGTTGCTGTATCATTTTATGTGGGTAACAACACCCTGCCTACAGCCTACAAGCTTTGCTTTAAGGCCACCCTGGCTAAGAACGATGTGGGGATTCAGACATTGAAGCCTTCAACAGGGACAGGACTATGGTCTCTCCAGGTCTTTCCATGAAAATAGCATCATTCAAAAACAGTTTATTTCATTGAGCTTAAACTACATATTCTGAGGAGGACACACATTATATCTATTTGTAGGATCTCTCCTCTCTCTGTCTCTCTGTCTCTGTCTGTCTCTTTTGTCTCTCTCTCTCTCTTTCTCTCTCTCTCTCTTTCTCTCTCTCTCTCTCTGTCCTTCCCTCCCTCCCTCCCTCC
>NW_022196906.1:68795789-68807064 GCF_008632895.1 Mastomys coucha | reverse complement strand
TCTCTCTCTCTCTCTCTCTCTCTTTCTCTCTCTCTACCTCTTCCTCTTTCTCTCTCTCTTTCTCTCTCTCCTCTCTCATGAAAACAAACAGCACCACCAAGAGGCCACATTTGATCTACAACTGATCCAGTTTCTTTCTTTGATGTCTTTTTCCCTTCGTGATTTGAAATCCTGAAATAAACAAGTCTTAACACTTGATATTTGAAAAAGGCCTCACTATTTTTTTAGGACTTCTTGTTTTAATTCATGTTATGAAGACATGGACACAGTCTTGTCCAATGAAGCTGTGACATGAGCCAGGTAAATTAAACCTGGAGGATTTCTGTTTAGTAAACCAAGGCAGTCGAATCAGTGTTGCATAATAGCACAACAGTCTTCGGCTTTAGAAACTTCAGTACAGAAGATATGTGTGGTGTGTGTGTATGTGTGTGTGTGTATTAGAGAAGAAAAACAAGCTTTGTGATTTTTTTAAAGATAAGATACAGAAATGAAATAACCAGGAACAAATGTTGAACAATATCTTTAGACTGAGAGGAAGGCCAAGATAACAGATAATTTACTGATAATTTTTTGAGGTAAAAATTTAAAAAAATACAGATTAATACAGATTACTGCTATTAAGTATCGCATACATTTGATGATTTTCAGGGGTTTGTTTTGATAACAGAGCACTAGGAGTCAATATTCTAAACCAGTCATTCTGAAACCTGAGTGGTTTTGGTTCCCCACCATCAACCACTTTCCAGGAGCAACCTCCTTGCCACTAGGAACACACTCCTGACATCTAGTGGCCAGAGAGCAGAAGTGCCACAGCCACCTTGTGTTGCACAGCTCTCCACAACAAAGGATGCTCATTCCAAAATGCCATAAGTGCAAGGTACACAGGTGTGCCCTAGAATCAGAAGAAAATATTCATAGACCTCCCCTTTGTCTAACTAACTGCATCCAAACGAGTTTTCAAGGTAAGCAGGAAAGGCATGTAATTTTACACAACAGGAGGAAAAATTTGCATCTCCACGGACACATATGACTGTGCGTTTGTGTGCATGCAGAAAAAAATAAGAAGGAAAGATAGAGGTTAAAAATATATATCACAGAAATAAAACCACTAATAACATATCTAAAAGGAAAATGAAGGAAAAAGAAATCAAAGGTAAGGAAACTGAATTCTCTGTAGCCCATGGCATAAAATAACACAGTAATGTAGTTTAGCACTGTGGTTTCTGATCCTTCCTCCTATCACAAACACCTAAAAGTATTTAAAATACCCCAGCAATCCTCACTCCATGGCTTTTATTAGATTCTACCATGTGTGGGTTTTTAAAAGCTTTTGGTAAGCTGATATGGTTTGAGGGGAAGTTGATTTTTAAGCTGATATCTCTAATAATCAGTTTTAAAAGATTTGTTTCATTTTTATTTATGCGTATGTTTGGGGAGAGTAGTGTATATGTGCATATGAGTTTAATGCTCATAGAGCCCCAAGGAGGTCCTCTGGAGTCAGAGTTACAAGCAGTCGTGAGCCTTCACGTGGGTGCTGGGATCTGAACATGAGTCCTCTGGAAGAGCAGTAAGCCTTCTTCACTACCAAGCCATCTCTCCAGTCCCACATCTGGACTCCTTTCTTGTTTTCTACTCCCTCCGAGAGTTATTTAGCCCGAATTCTTTATTGCTGTCTCTGTGCTTGGTAAGCCAAGATTTCTGATTGGAGCTCAAGATTCCTATACCCACCTGCTTACAGATGTTTTCATTTGTGTGGCATCTGAGAGTTCACAAGCTTGGGAAACACCCTCTTCCCTTGTTCATTCTCTGTCAATGACTGGTCTATCCAAATGTAAGATTCTTAACCTATTCTCTGTCTCACACTTCCTCAGCTGTCTTCAAGTGGGCTCAGGAGGCTTTAAATACAGTCTGTATGGTGTAGGAATAGAAGGATAGCTGAAGCAGGTGACTCTGAGATGACTCAGTCTTAAGGACCCTCATCCAGGCAGAACCTCCATTCTGAGCAGTTACCTACTGCTCTTCCACTGGGACCAAAACTTCTTATAACATATGGAAATCCTCTCTACCAATACCAAGGCTTTCTGCTTTACATTTTTAATTAATCACACTGCATTAACTATATAAGTTTATTAATATAAATTTTAATATTACCATATCAACCTCATTTGGTTAGTACAAACCTGATAAGTCTTCCCCACCCATTTTCTTTTAAAATACCATTTATATAACCTATTATTTTTACAACCATCTTTTCCAATCTCATTTTCTTTTATGTTTTCCTTGATCTTCTTTTTTTTCCTAATTGTCTGGCAATCACTACAATGTAAAGCTTGGTCCTATCATATAATCGAGATTAGTATTTTACCAAAAGTCAGTCCGACTGTCTTATTGTGTGCTTTCCTTTCGCATGTGTAGAGGACAGAGGTCCACACTGGCTGTTTTCCTCAATCACTCTCCACTTTACCGTGAATGCCTCTGTGTTTGTGTGTACACACACATATGTGGTTGAACATGGAGAGTGGGTGTACAACTATGTGTAGGTTTTGTGTGAATGCTACTTTTCAATTCCTGTGAGAGAGTAGCAATGAATATCATTTCCTGGGTTAAGGATGACCTTCAACATGTGATGCTCCTGCCTTAACCTATTGAGTTCTAGAGTTACAGGTGTTCAATACCACACCAGGCATGAAGTGCTTGGAGGTCAGAGGTCAGCATTGGGTGTTTGTCTAGATTGCTCTCTCCTGGTCTCCCATGACATCTGGGGCTCATCAATTTGGCTAGACTGGCCAGACAGCAGCCTCTGGATCTCCTGCCACAATATACACTCCTCAGCTGTGGGGTTATAGCTTTTATCATGGTTACTGGGTCACAGGAATTCACATTTGCGTACAAGTGCTTTATCCACAAGTACGTCTCCCTTCCACTCCTTTTTAGCTTCACAAAGGAAGGTAATGGAGACTGATAAAATGTGGACATCCATTACTCACCCATTCTCAGCAGCACTCACGACATAAGGTTGTTTGGAGAAGTCTCTTGCTCTTGCCAAACACGTCACGGAAGCCGAATGACCAAAAAGAAGTTCTTTAGCTGAAATCTAAAAATGTTGAAAGTCAGGTTTTTTTTTTAACAACTCTAAACTTTCAGGAATCACAATAATGAATGATAGCAACAAATATTTGCATATTCTAATTAGGAAAATTTTTAGTCTAAGATGATTTATGTGAGCAAGTTTCAGGTGAGCTGATACACACAGCACATCAACATCCACAGACTAGGAAACCCGGAGATGAAAGGGATGTGCTGTCCTCAGTCTTTCATTTTATTTGGGTTTCATCATGAAACTTCAGACTAACAGACTACTTCCTCAACATTTCAGTTTCGAATACATATAAGTCAGTGAGGGTGCTTCTCATGTCCAGAAATACCCCCATGACCTCAGCTTGTGGGGGCAAGGATTTCATGTGGCGTGTGATAGTGAATGCCTGTAACTCCAGTACTTGCTAGGCTAAGTCAGGAGGATCACACACTGGAGGTCACCTCCAGTCCAGGAATGACACACATTGGTTCTCCCAGGCAACCTGAAAAGTAGCATTCTCACCCAAACCTTTGCCCATTTGTAACAGTTTCACTCAGGATTATTAAAAATGAGAATGCAACCAAGCTGCCCCTCAGTAAACAACAGAACAGTAGGCAAACCATGGGATCTCAGCTGACTCTGAAAGAAATGAGCAGCTAAGCTGAACAGACAGACAGAGATCCGTGTGTACTGCTTAGGTGAAAGAAGCCATCCTGAAAAAACCACTGCTGTGTGACTCCAACTCTGTGACCTTTGAGTCAAGATAGAACTAGGGAAGTAAAAACATTAGTGCTCATGTAGGGTTCTGGAAAGCAGGAGACCATAGGGCACAAGGGACTTCTAGAACAATGAAATAATTCTGTATCACATGACAAATTGTGGACCAATGCCGGTTCCCAAAAACCGATAGAATGTCCATCCAGGGGTGCTAAGAAAGAATTAACTATAGTATGAGTCAGTAACCACAAGGTCTCAATTCATTCAGTTCAGTAACCTTTAGTATACCACTTCAGGGTGACATGGTATCATGGTTAGTGTTAGTCATTAACTAGACACAAATCTAAAGTCACCTGGGAAGAGGGAAGCTCAACTGAAGACTGGCATCAATCAGGTTGACTTGTAGGACAAGTCTGAAGAATATTGTTTTGATAGGTGATTGAGGTAGTAGGGCCCAATCCACTGAGGGTGGTATTATCCCAAGGCAGGTGGGCCTGGGCTATATGAGCAAGCGGGTAGCAAGCCATGGGAAGCAAGCTAGTACACAGTGTTCCTTCATAGCCTCTGATTGAGTTCCTGCCCCAGCTGTCCCCAGTAATGAACTATTATCTGGAAGTATAAGCTAAATAATCACTTTCCTTCCCTAAGTTGTCATTGGTCATGTGACTTGTTACAACAACAGAATCCCACTAGGACACACAGTGATGGTGGCAGACCTTGTGTGAGGAATAAGGAACTCTGTACCTTCTAGTCAGGTACCTTCAATAGATGTGACCTTGTCCTGATAAGGAATTCTACTTTAGCTGCCAACTTTAAACTACTTTTAAAAATAAAGTACTGAACTTTTTAAATACCTAATTTGACTCTCTCCCTCAAAAATAATAAAATGAAATTTTTAATACAAGAAAACCAACCATTTGCTTATTTACAATATCAATGTTTCTCTTTCCTATGAGCATTTTGAAAGTGTAGCCCTAAGTGCTTACTCTTTTATCGTCTCATGTATGAAATAAAAGGTATATTCCTACTTTGTGAAAAAAAAGATTCTGAAAATAAAAACTATAGAGTAGAACACACAGGGGTTCAGCAGTTAAGAGTCCTTGTAAAGGATCTGAATGTGTCTCCCAGCACCTACATGGGCTCAGACCCACTTGTTACTGAAGCTTCAGAGGACCATGCATTCTCTAATGGCCTCTACTGCCACCTGCACTCATGTGTGCATACTCAAGAAATATATACATACATAGACACAATATACACACATGAAAATATTTCAAAATAAAAACAATTTTCTAAAGAAAATGTATAATTCCTTCTTAAATGATAAATAAACATAGTGGATTCACAAATAATCTGAAAAATGTCTTGTGGATAATAAAACATCTATATTCTACATGGATCGATCAATGCTCACCATTTTTTGTCCAAACTATGTAACATTTACATAAGCTGGTAACCAAAGATTCCTATCTAATATAATGGTTCACTTTATATCTATCACAATCATAATTATTTTAAAAGATGTCTTGTCATACTAAAATTGTCATGCTAAAAAGGTCTTCTAGTTTATTAATATCACTTAATAAATTCTAGCTTTACATTGCTTTTGAAAAAATTCAGAAGGTTACAACTCAGAAAACAATACAAGCTTGTTCCTAGACAGCATACTGAGGGAGTATGATCATATGACTGTCAACACTTTCCAACAGATTAAAAATCACATCAATTCCATGTATACCACAAACACATCTATCCCCCAGAAAAAATCCACAGAAGAGCAAACATCGGAAGAGAACTCCATGGCTTTTCTGAGATGGTTTGAATGAGATGGTCTTCATCAGCACATATGCTTGAAGGTTTGATCCTCAGTTGGAAGCTCTATTTAGAATGGATTAGGTGGTGTGGCCTTGGGAGAGGCGTGTTGCTGAGGGGTGGGCTTTGAGCCTTGCTTCCTGCTTGTGGATTACTCAGACATAAGCTCTTAGCTATTGCTCCAGTGGCATGCCTGCCTGCTTACTGCTATGCTCCCTGTCATGATGACCATGGACTAACAAAATAAGCCTTGCACTGAAAGATAAATTCTCAGTAGTACTATTTGTATGAGGAACACAAGCAGTCAAAATAGTCATAAAGTAGCATATTTGTTCTACTCAATATTTTATTCTCATGGTGAACATCTAGAACAAAAGGCTCATCCAACCCCAGCCCAGCTCATTCCAGAGGCTCCCCTTGCCCAGATGATTCATAGAACCCTTTCCTGGTCATCAAAACATCTCCATGGCCAAAGCTTATCTCTTCTTGCTCATCTCTCTTTCTCCATAGCTCTTACCAGGATCCAGCCTCAGAGCTGGGGTCTCTCCACTTTCCTGCAGGTGCAGGGCATTGCCGTAAATAAAATGAGCTGCTTCTCCAACCTTGATGATGTGAGTTTCATTCCTGATCTGTAATGCTGAGTTCTTCAATACTGGTATGACAGGCTTTTGGTTGGGATATCCTTTGTTCTAGGTGGTCATATGCACTTTAAGACGTTAACAGGAACTACTAAGTGCCAGTGGTATCTCCCTGATTCCAATTTTGACGACCAAGTGTCTGAAAATATCACCAAATGTCCTTTATGAGGAAAGCTAGCTTCCTGTTAAGAACTATTGCTCTAACACCAAGAAGATAACTTGTCCTAAAGAAAGACTATAGGGCTAACTATTGTCTACTTAGGCTCATAACAGGGTGGCATAATTAGCCAAGTCCTGTCTCTCTTACACTGCAACTTCCTGGGACACCAACACAGATGTCTTCCTTCAAGTAAGAACTCAACCAAGCTAACTGTTAATATACACTCAGAGTGCTTGGTGACCAAATACTAAATGGATATCAGAAATCTACCGAAAAAGTAGGATAGTAGGAATTCAAATTTCTTAAGCTTATAGTGAGCTAGGATTGCTAGGCAGCAGTTTCTGCTGGAAAGTAATATAATAAAAAAGGTTTTAAAAGATTAGCAAGAGATTTTTAGGGCATTTAGGACACCAAGTTTAAATGACAATAGAGAAAATACATTTTTGTATTTATATGACCACCGATTTTGAAGCATATTTACTGCAGTGCTAACCACCCCCTCCAAAAGTGTTCATAAACATTGAGCTGAACTGCTCTGCTCTGCAGCTCTCGGCATTCCTACAGTAGAAGTGTTCAGTGACAGGAAGCATTAATTAATTACACTATAAAATAGAATTACAATTAATTGTTAATTTAGGTTTAAAAGTGACAGACTTTAAAGGCTAAAAATAGTTTTGATCTTTAAAAGGCTTCTTAATGAGGGCAGTACACTTTAAGTACATCATTAGTTTAATTGTTCAAATTGGGTCTAGAGACTGCTAGAGTTAAGCAAATATCTATTCCAATATGTTAAATGTTTATGACTTGGGACAGAAACAATTAATTGCTAATCGATGGGTCCAATACTAGGTGAGGCCAGGTTCTGAAGTCAGAGGATGACAACAGTAAATTGAATGTAGAGGTTTTGATGTGCTCTGTAAAAAAGCGTCGCAAAGCAGAGACTCCAAAGAATAGCAAGAAGGCTAACCCAACAGAAATGTCCAGATAATTAAGATTTTACTCATTTAGTTAATAGTGGCTTTCAGGAGTGCCTTTTGTTTATTTTAAT
This sequence comes from Mastomys coucha, assembly GCF_008632895.1. NCBI lineage: Eukaryota > Metazoa > Chordata > Mammalia > Rodentia > Muridae > Mastomys > Mastomys coucha. Next base: position 68,799,613 of record NW_022196906.1, on the reverse strand, counting down.
GGGCCATTATTCCTTAGAACTATACTTAAACATCTATAGCTCATTTACTCGCACATATAATTCAGAATAGAAAATAGTAAAACTCAGTGCCGCTTAAAGGTGATAATACTTAGCTGGCAGCTGAGATTATTAACACTACTCATAATTTTCATATAACATCTTGATCTGTTCTATAATGAATGCCTTTCCCACCACCCTGCAGGGTTTCTACGATTACTGTAGGTCTGAGAAGCAGAGTGGACACTTTTGCAGGGCGGTGGTGGCGCACGCCTTTAATCCCAGCACTTGGGAGGCAGAGGCAGGCGGATTTCTGAGTTTGAGGCCAGCCTGGTCTACAGAGTGAGTTCCAGGACAGCCAGGGCTATACAGAGAAACCCTGCCTCAAAAAAAAACAAAACAACAATAAAAAAACCCAAAACAACAACAACAACAAAAAAAGCAGAGTGGACACTTTTAATACCTGTGACGTTACATACCTTCAGTTCAGGTGAGAGACTCCAGAGGCAGAGCTGACCCTCCTGACTTCCAGTCACTATGGTTTGCTGGTCATCTGTGATCATGATAGCTGTGATGCTGTGAGGAGGGGCTTTTCTTCCCCAGAGGGCCACAGCCTGCAGAGCACTCCTCATGTTGGATGAATCCCGGATACAGAGAAACTGAGAAAAAAAAATGTATGTGGTTATCGTCCTTAAAATTGGGGAAATTCACATCTGTAATTCCAGCAATGGAAAGCTGAGGAAGGGGTTTTGACACAAGGTCAAGGTTGGCTTCTGCTATATAATGAGTTTCAGATCAACTGTATTTGAGTACCTGTGATGGAAGTCACTGTGGCCATTTCTTGCAAAGCCAGATACATATTTGCTCCATGACCCAGCCATTCCACTCTGTCTTATTCAACAGGAGTGAAAAAGTGTGTGTTTATAGGAAGATTGCTGTGTACAACTTTACTCACAATAGCTAAAAGCTATAAACAAGCCAAATGCCAATGAATAGGTAACCAGATAAATAAGCAGAGACATATCTACACAATGGGATACTATTTCTCAACCAAATAAATGGCTCATTGACCCATGCTACATGAATCCCAAACCAGTTATTTGAAAATATCAGGTACCTAAAAAGAACAATGTTATCTGATCCTCTGGGTAAAATACTAGAAAGTTCATATTAATAGATAGTAACTAAAAGCAGAGAGCAGGACAGTGAAGCCGTGCAGACAGGAAGTAGCAAAAGGAGAGTGTGAGGACCCACAGGGAATCATGGAGAGATTTTTTTTCTAATTTAAGATATATTGGTACATGCCTTTAATCTCAACACTTGGGAGGCAGAGGCAGGTGGATTTCTGAGCTCAAGGCCAGCCTGGTCTACAGAGTGACTTCCAGGACAGTCAGGGCTATACATAGAAACCCTGTCTCAAAAAAAAAAAAAAAACAAAAAAAGATATATTTTATTTGTAATTATATATATTCATGCATATCTGTGCAGCACATGAGTACAGTGTCTCTGTGGCCAGAAGAGGGTGCTGAATTCCTTGGAGCAAAAGCTACAGGTGGCTGTGAACTTTCTGATAGGGGAGTTGGGAACTAATCTCTGATCCTCTCTCTGCAAGAGCAGTGTGGTATCTTAAACTGATGAATAATCTCTGCAGGCCCCAAATGTTGACAGCTTTGAGGGTGGTGAACATGTTCATTGTCTGAACTCTTGTGGAGGGTTTATAAGTATGTACATAAAAACAAAACTTATACTTTAATGTATATATTTACTGCATATTTCTTAAAGTATTTTGCATGACCATTATAGTTCATTAATGTTGGATTTTGTTTTCTTTGGGGGAGCATTCTAGAAGATACTGTAACAAACCAAGTTTGAACAGAATTCTTAAAGAATCATAACTATAATCATAAATTCATAATAAAAAGTTATAATACAGCCATGAAAATAATAAGCCGTGAGCAATAAGGGTGCTTGGAGACTAAAAATAAGTTCTAAAATTTACCACAAAAAAAAACAAATAAACTGTTAGAAATTATTAAATTGACAAAGATATTAAAACCTAAAAAAACAAACAAAACAAACAAAAACAAATAGATATAGCCATGTCTATGACACAAATTTACAATCCAAAAAACTTGAGAACCTGAGGCAGGAGGACACTAGTTAAAGCCCAGCCTGGACTACTCAATTCATACTCTCTCCTCTCTCCCCCTCCCCCTTCCTTACCCTTTCCCCTCTCCTCCCCCCCTCTCATATCTCCTCCCCTCCCCCTTCCCCCTCAAAAATTTAAAGTTTGGGGATCCAGCTCACTAGTAAAGAGCTTGCATTGTATCCATAGCTGCAATAAGTACAAACAACTGGAGAACTGACCCAATGAACTTGACTGCAGTATATCATGAGAAATTGTCTTGACTGTTGATTGATTGGTGTGGGAGGCGCTCAGCCTGCTGTGGGCAGTACTACTTCTGGACAGGTGGTTCTGAGTTATATATGAGATTAGACTGAGCAAGCCTTTGAGGTGAAGTCAGAGGGAGCAAGCCATGGGGAGCAGAATAGCTCACTCCTGTCTCTGCTCCCATTGGAGTTCTTGTTCTGGCTTCCCTCAAGTGATGAGTTCTATGACAGATAAACCCTTGCTTCCTCAGATTGCTCTTGATCATGGTCTCTATTACAACAACATAAAGCAAAGCAGGACTAGCATAGTAACAAGGATGAATGTTGACTGACACACTAGAGGGAAACAAAAAAAGTGAGATAATAGCATAAATGAGGAAGTAGATCCCTGTTAACTCACTCTGAAAGAAAGGATACTGATGAAATCTTCTTAAGGCCGGAATTATGATAGTATATGGAAAGAAACAACCACGTGTTATATCAAAAAGAAAGAAATGCATTGATCAAATAGAAAAAAAAAAGCTCATGAGCAAAGAAATAGCATAGGAAAGAGAAAATGCTAAATTAAATTTAAATTCACATTTAAACATCCCAGAAACTACAGTAAAAGTACACAGAAGAGGTGTCCTGAGCAGACTTGGGCATAAGCTCTGCAGCCAGTCCCACAATACCCAGAGGAAGCTCCACTCCCAGGCTCTCTAACACACCCAGGATCAGAGGTGAGGAGGACCCAACATCTGTCCGAATACCAGGAGTAACTGGGACCAGCAGGACCCAGGCACACAGGAGTTCTGCCAGCCCAGTGGCTCAGGTTCCTTCCAGTCTGTCTGGACTGGTGCCCTGAGCAGACCTTGGGCTCATACTCTGCATCCAGTCCCAAAACACCCAGAGGAAGCTGCACTCCCAGGTGCTCTAACAAGCCCAAGATCACAGGATTCCAGAATCACAGGATCCCAGAGACAGCTTGACTCTGAGGAGTTCTGACACAACCAGGATCACAGGAAGGATAGGCTCCACTAAGATTTAGCAAGGGCAGATAGCACTAGAGATAACCAGATTGTGGGGGGTGGGGGTGGGGAGGGAGGCAAGCATAAAAGAATTAACAACATAAACCAAGGTTTCCTGGCATCATCAGAACCCAATTCTCCCACCATAGCAAATCCCAGACACACTATCACACTGGAAAAGCAAGATTCAGATCAAAAATCACTTCTCATGATGATGATACAGGGCTTTAAAAAAGACATAAATAGCACCCTCAAAGAAATACAGTAGAACACAGGTAAACAGCTAGAAGCCCTTAAAGAGGAAACACAAAAATCCCTTAAAGAACTATAGGAAAACACAATCAAACAGGTGAAGGAAACAAACAAAACCATCCAGAATCTAAAAATGGAAATATAAACAATAAAGAAATCAGAAAGAGAGACAACCCT